>NC_050180.1:23099676-23444676 GCF_008315115.2 Sander lucioperca
GATAAGGCTGGACAATAAGCTGCTCAGCACGCTGCAGGATGTGCCATGTCACCCACTGTGGCCAACTCGCTTGCGCCACTGTCAAGCATCACCATGACAACCGCCAGCCGCTAGCCGCCAGCGGCGCTCTCCTCCCTAGAGACCTGTCCTCATATCAGTTCCAGCTGGGTGCTGCATTTAGCTGTAATCGTTCAGTCTTTTTTTTTTTTTTTTTGGGTGGGTTGGTGGTGGGTGGGGTGGGGGGCTGCAAGAAGAAGAGATGTGTTTCTCAGAAGTCTTTCTCAACAGACCCAGAGTTGCTGTGGTGCTAACTCCACCTAATTCAGCTATTAGTCATAATTAAGCTGGCTTGCGTGCAGTGGGTAATCAGTGTGAACTACAGATTGAATAGCTGAAACCCCACTGATTAAGTGCATAAATATGCTATTCTGATGTCAGTGGTAAAGGCTTTCTTGGCATTTTCTGTATCTTAAGTGAACATGTATGACATTGATTAGAATCTTTAGTAAGTCCAAAGGATGGTCTCCCAGTTGAAGCTAGTTGAGCCTGTACATGTTTGGCTCCATTAGAAATAAATTGAAAAAAGAATTCTGTCTTTTTAGCAGCAGTCTGCTTTGGGCAGATATTTCCATTGTATTTGTTGTGGGAAAAATAATTCCCATTGCTCTTGCAGATATATGGGTCGATTGGAAATTCTATAGTTAGCACTTTAATTACATTGTTACAACAGAGTCTTAGCTCTAAGCTTTTATTATGTTGTTTTTTACCTCAGTGTTGAAGGCTGCTCCAGTTTGAGCATTAATATTTTGCTTACCTGCCATTTAGTTCTATCTGTGTGCAATCATTTCAGGGTGATAGCATTATTTTCTGTTGCTTCTTTCGTCTTCTTTAAATTCTAATGCAAGATACAGCAGCTCTGTTTTATAGCAGGTGTGACATATTACCACAGTTAAAGGGTTTGTGCAGTTTAACAATGTAAGAGGCTTGGTGATAAATCAGCTTTGATATTCTCTTTAATTGCTTGCGGTATCTGCTGTTTTGAACATTCTCCCATTTTGGCAGGTAAGATTGAGAAGAATAGTTTGAGAGATTTTTTTAGGAGTTTTACTTTATGCTTAATATGGCTTTTGCGAGATTATCATTTCAGTATCTTTTTTGATCTGGCAGAGGAATATTGAGCAGAAGCAGGGGGTTTAGAGAGTTACATTTGTGACATTTACTTACTTTTCTCTCTTAATCAATTCAACAAAATACGTTCTTACGGCAGTTTTTCTGACCTGCTACTGCATCCAACTACATATCGCTATCTCAGCATAAAGCGTCTTTATATAGAAGTATATAAATGTAGAAGTATGTGGACATAGTTTCTGTATTCCTTTTGCTGACCTTAAGTTGAACTTATCTCTCAGTTTCAATATCAGATGCTGGTACTCCAGCTAGCTTAGAGAGGACATCTCCCTCTGCTGGATGGGGCTCTTTGTTGTCTATTATGACTTACTCTTTGATGTTCTCTCATAAAAAGTAAGAGGCTATTTCATAGTAATGCCCTCATAATGTTTCTATGGCTGAAGTGGAAATAATTCATACTTCTTACCTTTTCTGAGTGTATCTGGGCAGCTAGGTTTATTTCCTTCTTTGTGTGACTGAGTCCTCAAGGAGACAGCACTCTGCAGAGGGAATGTGGATGCCGCAGCAAAACTAAATGTTGTGCCACTTTAAGTGTGCACTGCAGACACAGTGCGGTGGATGGTTACACAGACATACTGTATCAGATTTTTGGGCTAAAGTGCAGGTGTGAACACACGTTGCAAGCACGTACGCATACTGTGTTCATGCTCACTCACAACAACACAAGGAAGGCAAGGGTAGTGAAGTAGAGGACCATAAAAAGTTAAGAACTAAGGGCAGATCTTCCTTAAGTTCTAAAGTTGCGCATTAATAAACAGGATTTGCTTGAATGCCTCTGGCACTTCTGTTCCGTTGGCAGGTCTGTCAGCTCACTCATTTTCAATAAAACCAGTCAGCCGTCTAATGCCTTCCCACCATCAGTAAGCCGCTATTAGCCCATAGATGAATATCATTCCCTCTGTTCCAATGAAGCAGCCAAGTGATGCAGCCTATGTGAGTGCTGACACAATGATGAATAGCTACAAGCAGCCCTCAGACAGAAAGGAACCATTTTCCTTCAGGACGTTTCACAGCCAGGAGAGAGGGAGCATTTTATACCAGCTTTATACCTGGCTGCCAGCAGAACCAGATCTGACAGAGTTTTCCCTATGGTTCTGCTGCCATTATTATGGACAGTATAACATGTAGGGGTGTTTGTGAATTTCTGTTTGTGTGTGATCAATTTTGCACAGCTACTGTATGTATAATACAGCAGTGTTGCCCTTTCGGCCACAGTACTTAGATCTTGCACACCATTTCCTTCATATTCATCTTTCAATTTTTGTCTTAGGTGATGGTTTTCAGTGCTTATAAGAATAACTAGTACACTTGTCCAACTAAGACATTCAGTAATGCCTTTGAGTCACCACATCCCATGTGCAAACACTTCCTTCTCCGTGCATGTTGTTCTTCCAGATGGAGCATGAACGTGTGTGGGACTGGCAGCGCTTCACCCAGGCACAGCTAGGAGTGGTGACCCAGCAGTGTCAGCGGGACCAGGAAGAGCTGCTGACCAGAGCCCTGGTCACTCTGCAGGAGGCGAGACATGCCCACCAGGAGGAGCTGGAGCTCCACAGAGGCCGCCAGAACCAGCAGGACATCTGCTCGGATCTCAGAGAGAAGGTTAGTATCTGGTATACCTTAACACCAGGAGCTGTCACATTTCAGGAACATTTCCAACTTTATTAGACAGCACTTTTAAGTTAGTAATTATGCTACAGTTTTGTGCCTGCAACCCATTTGTAATCCCTGCAGCATGTGGATGTATAACTTTAATAGTATACTTCTGCAGCTTACCCAGTATGAGCTGTCTGTGGTCTATTTCTCTGCCATTCTTATTTATAAGGCACACTCACTCACATCTACTGTTGGAGTGGACATAACTCAGCTGGTTTCTAGTATATATTTAACATCCTTATATCCTTTCCTCTATCCTTTTCCAACTAACATGTGTAGATGTGATAGTTGTGAGGAAACAGACAGACAGTAGTGTCTGACTGCCTTCTTGTGTACAGTATATCTGCTGACGAGACTGCATATTACGCCAGGCTGCCTGACACCATCTCTCGCTTTAGCTGCCACTTGGGATGGGCTGTGAATGCAAACAAGCTAATAAGGATGGTCTTGCAAACATGATGTTGCTATCTCTGAGGGGTACTAGTTCACATTCACACAACAAACAAGTTACTCATGTGAACAAATCAATGTTTTGTTGATGCAGTGCTGGACAAATAGAATTTTCTTTGCCTGTGCTGATGTCCTGTGTCTGATTAGATAACAAGGGTCACTAAAATACTGAGGTATGGTTTTTGTGGGCCATCACCACTGAGTCTAGGACATATCACCAAACGGGGGGAAGCACAATGGTTTAGTTTTTTGCACTGTTTGCAGGAACAAGGTCCTATGCTTGCTTCCTTGAGACCTGTGGATTTTACATGTGCTCACCCCCTTTGCATTAATTACTAACCCCTCTCTTTTCAATGTTTTTTCAACCCCAAAGGTCCCCTGATTTAGTCTATTGTGGACATGTAATACTACTCTGCGGGGATACCATCCCATTAACCACATATTCCACTGTATGGGAAGAACATTCATGGCAGGTCAAGTCGGGTATCTTGTGAACTAACAAACCAACAAGCCTAATTCTCTGAGCTCCCCATGTTTAGACATAGGAACACAACATGCCAGTCATCGGGGTCACTCCCCTCTCTGTACACACATCTGTGTCACACTACATTTTTCTTCTTGTCTTATTTTATTGTTATCATTTAATTTTCTAGCAAGCCTGCAAAATTGTCTCTTTATTTCACAAGCTGCGCCTTACTGTGCAACTTGTAAACACAAACACCAACTGCAGATAGGACCAACAGCACTCAGCATACCTGATGCCTGGCACCAAAATCTCTCTCTAAACCTAAAACAAAGGTTGGATTGGAAGACAGTTTCAAAAGAGGTTGACAGTTGATTTTATTTTTTTCATATGACTGCTCCTGCCTCATCTTCAAGGAGACATGTGCCGTACTCAAGTATGTGCAATCTCAAGTGGCATTACTAAACATGCAGAGCTGTATGCTAGGCACAAGGGAGAAGAGAGTGAAGGGCACGTTGCTTGGCTTTGGAGTGTATATAGTTAAAATGTATTGAGTTTATTTTCTCTTGAATGTTCAAACAGTTTCACAAGGAGAGAACAGCTTGGCCAGTAACCCGTGTCTTAAAAGATGATATGAATGTATAATTTCCATGTTGCCATAAGTAACTATGAAAATCATAAAATGTAGTGTGTTTTCCACAGTGAAAGTCTACTTTAACTTGTGCTGCTGCAGATTATAACTCTTGGAATTCAAATGGTCTGACACTTTCTAATAATCAACAGCTTGCAGGTTCTTTCACTTTGAATAACATAATTCATCATGCTGGACAGATAGTTTTTTTCTAACTTGCTTTTATTATGCAACTGATTGTTACATTTAAATGGACTGTTTTCACCTTCGCTGTGCTGTTATTTAACGTGAAAGTGAAGAAGCAAATTCAAGGGCAATGAACACTTCACATTCAGTTCTGTCAAAGTCGAGCTATACAGCTACAACGACTGGCTTAATAAAGATGTGTTGGGGAGAAAAGACATCACAGGTTTTTAAAATGGTGTAATATGTTATTCAAGACAGCCGTATGTACATTCAAGCTCATTTTTACTGTAGTATTTGAACAACAAGGGCCTTTGACTTTCAGTATATTGTAGGTAAATCTGCAGCAGAACATAAACTACACGCCTCTGACTATAGCAAACACATTTCTGAGTTTTGTTTTTATGGGTCTCTGAAGCAAAATGAAAAATAAAATCAACCAGGCATTTTCATTCCCATGACTTTTCCACATCCAGGATTTTTGTTTATGCAGTGCATGTGCACATATTTGAGTTTGTGTGGAGGCTCAGATGGATGCCTGTTTGCATCCAATCTTTCTTTCCACTGCTTTTATCATCCCAGCACAGCGACACAGCGGTGAGACAAGATGGATTCTCCTCCCGTTGCATCTGCTTCTTTAACGCTTTGTTTTCTGCAGCTGCTACCTCTGACCCAATCAACTCTCCCAACTCTGTGAGTCATTCACATCTCTTGAGATCAACTCCATTTCTACTCTAAATTTCATTCCTATTTTACTATGTGTTCAACATTTATATTTTATGATCCTTCATTTAAGAGCAGTTTATCCTCAGTTGTTTAACTTTTTCTGCATGGTGTATTTTTATTCCATGGGGCATTTCTGCAGTTGCCAGGGGTTACTTAGAAAGCTCAACTAATTAACTTAACCCAACTCAACAAAAACAATTTTGTGTGATTTTATTGAAAAATATTTACTCATACTCATATTTGTGCTAGGGAGGAAAATAAACAGCCAAATAGGATTACCAATTGGTGTGATTTTGGTGTGGCTCAGTAATCTGCCCACCTGAGTCAGTTGTAACATCACCTGTTGCAACTGAGAGTTTGGGAAAACGTGAGCAGAGAAGTAGAAATAGTAAGCGTACACATTTGGAATAGCTACAAGTAATGGATAAACAGTTGAAATAGTTAGCTACAGTATAATGAGTAAGTGGATAAACAATTCATATAGTTAAAACCTAACAGAATCAACTACCAGTTAACAGCTGATTTGGCAGCTAAAATTATTGGATAAAAAGATAAAATACTCAAACAATTTAAATTGTTCGCTAAAAGTAATTAGTAGCTGAATAGTAATAGCTAAGTATGGATAAAGAATTTATATAGTTAAATAAAATTAATGAATCAACAGTTCAAATTAACTAGGTAGCTAAAGTAATGGATAAACACTTAGCTAAACGTAATGAGTAGTGATCGGTAAAAGTATGGATAAACAATGTATATAGTTAAATAAAAGTAATTAATCAGTTCAAATCAACTAGTTAACTAGTTGTATAAATAGTTAGCCATAGAAGTAATGTATGACTTAACGTTAAACGTTTAAAATAGTTAGCTAAAAGTAATGGATAAACAGTTTCAAAGTTAGCTAAATGTTTCAAAAATAGTTAGCTAAAAGTGATGTTTAAATGTTTCAGAAATAGTTAGCTAAAAGTAAGTAGCCTAATGGATAAACAGTTGAAATAGTTAGCCTAAAGTAATGGATAAACAGTTAAATAGTTAGCTAAAAGTAAGTAGCCTAATGGCTAAACAGTTGAAATAGTTAGCCTAAAGTAATGGATAAACATTTAAATAGTTAGCTAAAAGTAATTAATAAACAGTCCAATTAGCTTAATAATGTTGTAATTTGGTTATATAAAGAAAATAAAGTAACCATAGGCTATCCACTTTTATTTAACTGTTAGTTTTAACATTCAGTTTATAATTCATTCATAATCTATTTAATTGGTGCCAGTAAAGGGGTACTTGAGTTGATCTGATGGGGCTGGGGGGGGGTATGTTAGACAAAAAGGGTTTGGAACCACTGGTCTAGAATATGGTCCTAAATAAAGTTTATTTAATAAACTAATCTTAGAGAGACCCTCTTGCAACAGCTTCTACCAACGTTAACTGGTTTAAGCTACAGCATTTTTGAAACAGATTAAGAAGATAAAGGACTGCTGTGATGGTACTTGTCGGCTAAGGTAGTAAATTGCTTACTTGTTATATTTTCTAGCTGTGATTATGCAAATAATCCTCCACATCTCATCTTCTCTGTGCCTCCATGGGTTCAGATGAGAGCACATTTTGGATGATTTTTGGTCAGTGTTGGTCTGGTTCTGACCTTGTGATAGGGAGCAAGGCTGTGTGCTGCCAGTTCTCTTCTGAGGGACATGCAGTGGGAGGAAATCCAGGGTAACTGATTTCAGAGTGAGCTTGTACCCTTCTGTTTTGGAAAGGGCAAGGCTGTCACACAGACCACAGCTTCTTCCAGAGAAACACAGATGGCCATGCAAAGATGGCTGGCTGGATTCATGTGTCTGGCCACAGATGACATTACTGAGCAAAAAGTAGTTGTTCAGTTTCAAAATGAGCTCCAGATGTGATATACAGAATTATAATTGGAAAAAGTGTGTATTGTAAAAAGTAAAATGAAATGGGTGATTAGATAACTAGTTTTAATGCATGAGATATTCATTCTAATTTATCACTGACAGACAGACTCTTCTTCTCGAATCATCAGCTGTTTGTTCTGTAGTGTTCTGACTGCTGTAAGTAGCTGGCATTGTTCTTAGTGTTATTGTTCATTCAAGCCTTTTATACTGTCCTTGCTTTCATTTTGCCTCCCACTTACATCTCACTTCCAGGCATCTTTGATGAGCGATTGTGTTCTCCACATTAGTAAATAAAGCATGGAGGGATGACATATTATTGCAACGTGGCCAGGTGGGAAAGGGATGAGCAGCCCAATAGGATAAGCGACACAACAAGGGAAAGAAGAAATATTTTCATAAGACGGGAGGCTTTCTTTTATTGCAAAATCTCATTTTTCATTTCCTGCTCTCCATAGTACTTTGCAATATAAACAGCACTGTTACAGATGAACGTATGCCGGGGTGATCTGTGTGCCCTTCCTGAAGGAATCAGTGTATTCTCTAGGCACTCTGTGTTAGCAGCTCCCCTGTCACTAAGTGTTAGTGACTAACAAGTACAACTCTTCATCCTCTGGGGGTCAAGTGGACACGGTATAGTCTCAGTAGTTGAGACAGTGCGTGGGCCACACAGTGTTTCAAGCGACAACTCTGAGGAGTTAATTGCTTGAATATGTATAATTTTCCTCCGCAAATTGATGTTCCGGTTATGGACCTCAGGAAAATTCTTATTGTGCCAGCTGTGGAAATGCAGATAATTGCATAGTTTCATTTTTCTCATCTATTAATGGACATTAGTTCTTGTCCCTTTAAAGATTCAGTAAATCTCACGTGCCATTAATGTCACACAGTAGAGTGGTGCCACATATGGAGGACTGGTGCTGTTCTTATAAATACACCACTCATTTTCTCCAGTTTGCTGCTCTAACTCACAGCGATGATATTGGTTCAAGATAAGCACAAGTCCATTCCTAATTTGTTTCACTCATCTGTTATAGTATAGCTAAAATTTGTCATTAAATGACCTGCAATGGAAAGTTATGATGATGGCTGAATAGACAGACAGAAGACATCACTCATTAACAAAGGTTTTGAGCAGGCTGCACTGTGCAGATAAAAAAGGCTATCATTCTTTTGTTATTCTGACATCTCTGCAGTCGTTTTTGTGCAGCCATAAAAAAGGATGGTGTCCCATTTCCCTTTGAAATCACAGAAAATGAGATTCCATTGACAAATTACCATAGACTTTACATAATGACCATTTTATTCTCTTTGTGCTCCCTAAAATGCCTTTTCATCTCTGTCTAAACAAGGAAGACATACAAAATACATTCAGCCACTGTGGCTCTTACAGTGTTCACAAGCTAGAAAGATACATTTCAGATTGTTCTGTGACCTTAGGTGACCACTGCAATTGAACTTTAAACTTTTGCATTATGAATTTTTTAATATAATCTGCCACATGTTAGTCTGTATAACTTTTGCTTTATGAGACTTTGGTCTCTATGTCTCAAAGGATTTGCTTTACAGACCCACCCACCAGGTTGTTTACACACCCCATCTCTCAAGGTTCCAAGCATCAAACATCTTATCTGGGCCAGGATGGAGTTTGATAGATGGTTTAATTATGTGAGCTTGTTTTTCTGTATTTTAAAAACAAAGCAAAAACAAAGCTTCTTAAATTTCATTTTCTGAGGGAGCGAAGCAAAGAAAGACAGGGATTGATATGCAACAAAGGCCCCCAGCTGGACTCAAACCAGGGCTGTTGTCATTACTATGCATGGTCAGCTTTTACGTTGGAGCCCTATAGGGCCTGTGTGTGTATATGCGAGTGTAGGCTTTAGGCCCTAGGACACCCCGAAATATGAATTTTTTTAAATGTGTTTAAACCATTTATATGTGCTGAATAGAAAAAAACATTTCAGATCTGTTTTTGTATTTACTAAACTTTAAGCCTAAACATTCATTGAACATAACGTTAAAATGTCTTTTTATGGTTTGTTTTACACACTATAGGTACTTTTTCCTGAGGCCGAAAATAATGTTGCACACAATGCACACTAAAGCTGTTTAGTAGCCATCTTTTAAATTGATTTTGAAACTTGAATGTGCTATTGAGGTTTTGTATAGGTCTGGTGCTTTGCTCGGGGCAACACTAGTAGTTATTGGAATCATCACTGTGACCTTTCACATCACAAGATTATATTACACAAGGCAATGTTGGAATCAACACCAACACCAACAGGTGAACATTACATACTAACCTGGTACAAAGGAAAAAGCAGCAGGACAAATGGACATTGCAAGACCACTGGAAAACAATCATATGTAGCAGGACAAATGTTGACACAATGCTGTCACCATCATTACTCAATCACTACTTAGGATTGCTCTTCTGGTAATGAAAATTGCATATTAAACCCAATTTCAGGAAAATAGAGCCTTAAATGTTTGCATGAGATAACATTTGGATTTCTAAAGAAGAAGCATATTGCATCTCCAGCTTCAACACTGTCAGAAGTGGATTAGAGGCTGGATTGTTTAAAGTCCTCTCTCAAACACACAGCTGCTGCTTTTTCTCAGGCGGACATCAAGTATGATTGACTTGATGATACCGCTGGTGCTAATGTGTGTGAGACCATGTTAATTTGCAGTTCATTCCTTCGGGGATTCCTAAGCTCTCCGCTGATAGATCTGTGAATCTGTCTGCCCGGTCTGAACGCAACACTCTAATACCCAGCACGCCGTAGAGAGGCTGCTGCATAACGAACCTGTCACTCACTCCCCCAGCAAATGTTGGAGTGTGTGTGTGTGTGTGTGTGTGTGTGTGTGTGTGTGTGTGTGTGTGTGTGTGTGTGTGTGTGTGTGTGTGTGTGTGTGTGAGATAAGTTTAGACAGTCTGTTCCAGATGTCTAGGTGAGTGAAGATTGCTTTCTCTGCAAGCACATGAACACTTAGAACACAAATATTTGTAAATTTTCTGTCGGACAATGTATCTCCATGTTTGGTGATTACCATATTTTAAAATTTTTACACACGCTTAGTTTCATAGGCCCTTCAAAACTCAATTAGATAATGACGAAAATTCATAGTCATCAAGTTGCTTTTTTTTGTTCATTAAAATTGTATTGATATTTTGGCGATATGTTGTTGCTATTTTACAAGGCTAAGCTAACCTGGGCTCATAGAAAAAAGGAAGAGCCTGAAGGCTAACCTAGCTCGTAACATTAATGGTATTGGTCTCCTCTCCCTGCATGATGCATTTAACGCGACAATGAGAACTGTGCTTGCCTGGACAAGTGTATACCTTCGTACCTAAGAGGGGTGTGCTGTGTTAAACTGACTTACCCAGTTGCTGTTTCAATTCACGCTCCGGAGCCGGGCCTGCTTCAACTAATTTCACTGGGCATTTAGGTTATTGACTTTTTGGAATTATAGTATGTATACTTGTCCTAGGTTGTTGCATATGGACAGCACTCTTCTCACTAGAATAAGTTATGTTTGTTGGGCTCAAACACAAAGGTTTTCTTTATAATTCAATGCTTTGATGGGTCCTCCCATTGGGTAACACAAAGTGTGAAAGGAAGTTTTGACACCTTTTCCAAAGTTCATGCCACACGTTGGCACCATGGCAGTGGGGCTCAGCTGGTTGTCTCCCTGTGAGTGATTCTTTCAAGACAGCCGTTAACGGACAATATTGTGTGTATTTGCATGTGTGTTTGTAGCTGCAGCAATGGCGGGCCCAGCAGGAGGAGGTGGTGAAGCTGGAGGCAGCTATAGCTGCTAGACAACAAGAGGAGGAAGAGGCAAGGCTAAAGAGGAAGCAGGAGAAGGAGGCTGCCATCAGATCCCAGCACAAAGAAAAAGTAAACATCCTCACACCATCACAATGAATGCATCAGTGTCTTCTTGCAGCACTTGCTTAATATCAACATTTATGCATATGAGTGTGTACAATCACATTTCATTTTCATTTGCATGATTTCACTCATGCATGTGTTACCATGGAGAAATTGGGTTACACAGGTTTGTAAAAACATGTTATGATCAAACCGAATTGAATTCAAACATATATATATATATAACTTGTTTGCATTAGATAAATAAAAGCACATAGGAGATCTGTAATATAATAAAACCATATTGCCATACTTTATTATAGGGTTTTTAATAAATGGCTGCCATTTGATAAAATTAATCATTTAATTTAGTTATTGTCCTCACAGGTACAACAACTCCACAATGTGTGTGTGTGTGTGTGTGTGTGTGTGTGTGTGTGTGTGTGTGTGTGTGTGTGTCAGAGTGTGTCTGACTGTTTAATCAGGGGTCTGCTCGGAGAGCATGGGCAAGCTGAGACACTCTCTGATTAATGAAAGCATTTAGGCTGCATTGGATTCCATGTAATTTAGCACAATAGTCTGCCAGACATTGAAATATCATCTCATTCTTTCTATTTACACTTATCTGATTCCTGCTCTGTCACAATCAATAGGACATGACAATCCTAAAAGTTCTGTAGGAGTCAAATTAGTTGTAGTGTGGCTACTGTTCTTGCGGCTATTGTTAACTTTTTGTCGTTATTTTTTGTAAATTGTTGATTTTCCCCCAGGTCAGGCAGTTTTATTTAACACAGCAGAAAAGGAGAGAGATGCTGGAGCAGAGGGATCAGGAGAGACTTGCTAACCTGAGGAGCGTTATGGAAGAACAGGCAAGGCGAGATAAAGAGAGGTGAGTGTTGCACCATGGGATCTTTTGAGAGTTTTCAAAGAGATGCTAAAAGAGTTGGTAAAAGATAATCCAGAAACCTAAGAATACATTATTACCTGTTACAAGCATGACATGACATGCATTTACCGTTTTGCTTATGGGCTTACAACCTCTTACAATAACAGATAAACTACATATTTATGTTTTTTTATTAATGTAGCTAATATCAAGCTTACTTTACTCTTGTGATGTAACGGCTACGTTACAATTATTAACACGACACTCCCCATGTATCAAGCTCAATTTACTGGTCATAGGGAGCACTACTCAGCCTATTAAAGCAGTTGTGTAAAGTCATCTGTGGCTCTGCAAAAGCTTTGTCAAGTCTGAACTACCCTGGTGATGTCACCAAGGTGATCTGAGCATGGGCTTCAAGACTACAAGTACAGAAAGTCTTCATCACAAAGTGGAGGTGTAGAGGGTCTGATAAAAAGATGCTATTGGTTGCATTTTGGGAAGTATAGGACTGGGCGTTTTTTTCGAGGTTGACACATACTAGGTACTAAAAGTCAGGACAACTCTGCCTCTGCTGCTTCAATTTGACAGTACTTCTTTCAAACTCTGCATTGTGAGTCACCTAACTTTATGGAAGTGCAATACTAAATTCCTTGAATATCCCTTCAACTGAAAGACAGACTAAGGGAGACTGATAAACAGCACCTTACGTCAAAATACCTCCTGGATTACACTGAACATCACAGACTGATGATATAAACATATCTGAGGGTACATTTTACTCTTGCAGCGCATGCCATCATTACAAAAACATTTTGTGAAGCTAAACAATGTTCACACTCACAGAACTTAATTTGAAATGTATTTCCATCAGATGATATGGTACAGCCATCAAAAACATGGAGTCTTAGGTTTTAATATCTCACTCAGTTTAAACATATAGCTTTAATATATTTAATAAAGAGCAGGAACAAGCTGATACACAATATATATGTGATTATGGCAGAAAGTGTGGACTGAGATGATTTTAACAACCATAAAGCTATTTAAGGAGAAATAAAAGGGGAAAGTGGATGTTAAGGAATTGTATTTGACGACTCTAGATTTACTAGATTTCATGCACTTTAAAAGCGACAAAGTAGCTGAAAATCTTGTTTTTGCTCACTCCAATGGTTTAACATCTCACTTTGCTGCAGATATGTTAGAGTATTTGCCAGAGTGCGTCACTACTTTACCGTTGGGTGTGGTTACATGTGCATTTCAGTCGGATCCTAAATTATGCGATTTGTTTAACATTTTTCTGAAGACACTCACAGAGGCTGGCATTAATACCAGGTATTGGTGGTGACATTGGCCGTGAGAATAAACTCAATCAGGAATAAGAATAGGATTCATTGTGGGGCTGAGGAAGAGATAAAAACAAATGATGGGAGAGGAGCTGCTCTCTGGCAGCTCCATAAAACCCTCCATAGCCCGCAGGCCTGCTGTTTGGAGCGATAGGTAATGGTGGTTGTGGCGGTGGCAGAGGAAGGAGAGGGACTGTTTAGGTCTGATGTCCATACTGTCTGTGCTCCCTCTAGGGTTCAGTTTCGGGCAGATATGTTGCAGCGGCGAAGGGAGGAGAAAGAGGCGCAGGAGCTTGAACGGCGGAGAGAAGAGGAAGAGAAACAGAATCGTCTGGAAGATCTCAGAAACCAGGTGGGTCATTATCTGCGCTTAACCCTTTCTACCACTCTGATTTTCTCTGTCAGTTGAAATGACCCACACGGGAAGACTCATCCTTATGAGTTGAGACATCACTGCCACCTTATGGCAGTAAGTAAAAAGACAATTGTATGTTATGACTATATTAAATTTTTTCTTCTATTTATCATAGGTTGGGGTTATGGCAGAGGCAGATCCAGAGAGGATGATGGCAGATACAGAGGCTTGGAGGAGTCGACACTTACATGTGAAGGAGTTTGATCTCCAAAGGCCTCTCTTCAGTATTAACACGTACACAGACACACAGGTGAGACATGACAACATATATTCTCCTATAACCTTTAGCTTTGCTTCACTTATTACAAAAGCTTCACAGCTGCATAGTCATTTGCCCCAAGCTCCTTATCTATGCTCTACATATTGTAAGCCTACAAGGCCTCTTTCCCCAGTTTCCTTGACTATATTCAGCCATTTACAGAATGTTTTGTTTCATCTTGGGTGAGACTGACCAGTGACCCATGCAGTGCAGTAACATTATGCAAGATGGTTGGCTGGCCAATCAAGAGAGAGACTTGTATACACAGCCTTGATCTCAAGGCCACCCCGTCAATCAGTGTCCAGTAGAGTTTGTGTGTGTGTGTGTGTGTGTGTGTGTGTGTGTGTGTGTGCGTGTGCGTGCGCGTGCGCGTGCGTGTGCGTGTGCGTGTGCGTTTTGTCATCATGGTTAGAAAATGCTTATTATGTAACAGGCAATGACTAATGATTGTAAAACTGTGCAAATATTCTCCTTCAACACCAACACTGTGAAAGATTAGTGAATAATATTGTTTTAAGTATTAAATTATATCTAATTATTAATATATATATATAATATAATTATACCATAAAAAAAAAAAAAACAATGGTAACATATTGAGTGTGATCTAGTGGGAGACAGCTGGATATATATTATTTACTGTGGATTTTCTGTTTTCCAGATTGTGTCTGATCCAAGAGTGCGGGTTGAGCAGGCTCTGCGGGAGGCTGGTCTGCACCACAGTCAGTATGCCAAAGAGGTCCTGTCTGTTATCACGCCCCTTAAACCACCGAGAAGAGATACCAAATCCACGCTCAAATTCTGACCTGGGGCTTGTATGGGGTCACATTATAAAGTCCAAATCTTGTTCTGGTATTGAGCATTATATTGAATGTGAGTAAGTTAATCAGTAAGTACGTAAGTAAGTACGATTTTATTAATATATCACCTTTTAAAACTAAGTGCTTCACAGGATACAGATGCAGAAAAATAAGACACATACATATAGAGCTATAAACAGAAAGGACCCTAATGGCAAAAGCGCAGTCATCTTTGGATTTAAGGAGGAGTAGGCTGTGAATAAGAGACCTTGGTTAGATGATCTCAGTGAGAGGTGGTATAGAGTTCAGAGCTGAATAAAGGGGCAAGACAATGAAGGGCCCTGTATGTGATAAGCAGTATCTTGAAGTCTATTCTTTACTTTATGGAGGCCCATGAAGGGATGTAAGAGTTGGTGTGGTGTGTGATATACGGTTGGATTTAGTCAACCTGGCAAAAGGGAAAAGAGCATTGCAAAGCATAGTCTAGGTGTGAAAATATGAGGGTATGAATTAGTAATTCTAGATCCCTGGTTTATAGAATTGATTTGATTTTTGTAAGTTTAGCTAAAGGAAATTAAGTGGCATCAATTCCTTAATAGCAGCCAGGTAGTCGTGGAAGATACCAATATTACCAAATAATACATTTGAATAAGCTGCATATGTAAGAATCATTGGACAGATCACACTGTTTGGAACAACAGCTGCTGTGCTCACAAAGTCAGCTGAAATACAGTAGCTACAGTATTGCCCACCAAGTGACACAGTGCAATTACTATTATTGACTTTTATTGAAGGTTATGTATTCTACAGCATCTCATGAGATATACAGTGTCATACAGTATCACTGAGTAATGATAAACATGTACCTCTAACAAATCACCTCTGCACATTTATCAATATTTATTGACCGCTTATGTTGCTTTCAGGAAGTTTGCATTTGCATAAACAAGCTTGTGTGGCAGAAGCAACTAAATGTAATGTATGCCTCTAGTCATCTGATAACACATTCATCACTGAAATTCATTGTAGGAAGGCCCACTTCATCTTCTTGTATCATGAGGGAAATCACTACGGACTAATACTTCCCATCTAACAAGCATATAGGAGGAAAAACCTTTATAAACTAGAGGCTGCTGACAGATTGCAAACCTCCAATGGAGGGGGATCATTTTACCAAGTTGCTAATACACCCAACACATTTTTGTTGAGTTATAAGTGTAACTCAAATATTAAAATCTACATACAGTACACATTCTTTAGAAAATTAATGTTACCTTACATAAATAACAGAGTGTTAAATATTAAAAGATACAATACTGTGCGTACTAACATATACATATCGGACATACTTAATATTTTAGCTTCATCAATGAAATCTTAAACATTTTAACAGCGTTTTAAATAAGTGTCTAACACACATATTAACATGTTAAGTACAGTATATATACATATCCACATATCAGCTATATACACATTTGAGAGGCTGGGGTTGGGACAGGATGGGAAATGTAGGGGTCTCAGACAATATGTCCCAGGCGTTTCTTGATGAAGTGGGACACCAGGACTTGAGGTCTCTGCTGGTACTCCACCAGAACATCGTGGGGGGAGGTGATCTGGTCTCCGTCAAAGCGGTTCAGCAATGCAACACAGACCACAGCCGCTGGAGAGAGAAATGAGATCATCACTCATACCGTACACATCAAAATAGGTCTAGTAGAGGTGTTGTAAAAGCAAGATTGTTTCTTCAAAGCCATCAATAAGCTGGGCCACTGTACAGAATGTTCTACATTTTTAAACTATACCTTTGACGCCACATACACGGCACATAGCAGCAAATACAGTGGACTCCATTTCAATATTCCTCACTCCGGCCTCATAAGCTTTCCTCAGATACTCCAGTTTTTCTTCATGAGAGAAGGAGCAGAGAGCGCCGTCGAGTCGGCCTTGACCTAGAGAGACACAGGCACAGGATTTGTCACTACCTGACCAATGGTTTTGACATGTTAAAGTTCTCTGTAATTACAAATGATGTACAAATATGATCACAATACAACCTCGGCGCGTGATGCGGTTTATACCTTCATAGAAGTCATGGGTGCACATGGTGTTTCCAATCATCGTAGGAAAGCTTTGAAGCTCGGCAGAGCACTGCAGAAGCTCATTGGCCACTCCCTCATCCAGCTCAGTGCTCCTGGTAATGACTTTACCCAGAACCACCTGCTCAAACTGGGGACGGAAGGAGTAGTCCACTGCTTTACTGGTGACCACCACTGTCCCTGGAGCCAGACCTAGAGGCGACACCAGGCATACATTTAAAATCTATTTTGTTTTAGAGTCATTGTCTAAGAGCCAGGATAAAGTAGTAATTCAGGGAAAGCACCCTTTCAATAAGTTTTCTAACACTTTCAAAACAAAAAATGCAATGTTCTTACCGACTCCACCGGATGTACCAAGGCGAATCAGGACCACATCACTGCACTGAGCGTGGTGCAGCAGTTTGATGAGCTCATGCAGCATGATGGAGATGGAAGGGACACCCATGCCGTGCTGTGATGGACACAAGATCAGGATAGACATTACTTTGAAAACAGTGATTATTAAACCAGCAATGCAATATGTGAAGCTCCTGCCAGTATAAAAAAAGCCTACTAGGACAGTATATGTCATTGTTCTGTAGTACTTACACTTACAGAAAGCACTGGTCCTACTTTATACATGCAGTAGCGATCAGTTCCCTCACAGATATCTCTGACTTCCTCTGGGATTCCAGGCAGTTCCAGCTCCTGGTGGATAAACTGGGCGAAAGCCTTCATACGATTTGCGCTGCCTCCAACACACACAAACTATAGGAAATAGAGTAAGACTAATGAATTCTGTTTTGTAGCTTTTGAAATTCTAAACCCAAAATTATTATTTTTTGTATTAACATTTCACAAACCTTAATATCTCCAAACATTTCTGGAAGGTTGTGAGTCTTGGTGCTCAAGCTGAAATGGTAGAGAATATCCTCCTCCATGGCATCCAAGTAGGGATTTTTCACTTGGACGTGTTGTCTACGAGCAATATAGTACAGCTTATTAATAAAGGGACAGATCACTCAATTACATCCTAAGTGCTCTGAACGGATTAGCAAACACAATTACATTGGATTTTGAAAAGCAAAAAGAAGAAATCGTCAATCACAAACTTAGTTTAGATTCTTAAATACTTACTTGATATACTCATTTTGGTCATTCCCCGCATGGTTAAGTAAAATTGGTGCCATGACTGCAGGAGACGCTTTAAGAACAAACATAAAATGTCTTCAAAAGTTGTTCTTCTGTAAAACCTCCAAATACTCGTTGCAGCTGTTTCTAAATGAGAGATACGTCTGACTGCAGAGCTGATATAGCTGTAACCTCTGGCCCTGCTACTGATTGGTTCCAGAGAGAGGAGTAGCACCTGTCCTCGTTCTCACAAAAACATCCACCAGCCCCAAACAAACAGAGCAAGCTCAATTGTTGAATAACTAACGTGTTATGACACCTTTCCCAAAGAACACTGAGATAAGCTGAGATAACCTCTGACACTGGCATGCAATACACTTGCATATTTCAAAATAACACATTTATCTACATGTTCCCTGCATGCCAAAATCATCAAATTATATACATTGTGTATATATATATATATACACACATTGTATCGTTTGCTGTAATGTTACAGTATTATGTAGAAAATTATTAACTTTCAAATTTCAGCCTTTGAGCGCAAATACAATTTGGGCATATAAGACAAAAGCAATAAAAAGAGTGTTTATTTGAACAATCAAATTTTTATTCCTTAAAGCTGCCTTTTACAAAGTTACAGACAGAGAAAAAAAGAGTTGCTGGTGCCTAACAGGCACAATAAATAAAAGGTCCTAGCTTGAATTCAATTAAGCACTTTCACACTTGTGTAATACATCTGACATGACTGAACATTTGAAACTAAGTAAACACATTTCAGGATCAGTATATGAAGGGGTAATGAAGAAATGAATAAGGGGAGGAAAGGATGGCAACGATTCCTGTTGGAAGCATTTGAGTTTGTACATCCTTTTCCCGCGGCACTGGCAGTCTTCTAATCTGTTGACATGGAAATGTATACAAGCACGAGTCATTCAACGAACCATTATTACATATGTCAAGAGGCATCATAAGTTCAATAAGTTCAAGGCATCGACGACGTTTCACACCCTTGACTTCATATTAAGATGTTAAGGGGAATTTTGATAGCATGATGAAAAAAAAAACAAGAAAGGAAATGACTTATGGTGATCTGGAAGATGGTCACTCAATCTGTCAGAAACACTGTGCTACTTACTTGACAAATCAGTGTTGTCTATTGGCTTGTTCTCATCTGCATAACCAAAGCTCAACAGCTTAGACATGTCGACAGGGGCTGGATTCTTGTCATATACTCTGAGAACACCAAGGACAAAAAAAGTGATGACAATGCAATTTTTGGAATGCTTTTTTATGGAAATCAAACTGGATGGGGGGTTTTGTAGTCACAAATATAATGTCATGTTTTGCCATCCCCACAAAGTAGGAAATAAAATGAGGACACAATTTAAACATTCAAAATGGACCCTAACCTTTAACACACTGTATGCCAAGATCTGGCTACTCATTACAAAGGTACTCTTCCAACAAAACACACAGAGAGAACAACTGTTTGGTTTTTACAATTGTCAGTTTTCTCTTCATTTTATACCAAACAACCAACTCTGCAAAACTATCCATCTAAACAAGTAATTTAATCTCAGATTTAGCCTTGTTACCTTTCTTGAAATAAAGTAAAAAAGGGTGTGAAATAATAATTTTTACTCAGTCAGTCACTCGTTTCAGGAAATTTCTAGACTCTGTTCTTTTGACTCTCAAAGTTAATATCTTACACCAAGACTCTGTATAACTGATCGCTGCACTGCAATGACAAAAATAACTGATTCTATTTTTGCTTGTTTAAACAATATGATTGTAGGATTTAGGTAACTTTTTTGCAGTGGATCCTTTGTGGAATCGTTAATTGTTGAAGTATCAAACCCATACAACCACTATGACCACAGTCTTTACTGTTTTCTCTTTGTAGCTTTGTATGTGAGGTTATTTTGGATTTTTGACAAGTCATTGACATTTCCCAAAAGGGTACACTGAACACACATCACAGAGCAGCAGTGAGCCAAAGCAAACAAGTCATTGTCCAGATTTGTCTCGACTTTGTGTGCTGTTTCATTTGACCTAAGTGTGCCGCCAGCCCATGAGCATTTCTGCTTAGTCATAACAACATGGAGACATATGGTGTAGAATTTACTTACCCTCTTACACAGATTTTTTACATCAGCCTTATATCTTATGTGTTGTAATGCTAATAACTACATAATTACACTGATGGAAAAGCCAAAAAACTTGGCAAAAACCCTGTAGATCATGAAATTGCTTACAGTCGTCATAGCAAACAACACTTAAAGGATAGGCTCACAATTTTTCAAGTCAGTCATAAAACAATAGTCAGTGCCCATATGTTTATTTAAAGAGGCTTTGTAATAAGTGATGGTGGACAAAATCCACAATCCTCCTTACATGCAAAAATGCATTCAGATGTTTATGTGGAGCTAATATCAGGCTTTAGCAGTCTGAGTTAATCAAGTGGATATCTAAGTTACAGTCTTTTTAGTACAAAACTCCCTCTTTGTATTTCCCTGAACAGTGTTTCCTTGTTGAGCTGCGGTGGAAGGATAGTGAACAGCCTCATGTTAGATTCAGGTAAACTTTTGAATACATTTTTGGACAGGAGGACTGTGGATTTTGTCCCCCATCATTTACATTAAAAGAAAATTAAAAATGGACTTTATAATAGCCAGTGTTAACAGGAGCAACAATTACAGCAAGTAAAAACTGTTATATGGGCACCTGACTATTGTTATAGGACTGACTTTAAATTTTGTAAACCTATCCTTAAGTGTTTGCTATTACTTCCACTCAAAATTGCAGATATGATCTGACATAATACGATCACTGTTTTATTCTGTGCAATTGTGTTCCTGAGAGTTTTAAAAAAAAGTGGCATTCTGGGACACCAGCCACTTGTACTGAATATAATACGGAACAACAGCACCATCTTGTGACCACATGAACTTACATCCTCTTGAATTTGCTGGTCTCATAATATTGATCGGATGGCTGCAATTTCTCCGTCTGGCTGTAATGAACATTGTTGTTCTACAGAACACAAAGCAAAGTCACAGTGCGTGGTGGTTATTTTGTGAATGTAAATATAGCCAGGATATCTTTTTTTCTCCCCCATCTCTCCCTTAAATTTGACAGTATGCTCTCATCTTGACAATAAAAAACATTTGAGAAACAAGTACCTGATCCACAAAGTAAGTCTTTCCCATTGAGTAACAACTAAATGAGGTGTGTAACACTACAGCATCACTAACAATCCCCTAACTTTGTCATAAAACATGATCATAACAGAATAAAACATCACAAGAGGTAGAATACATTGTTATTGTGTTAACTCATGTGGCTAAATTACTTTCTAAATGACTGAGATTTCTTTGTTTACCTTCTCTTTGGCATTGCTGCTGCTATCATCCCTCTCCCAGGCTGACATATTGTCCGTCCCAAAGGGGGGCTCTCGCTGTTGAAAAGCTCCAGGGTTTTTCTTCTCTTCACTGTTAATTAGACTGTTGGAAAAACACAATATAGGGATATGGAATGTAGCCTTCACTTAATGATAGCTGATAATGAAGAATAACAATAGAAATCAGCCATTATCGTGGCTGACTGTTACTGTCTATATTACAGTACATTAAACGAATGAACGCTAGCAAGTAGTACGTAGTATATTAGCAGCAAGAGGTAGTGTTAGTAGATAGGTATGGCAATGCAAGACTATAGTGTTAGTAATTTAATCATAAACTGACAACAAGTCCCAGTGCATGATAATAATAAGACAAATGTTACATGTACCTTGGTTTTTCGTCGTCTCCTGATCCAGTGCAGAACCTGCCTGGAGGTTTGTATGCATCAGGTTTAGAAGTTCTTGTTTCCTCGTGCCACAAAAGTCCTGTTGAAAACAAGGATAGAAATAAATGTAGGCAAAATGCATTAACCAGCAGGGACATGTCTAGACATAAGGCAACAGGATTTCTCTACCCTTATGCCCTCCTTGTTTTGCAAGCTTGACATAGTCAGAATCACTCTCTAGGACTCCGGCCCTCCGCCCTCGGGCCCTCTCTTCAGGAAGAGTGCTGATGGTCGGGGACAGTCCTGGGATCTGGGAGATCTGGCCATCTATTCCTTGGTACCCTGCACACCCGTAATGTTAAAACACACCCACACACAAAGGAAACACACCATGTAGCTATATTAACTGATATGTGAACTACACTAACGTTACCACATGCACTAACGTTAACGTTACCCCACCAGGGTCCAGCAGACAAGTCTCCCTGCTGACAATAACTGACCCTAAATTACACAGAGCTACAACGTGAGGTAACTATCGTTAAGTCAGTATAAACTGTTGCACTTGCCAGATGTTGTCGATGGAAGATCGTTACTCATGAGAACATTTCTAGAAGAAATGGAGACAAAAACACCGGGTTTTCACAGTCAACCTCTTCGACGATAGCTTGTAAGAGCGAGCATTGTCATTACCGTAGCGTCGTTAGTTAGTTAGCTAGCTTAACGGTAGCGGACTGCAGTTAATTTATTCAAGTCTTAAATTAAACACAAATGTAAGTGACGGCAATTAGTCTACATGAAAAAAAAAAAGTTTAAAACACACAGCAATCACAGTTCTTATTTAAATGCAGACGTGTTTTACTTACTCTGAATACATTTTAGGAGCAGATCGAGAAACTAACGTTATGTAACGTTACGGTACAGCACTGACTGTTTGGAACTTCTGACTGCGTTGCCATGGACACGGTTACAGCCGTTCATCCCAAGAGTGTATGGCTGCAGCCTGGAGTGCAGCTGCTGATGCGCCCTAGCGGCAGCAAATGTAATTTGCAGCCAGGGTCTTGATGTGGGTCTGGCTTGTCAGGCTAGCTGCTGCTCCGTGATGTGTGCACTGTACCAGAGACGATTTAGAACATTTAGTATGCCTTTATGTTTGAAGAGTTGAAATGCTTATAAAATGTCTGAGGTTTGGACGGTTTCGAGTAGCCTAATGGTTAGCTAAACATTGTTTTGATGCATTGCACACTCAGAAAAGATGAATTTCCGGAAGGTCCTTGTAGAAGAGTGGATAGAGTTATTACTGTGAAATTAGAACGTCTCTTTTAATGCAAATGTGCCTAGCTATTTTAAAAGAGATTTGGTTTTATTACAGATTAATCACGATGTGATTTCTATGGTAACACAGTCGGCTCTTATTGCTTTTTAGTAGTCTAATTATACTTATTACTACTTAATTATATATAATATATTATATATATATTAATTATTAATAATAATAATAATAATAATAATAATAATAATAATAATAATAATAATAATGTATACTTATTAATCCCGCAAGGGAAATTACAATGTTTTCACTCTGTTGTTATTATTATACACATACATGCTGAGTACCTACATGCACTAATGGAGAGATGTCAGAGTGAGGGGGCTGCCCATGGAAAGGCGCCCCGAGCAGTTGGGTTTTAGTGATTTGGCGGTGTTAATAAACTATCTGAGTAGGTATACAGGACATTCTTTTAACCTAAGTTTATTATAATTAATAAAGTAGGCCTACCTCAAACTTTCTAGAAATTACAAAGTCTGTAGTAAGTGATTGAAGAATCAAATGATCTTTTTACATGGCTAAGTATTTTACATGTAAATATATGATAATATGTTAGGAAACACATTTTGGAGTGATTTCATACTGACCACGTTTGTTTTAAAACATACCGATATTTTTGATTGCCTGAAGGCTATGCCCAAATCTTAAACCCTTCAGGAGCCTATTAAGAGCCTTCACTCCCCTAAATGCTGAGTCGGGAACATGCGCAGAGCAAACGAAATAGCAATGGTCCTTAAATTACCGCGCACATCAAGCTAGCCAGAGAGAAGTCTGTGACAGGAAATGCACGCGTTTGCTTCAGCATAAACGCACAGTGTATCACTGGATAATATGTGGGTAATCAGAGGATGAAAAAGATTATACTTTACGGTTTACTGTAATTCTTTATTGTAGAGTTCAATTTGCATTACAACGCCCATTGATGAGCCTACATCAAAAATATGTTGAAGTTAAATACTGTAGGCCTACCTATAACTTTGAGCTACTTGTAATACTCCCTGAAAGCTAATGTGTGTTGCCTGGTTTGTCCTAATGAAGTTGAAATTTAATTTGGGAATATTCACTTCTAAAGCAAAATATCAGCTGACATGATAACGGCCTTAAAATTGATTCTGTTTTACTGAAGGTCCCTGTGTCAAAATCTAGTTTCAACACCTTCGTTATTTCAATTTTGTGTTTACATGTTGCATATTTCTTAAATAATTTGTGTTTAATCAAATTACCACACAGCACAGGACCCTCAGCTGTATTCTAAGATAGGAATGCTGGACACAATGCAAGGCACATGGGATCAATGAAAGTCCACAACTTCATTTTTTACCCGGCCCCTAAACAGTTTAATCCTACCATTCCTAATAGTATGTGAAATAGTTAAAAATAGTTTCACCTCCACCAGCTACAGCATTAAAATGCTGCTTACAAATTAAGGCATCAGTGACAATAAAACAATATCATAATAATAAAGTGTGCTAGTGGTCATTCTGCATAATTGGTACTTTTACTTTTGATAATTAAGTACATTTAGCTGAAGTGTTGGAGGAAGTATTTAGACCATTCTTCAGTAAAAGTAGCAATACCACAATGTAAAAACACTCTCGTTCACATTAAATGTAAAAGTCCTGCATTGAACATGTAAATTAAGTAAAGATACAGTATGTTAGTGTACATAAAGTATTGAAAGTAAAAGAAGCCAAAGTGGAATAAATGATATTATTGGATTATTATTACACATTCATTTCACTGTTAGTGGGTCAAGGGTTGTTTAATCTAAAACATTTTATGAAGGGATTGATATATTTTGTGCGTAAAATCTTCATTTTTAAACTATAACTGCAACTTTAAAATATACATGCTGCGCAGAGTCAAAAGTACCATCTTTTTCCCTGAAATGTAATGGAGTAGTAGGCCTAGATAAAATGGAAATACTCAAGTTAAAATAACCACAATTCTGTACCTTACAGTGCTTTAGCAAATGTAGGCTACTTACATTTTGCCTCTGTAAATAAATGCAGGTGACTTGAGTATCTTGTTTAATGTAGTATTTCTACTTTTACTAATTATAATTAATTAGCATATAGACTTGATTCTTCGTCTACCCCTGGGGATAACAACATTTAAAGAAAGACGAAGCACTAAATTTGTTTTATTTTGAAACGCGTAACCGGAAGAGCCCGTATTTACGATCTCGCTTAACGCTGGATAATAGTGAATTGTTGCAAGGTAACTTCCTCCTCCAATCCTGGCTTTTTGCCTTCGTGGATTGGAGTGCGAGTTGTGAAGCTCCAGACAGTTCTCGTGTGTGAAGGGGCACAACGTTACAAAATGTATCTTTATCTTTCTCTCTCCTAAATATCGCGTGAATTTGTCACTTTTTTCTTTCACCGAGCTGACGACGGACGATGATGTTGGTGTCATGTAGCCTCTGCTTTTTAGACTTTGGAAAACAAACCGGGTATTGTCGGTGAATTCTCGGGAGATGGCAGAGTAGATCGACCTGCGCCTGTTACCGAGCCCTCATAAAGCAGTTTGAAAAATAACCTGCAAGGTAAGTTTAATCATGACATACCTCAAATGTAGGCATATATTAAAGTGTGTATTGTAATACGAGTATAGACATTTCGGTGTACGTGGAGAAGTTTGCTGATTTGCAGGATAAGATTTCGTGACGTGCTCTCTCACAACTGAAATCCCTCTGAGCTTTTCTTCGTAAAATCTTGGCCTGTTTTGTTATTGTAGCCACCCATTTTATTTACCATATCATTATTTATCAGGTTGTGTGAACAAATACGTGCATATATAAATATGATTTAGCCTTCACGTACCATAGCCTATTCATTTTTATTTGTTTTTTACCGCGTCAGAGAGATGTTTTTGTTTAGTTATTGATAAATGGTGATGAGCTTCAGGCCAAAAGACAAAAAACCCGTCTTGGGTCTACCATTGCGTCACAATCAAATCAAGATCGCAACATTGCAACTAGTTGTGACTTTTTTTAAGAGTTTTTTTTTTTTGTCATGCAAACATTCTTTGGGAGGGTCGTTCCTGCTCGATCGTGTGTCTCATCATCCCATGCTGAGCACATTTAACATCACAATCGCACCCCTGGAGGGGGGAGAAGAGCCAAAAACACTGGTGAAGACACGGCATGGCAATAGTCTGTGGTTTAATGTTGAACTAGTTGGCAATGGAGTATATGGAGAAACATTTAAAATATCACCCATATTTCTTATACAAGTATTTGTTGACATGCATTTGCCCTGCTGAGGAACAATCAGACCAAACAGGAAATGTGTGATAAGATTGCAGGGCAATTAAATGTAGAGCAAGTACAGTAGACCTGCTGATGAGAGGGTGCAAACTTCATTACAAAGGTGTTAATGCTAGCTGGAAACATTCAGAGATAATTGTGCAGATTAAAAGATGTGTGAATGGGAATGTCTCACACTGAAGTGTTCTTCCTCAGAATCAACTCATTGTGCTAGATCCTCGCACTCACTAAATTACTTTCCCACATACTAATTGGGCCTTTCTTCACTAGTAGCCCAAATGTCCGGGGAGCAGTTGATTGTGCATTTGCTTTTGCTGTGTAGCCTGCGTGATTGAACACGGCCGGCTAAGTTCTCGTAGTTGTGTGATGCATTCAAGGTGACGCCTAAACCATTCAGTTGACCACACTTTAAAGCATGCCACTCTGACAACCATACATTATGCAGTAATAGTGTCAGTGTAGATAGCATATTATTTAATCAATATGGATTAGCCACTCAAAATAAATTGTAACACCTATGACCCCCACCAGTTGAAGCTGTAATATATGAATTGTTGTTGGTGAATTTCAGGACTGGATTAGAGGAGGAAAATCACAGTTGGTTTTATCTGTTATGGTTAGTGGCAGTTAGTGGATGTGTTTGTGTGGTTGGGTGATGATCTGGAGAATGTAACCCCATAGCTGACCAGTCACTGAAGTCTGGCCTCTGTGGGTGCCTGCTGTTCTCAGTGGCTTGCGTCGTGAAGTCTGGCTGATAGTGGTCTGATAAAAGGACGGCAGGCAGTCTGATGCTGAGATATGGTTCAACTCCAGCCAGGGGATCTTTAGAATCCTGTTCTGTTCAGCTGAGCTAACAGGCACCGGGCCTGATTGTGGTTGCTCGCCCTGTCATTGTGATTAGTCCTCTCCTCCTTCTCAACGTCTCACAACAGTGTTATTGGCCTTGGGCCAGTGTCATTGTTTCAAATTGCCCAACTGTGGTAACGTATTCCTCATCCAGTTGGAGTTTATCCATCTCTCTTAGACCAACAATGCATTCCCAACAATAGGACTGGTTTGGGGTGTCTTGGAATGTTGAATGAATGTTTTTCTTGCATTTGTTTCAAAGAGGCTTTATGTGTGTCTGATTTATGATGCTTGAAGATATTTATGTTGTTACACAAGTTTATCTTACTTCCAACAGGTTGCTAAAAGCTGGTGCTGAAACAAATAGTCAATTAATCAATCATAGAAGTTCAGAAAATAATACTTTTCCAGAGCTCAGTGTGAGGTCTTTAGATTATGTCTGACTAACAGTCCCAAACCCAAATATATTTAGTTTACTATACCATAAAACAAAACAAAAGCAAATATTGACAACTGAGAAGCTGTAAGAACAAAATGCTTGGTGCTTTTGTTTTAAAATCAATTTCATCAGTTAGAATAGTTGCTGAGAATTGTTCTGTCCCTCAAGAAAACATAAATGTCAAATGTACATTGGTTCTAACTTCTCCAATGTTGATGATTTGCTACTTTTGTTTTGGACTCTTTGGTAGGAAAACTGAAAACTGTGTCTCAAGATTTCAACTTGGAGTCTGGGAAACTTTTTCTAACATTTTATAGACTGTGAATCAAATTAATAGTCAGATTAACTGATAATGAAAGTAATCATTAATGCAGCACTGCTTTGAACACAACTATTAAAAATAGGCTTTTGGTAGCAATCTGAAAGTTTTGCCTCTCCTAGAAGCCTCATTCAAGTTTTCATTTCCACATTATGACTCCTGAGTTCTTTGGCTGCAGATATCTTGACCTCTTCATCAGTCCACTGCTGTAGCGGTTCTTTCTGATGGACATAAAGTGTATAATTTGCCCACAGAGGTTTGAGCATTTAGAAAGCTTGAGGCGAGTATGGGTGGGGGTTGTTGGGTTAGGGGGATAGGCCTCTGATAGCAATCATTTCTCTGTGCACAGTAATTTGGCTGTCAGAAGCAGCTGGCAGTTTGGGTTGGAACAATATGCAAGTGGAGGAAGAGGAGAGAGAGAGAGAGAGAGAGAGAGAGAGAGAGAGAGAGAGAGAGAGAGAGAGAGAGAGAGAGAGAGAGAGAGAGAGAGAGAGAGAGAGAGAGAGAGAGAGAGAGAGAGAGAGAGAGAGAGAGAGAGAGAGAGAGAGAGAGAGAGAGAGAGAGAGAGAGAGAGAGAGAGTGGAATCAGGTTACACAGTCTGTCATTAACAAGAGAACTGCAGTTATGAGACCAAGATAGACTGCTTCAAGTCTGAGCAAGAGTCTGAGGCTCATCGCTCTTCCATGTAGGTGGTTCTAGAGTTAGGGAAGAAAGGGAGGGGTTGTCTGCCTGTGTGTGTGTCTGTGAGACAGTATATAAATTGTGTGTGTGAATGCGGGCGGGAGGCGGTGGCTAAAGGATAGAAAGGAGGCAGGATTTGGCTTGAAGTCTAGCTCAGAGTAGCAACCTTCAGCTATCTTGCTTCAGCTTTTGGCCATGTGTACGTCTTGTGTGTGCATGTGCATCTCTGTGTGTGTATATGCTGACTTAAGAGAAAGCTGACTGCAACAAACCTGGCATCAGATGAGGCAGCAGGCTGCAGAGGAACACAGCATGTGGGTTGAATTTGCCTCTCCTCTATGCTCCTGTCCAGCTTTTTTAAAAGGGGCCCTCTGTCTGCAGTGTTTATTTTTGATCCTTTAATAATCATCAGCCTTATGTAGCCCAAACATATCACGATGATAAGAGCTGTCTGGGACTTGCGGGTACTGCAGTTTCAGCATGACACAGGAAGTTAGAGGGGAAAAGAGAATAAGATAAAAGACCGCCTGTGTATGTGCCAAATTTTAGTCTTGTTCCTGTTTTCTGTTTCAGAGCTCCTTATCTGGAGGCTCTGCACAGACGTATTGATTTCTCTTATTCAATGTTCAAATGTGGATGAGGACCAGTGGAGACAGAGAAGGGAGAAGACATTACTGCGCACACACACACACACACACACACACACACACACACACACACACACACACACACACACACACACACACACACACACACACACACACACACACATCTGCAGTGCTCGTGGCTCCTCTTCTTTCTCCACACTAACCCCAGACTGCACTGGAGACAGTCTGCAATACACATTTTATGAGCCCTTCACTCGCTTCAGTGCTCTTGTCTTATCGCTCAGCTGTTAGTGGGAAAAGTTATGGCTTTGTTTCAGTTGCTGCCTCTCTCTGATCTCATTCCCCAGACCCAGGCACAGGTTCTTATTTGGTGTAGCCACTTTGTCTACAACTTGAGAATAATCTATGTTTAATTTTTGGGTCATGGGGTCGTAAACTGAAGTAGTTCTGTTATGATGGTAGTACTTCAGCATCACATTTATGGGGCTTGCTTAAATTAGTCCAGTCCATTCCCCATGCTTGAGCCAAATGGGCCATTTATTATGTTTTAGTAAGTAATTGGTTTTGACAAGCAAGTAGGGCTGGGCAGTTGGCTGAAATCAATATCACAATATAATAGGAATATTTTTGTGATATCTGCATTTACATATATTATATTATGGCAATTGCACTCATGCAAAATCTAAGGCTGCTAACAATTATTTTCATTATCAGTTTATGTGACGATTATGCTATTTTCTCACTTAATCAATTAGGTAGTTTAGGGTTTAAAAAAATAAATTCACATTTTAGAAGATGAAATAAATTAATTTTTGGGACTTTTCCTCATGAAATGATGCAGCAATTATAACATTTCTGTGATCGAATTAATCAATGAATCGACCAATGGGTTTGATCAGAATTAGTTTGGACTTCTTAACACCATCATCATATCATCACGATTCAATTCCACTGAAAATGTATCACCCAGCCCTACATGCGCTAACCACTTACGTCTTCATTTCCCATTTCTGACTTTTAAAGCTTAGAAACTACTTACTACTACTGGTCCTTTTCCTTAGAAGTCTTTTCTCTTTCCGGAAGGCCAGGAAACTCCCAGCCATAAAGGCTCCATTGGCAGCAGGATGTAGTGGCTACAGAGCAAAGTGCTGTAGGCAGATTCATTGTTTTGTTGCAAGCTGTTTGCTGAGTGATTATCATCACGGTGGTGAATGGTTTGGTTGATGTTTGGGGGTCACGCAGCGAGGGTTATAATGTTAGTTCTCGGACTCTTGGAGCTCAGCTTTGCCAGGCAGAATCAATCAAGACAAAAAAAATTCCCTGAGCTTTGACTAGCTGTACGCCAGCTCGTTGGTGTGATTTACTTGTTTCACAAGAAGGAAAATGTGTTTAAAGAGTGTACCGTGATACAAATCAAGGTGTCCTTTTGAGAATAGTATTGCCCCAGGGCAGTGAACTTTGTGAGATGGTCGTTTGGAGGGAGAGTGTTTGTGCATTCCTCCGATGGCAAACATAGCTGAGGGCCATAAAGATGGTGTTTGAATTGGCTGTTTCAGATGTTTTGATGGCTGTGTGAAAATTAATGTCTAATTGCTATAGTTACCTTTGCGTAGAAGACTTGTTAATAGTGTCTTCACAATGTTGTTAAGTCTTCCAAGCTGTGTCTCACGAGACGTCACGCAGCACAAAACCATAATAAAACTTGCGGAAACTCGAAACCTACTATGACTGACTGATATGAATGTGATGTTGTGTCTGCAGAACTTGATGTCTTGATGTTGATCTGATGTCTGTATTTTAGACCCTCCCAGGCCAGACCTACCCTTTGTCTTCAGTTGTCCTCTGTCACCCTCACAACTATTGCCCTGTGGTGCTGCGTCTAAGCAAATCAAATTGTGTCATGCATTAGAAACAAAAGTGTATCAAAATGCTCATCTTTTTTGTTATTGGGGCCTTGCAGAGTGTGTCAAACAGTAAGTACACTGGCCGTTCCCAACCTGGCGCGCGCAAATGTGACGTCATGGGAGCGCCGTAACTGTTTATACTCGCGCAGTATATAGTTGCAGTCTTCTCCTGAACAGAGGTGGCGCTAATGAGGAAAGGCTACCGACTTTGCTATTTCTACGGACTAGAAGAAGAAGAAAAAGGTAAACAACAGCAGAACTGGCAGCAGCATCGAAGTCAGTGCTTCGATTTGATTCGATGACCTACTTTGTCGGATCAAGCCTTTCATTCACCATAAAAGAACTCATCTTAACCCAGTACGTTTAAAAGAGAGACTTGCAGTCACTCAGAGTCCTGGCATCCGGTTGTCGGTGAACTCGTTCAGGCCTCCTGTTTCCGCTTTGTCGCGCGCCGCTGAAAAAAAATAGAGTGGTGCACGCCCTCTGCTCGCGCACTCAAAATCCTGGCGCGCCAGCGAGATCTACGTCACGTTGGCGCGCACAAGCTTGGATGCAGCTACTGTAAAATGGCCTTTAGAGTGGGTGCAGAGGTGTAAGGTAGGGTTGGACCACAGCAGGAAGAAAAGGCAACAATTGTCTCTGATTACATTTGATCTAGGCTGAAGTGTGTGTGTGTGTGTGTGTGTGTGTGTGTGTGTGTGTGTGTGTGTGTGTGTGTGTGTGTGTGTGTGTTTTAGCTACACTGTATCCAAGGAACAAAAACCTGCTATGCTGTTGAATCCCACTACAGTGAATGTGTGAGTGAGTATTGAACATACGCAGGGGGGCATTTGCATTTGATTACATTCCTCACACTGTGAAAGGAGGCAGCTGCTGAGATACTGTCGGGCCCTGAGAGATGGAGCCTGGCTCGACCTGATGGGGCACTGCAGATTCCACAGGCTCTTCCAAGGGGCCACAGCAGTTACTCTTTCATCTCCTCATTTGATGAGCCCCTTGGCCAGCGAGGTGTGTTTCCAAAGGGTAATGAGCTTTGCTTTGTAGTCAGCAGAACCATACGCCTTTCACATACAGCCTCAGTGTATGATACAGAATATCAAGAGGGGGCCCACCTGGGTTTGAAAGTTCTCCCAGACAAGGTCACAGCACCGCATTGAGCTCAATTTCAATACAGCTGCCAGTACAATACCTGAGTTTAGTTTCAATACCAACATATTGTTCTTTGTACCCTACTCTGCTGGTTTTGTCCTAACCTCATTTAACATAAAGGCCAGCATTTCCAGCTATATCAGTATTTAAAGGTGTGTTTGGCCACTTTTGGTTCCAGTGAGCTAGTTCCCATTTTGTTTGTGTTTTGTGCTCTACTAGCATGCAGATTAAAGCCCAGTTGGACCAGAATAATTCTGAAATGAATTATACGTAGTGATCCCATGGCTAGATTCTTCATCACTCAAACCAGCTGCTCACTTGATGTTATTTTGTCAGAGAATATTTCTCATTATCAAGCAGAATATCTGTCGTAATATTGGCTGATCCTGCTGCTATAATGATGCAGATGCTGGAAACTTGACTGCCATCCTATTGTCTAGTGTGGGTGCTTGGTCTAAAGACACCTACACACTGCACAATTTTGGACTGTTCCTGACAAAAGTTGACAGTAAAACAACACCTGTCTCCACCTGTGTCAAAATTCGGACAGTTTCAGAAATTTAGGACCAAATTCTCACAATCTGACCTCTGTTATGAGCTAAGTCTACAAACCAACCACTCCCAATACTGTATGGAATTACAAATGAATGAAGGCCAAACCTTGCTTATTGTTCTGCTGCATTTCCAAAGCTCAAGAGCAGTGCAGAATGGATGATTTGACTTCATGATGTCTCTGCTTTTTTTCTATAGTCCTACATTCTCATTCATTGCACCCTCAAAATTGATATTGTACAGCCTGACACAGATTTGGGACCAAGATTGTATTAGACCATCTTGCACAGTGTGACATGTGATGAACCTGCAAGATTGCCAATTCCACACAGTGTGTAGGGGCCTTAAGCCAACTTCACTACAAGCCTTCCGCAAGATGACAAGGCCCATCAAATCTGTCCTAAATTGGTTAACCATTACCATTGTGCTTTATGCAAAGTGTTGGCACTTTGATATGTAGTCCTTGACTTTTGGAATGCAGTTTTGTTCAGGTTGTCCCCCTGATACTGTACTCCCTGATTTTTTTTTTAATTATCAAACTCTGATGTTCACATCATTAGTATGCACCCTTCTTCTTTTTTAGACAACATTCATTGTTATCTTATGTACTACACAGCTCAAAAGGACAGCTGTATCAAGTGTGTATTCCCTTATACCCTACTAAAAAGTTAAGGTCGTATATTCCTTCAACTAAGTTTTAGTCATCCCGAGTTTTGTATTTGACTGTAGGCAGAGAATGTTTTTTAGACTGAGGTGAACGTGTTGATTTGCTGAGCTGTAGTGTGAATATGAATGTGGGCTGCAGCAAAGACGACGACTTTCGCCCCTAGGTCTGTGTTACACCCACATTCACCTAGGAGCGAACCATCTGTGTGTCCCTGATGGCATGCTGGCACTTTGGCTGTCGGGGACAGGGACACGAACACGAACAGCAGGCGCCGCATTGCCCCAGTCTTTGCCTGTTTCTTCTCTCGCTGTCCCGCAGTTTGCTGCAGTTTCCTCGGTGCACGGGCTATTTGTGCCATGGTAACTGTGCCAGCCTGCCAGCTCAGACACAGATTCCACCTCTCGTCTCACTCTTTGCCAGCATGATGACTCAGCAGCTCCTGCAGGGCTTCTAGTCTCCTCCCTCCTCAACCTCAGTGATACACCATGCTCATCAGACAAAGTAGTGTTTTGTCATTCTCTCCTTCGTCTTGACCCAAATACATTTTTGTTGTTGTTTTTGAAAGCTATAACAACATTCAGTTTTAAAATGTCACCTAGAAACAACAAATAGTAATAAAATATAAGGTTTAAAATGGCACTTGAAGATGAAGTCTTTTAAGTGGGAATGTGTACCAACTCCTTGCATGTATTTAAATTATCATAAGTGCCTACATGCTTTTATTTTTGGGTTCAGTTGTACCAATCACATCATTTGAGTGGCATGTTTAATCATCTCCATCTAATCACATTAAGCCCCGCTCAGAATCTTTAGAGAAGTGCTTATCAAGATAGACCTCTGCAGTGGGATCACTGGAAAGAGTCTGGGAAGGAAATGTGGCGTCATAAAGCGGGAGCCTTGATATGTAGGATCACTTTCAAGTCCCTCCAGCAGCACTCAGCGGGAGTCAGCCCTAACATACTTTTCACTGGGCAAGTCTATTTCAACTATTTTTCTTCAGGTTGTACACACTTTGGCTACCTTGTGTTGAGCTCAATGTGGTTTTTGTATTCCCATGTGCAAGGTCAGTGCTTACGCATCCAAGAGGCATTGATATCATCATACAAAATACCTGTGGTGGGAAAAGCATTTAGATTATTTGCTAAGGTAAAGGTGTAAATCCATTCAAAATAGTCAATTAAGAGACCTGCATTCAGAATTTATCTGAAGTATTATCACCTAAAAATATGTAAAAGTAAAAGTACAGAATGACCCCTTTCTTTTTAACCTTTATTTATCCAGGTCGATTGAGAACAATTTCTCATTTGCAACGACGACCTGTCACAGTCTGATCTGCTGGCTCAAGGGGGGGGGGGGGGGAAGACAAGCACTGCTACCCCGTTCTACCTACTTTCAATACACTTGGTTAGTTAAATCCTTAACAGTGCACTGCGTTGTAAAGATGATCACATGTAAAAGGCACAATATGAAATGTAGTGGAATAAAACTAGATTTAAACTAGCAAGTACAAGTACTTTAACATTGTGCTTTCGTACTTAAGTACAGTACTTGATTTACTTTTTACCACTGCAAAACATGCGCTCAAGACACCTGACCAGTATTAACTGCCTGACCTTTCACAGAAAGGAAGTAAAAGAGAAGGAATCATCATAATGCATTGCAAAACAAATGACTTACTCACAGTTGTGTGAAATAACATTTAGCCACCCTTTTAAGCTTGTATAAAATATTTCCCTGCATTACAATTTAGTAAGACCCATTATAATTCAATTCAATTCAATTTTATTTATAGTATCAAATCATAACAAGAGATATCTCGAGACACTTTACAGATAGAGTAGGTCTAGACCAAACTCTGTACTTTACGAAGCCCCAACTATTACAGTGGTTTCCTCAAGAGCAAGCATTAGCAGTAGCTATTGCGACAGTGGCAAGGAAAAACTCCCTTTTTTTGTTAGGAAGAAACCTCGGACAGACCCAGACTCTTGGTAGGCGGTGTCTGACGGCACCAGTTGGGGGAGTGGAGAATGGTGGCAATAATAGTCATAATAAAGATAGTGAAACAGTGATCACAATGGTAGTCATAGTAGTTCATGTCATAGTATTAGTATATAGTATTATAGTATTAGTTCCAACAGCAGTAAACATTGTAATTATAACTTTAGATATATTTTCCCATGTGGTATTTATACTAGTTTCCTATTACAAAACCACATCAGAGGATATAGGAAGAGGGAATAAACGGAAAGAAGGGGGTTGAGACAGATAGGGGGGGGGGGAGATATGAGAGCACACCCTTGGCAGGATGTCAGCTCTATGAACACACAGAACACTGCCAGAGAATTCAATACGCAGGGACAGAGAGCTTCAAACACACACACACACACACACACACACACACACCCACATACACATAGCGCCATAAAGTTGTCTGCTCAGATCGCAATCGGTATTGCAGATGCTTGCCCTGCCTCTCTCCTTTCCAAGACTCCCTTCTGAGGTTTCCAATATCAGGACTAGTCCTGGGTGTGTATACATCATGCAAAGCTGTTAGCTGGCTTGATATGTTACCAGCTAGCTATGCCTCGTGTGGATAGATGTGGAGTAGTGTGTGTTTACTGTGCTTTTGCAAAACAAACTGTGTAGATAGAAATGCATACAGTAATGTATATGTGCAAAATAGATACATAAACACATGTTGGACATCAGGCAAAAGGCCCTCAGGTTTTGCAGTGCATAGACTGAAATATTTGCTGTGTACATAACGGCAAACACATAACAGGACCACTTAGCAACTTGGTCTGCAGTGTCTGGCTCACTGCTTATCATAGCTTATTTAAGACAAAGTGTCTGCGTGGGAGAGATGAATTGAGACATAGATCATTTTAGTGCCCCGTCGAGGGTCTTTCAGCAGTAAATGTAAACAAAAATGCAGCAAATTGTTTACCTACGCTAATTGAGGCCTTTAAATAGAGTCGCGTGACATGCTCTACTTAGTTAATTGAGGTGAGTTATTGATCTGTCGGCAGCATGTGAGTCAGGATATGCTTTTTGTTGTCCTTCTACATGAGTGATATATGAGTCAATATCAAGATAACCAGTCAGACAGAATCACTTTGTTTTGGCTCTTGTGTGTGTGTGTGTTCCAGACTGTTGTCTTTTACTTCTCTGCTTATCTCTTTATCCTGTTTCCCCCAGCCCCCTGGCTTCACCGTAGCCCAGCCGACCGTCCCCCACCAGCATGGTGCCCTTCTTCCCACTGTCCCTCTGGGCGCTGACACCAGACACCTCCTTGTCCCACTTCTCCCTCTCTTTTGCCTACCTCACTGTTGCAGCCCACATTCCGCTCGGCCCCGTTCTCTGTCTTTCTCTGACCCACTGTCCCTCAGATGCCCCCTGGCTTTACCTCCTTTGCCTCTTCATGCCCTCCTGCCCTTTCCCTGCCCCCAATGCTGCTCCACGCTCCCCTGGTCCAAAGGGAGCAGACAGAGCTCCTGATTATCTCTGTGTGGCAGCTTCTGTTTTGTGCTCTGATTAAAGGAGCAGCATGTGGTCTGTGTGTGAGCGGCCCGTACAGACGCCGCCGTTGGGCTAATGCTAACATTACGTGCTTAATCATTTATGTCTGGGAGACGGGCACAAAGGCTTGGAGGGGATGGAGGTAAGGGGGGCACTGTGGTGTTTATCAGTGGCACAGATGCACTCAGGCGCAGACACACGTGCTTCCAAGATAACGGCCCTGGTGCTTAGTATGGCATAAACGGGGCACGCTGCAGGCTATGATGTCTCCACAAAACTCACATGTCATCTTTATAAAATGGGTAGCTGGGGGGGGTTGCCCCTTGTGTTCATAGTTATAGTTAAACTGGTGGTCTAATAAAAATCTGTCACTGGATAAAACAAACAAAAAAACTGCACGGTGTATGACGCTTCTACAGACACATTAAATATTGAAGGATTAGACTGTCTCCAGGTCTCTAAACGATAGTATTTGGGCACCCACACTCATTCTCCCCGCTGTGCTCCTCTCCTCTTTCTCCTCCTCCTCCTCCTCGTCTCTCGTCTGTCTACTCCTCTCCCCTCACTGCCTAGCAGCCTGTCTTTCCAACACACACACACACACACACACACACACATCCTGCCTCATGCACTCACTCACGCACACACGCACGCACGGAGGCAGCCAATAGGAAAGCACCAGTCTCCCCATTGCTTGCCACTCAATGCCTTGTTGTCAGGACAACTGGAAGGCATGAGACCCACTTTACTTGAGCATTTTAAACTTGGTGTTGACTCTTTTTCTGAAAACCCAAAAAGGTCTCCCTCTGTAAAATTGCTCTCTCTAAAATTGCTCTCTCTAATACTCTTAGGTTGACAGCAAATCCTGTTGTTATCTGCCTGTCTCTCTTGGTCTTATGTCCGTCTCGCTGAATGGTGTCCAGAAAGATGTTTTATAAAAAATACCAAATGTGTTCTTGTTCTTCCGTATAAAAATCGGCATCCTTTGCTTTGAATACAATTTCAGCCCTTTTTTGGCTGGCAAAAAACACATATGCATTGGAGTGTAGCCGTCATTTTTATGTTTTTCTTCTTTTTTTCTCTCTAGGTCTACAATAACGGTTGGGGACATGTTTCTTTTGGTTTTGATCGTCCTGTTCCTTCCCTGTTCTAGCTTGGAAGGTAAGTGTCTTGTCACAAAACACAGCTTGTCCCAAGTACATGTAATAGCTGGAAGGGTGTGTACCAGATGTCTCTGTTTCCCTGTTCTCTTTTACTCTGGTTAAACATAAACACAGTCTTTCAGCCTCTCTGCCTTTATCTGTCCCCCTCAAGTCTCTTACATGCATAGACCAAAAATTCACAATTTTTTTCACTTTCACTACCCCTCCCCAGTCTGTCTCCCTCTCATCTGCTGTCTCACAGTGTTATTTTAAACTGCTGCAGTGGCGGAGGAATGCAGTGGAAAGAGGAGCTTTTTTTGTGTGGCAATCCAGACTTGTCCCTGTACTTACAATAGATATACATGCATCAGAGGGATAAGCGCTGATCATCTGTTGTCACAAAACATTTGGGAGCATATTAGAGATTTAAATCCTCCTTTGCAGCAGCTCTCTGTCTATTTCCAATGATGAATTCTGACCTGTTCCATAATTGTTTTTTCTATTTTTGTAGGTGATATCAGTGCGAGAAACTCTGAATGTTTGTGTGACGGATCGTCCTGCAGCAATGGGGACCGGTGTTTTGGCCAGCAGTGCTTCACCTCCCTCTCCATACTGAACGGGACATCGGTCTTTCAAAAGGGCTGCATTGTGGGTAAAGAGGAAGGGTCCTCACAATGCGGAAGCCCGCCAACTCCTGAACTGGTTGTAGAGTGCTGCTATGGAGATTTGTGTAACATGAACGTCTCCTTGCAGTCACCGGTGAAAGGTGAGGTGTTTGCATCGTAACACTGTGTGAAAAATATCTTGCCTAAACTTCTGTAAAACTTTCATTATCACTGCCATTGAAACAAATCCCTTACCTGCCATTAAGTCTTTTTAAAATATGACAAAAGTGTCATTTATTTTCTGTCAAAACTCATACATTTAAACTTACTTGATTGGTCTGTTCAGCCAGCCAACAGAGATACATTTTCATGTTTTCTGATCTGAGTGAATGCCATTTAATTTAATGGGCTACTAATGGTATTGCTCTAATGGGTTTTCCCATATCTCTATTTCCTCTTATCAGATATAGAAATGTCTGCTGGCAGACCAGTCCTCAGAGACCAGGAGTGTGTGTGCGAGGGTGGCGTGTGTGAGCGTGACCATCGCTGTGGAGGCCAGCAGTGTTTCTCCTCTCTGAAAATGATTGATGGGGTGGCAGTCCAACAGAAGGGCTGCCTGAGGGACGACAAGGAGGGCAGAGCCACCTGTGCCATGCCACCCTCATCGGCCCATGTTGTCAAGTGCTGCCAGGGCCATCTGTGTAACATGAACGTCAGTGTGCAGGCTCCAGGGAAAGGTGACTTTGTACACATTGTACACATTTCTCTTGGCTGCCATTCAACATAGACCTTATGTCACTCACACCAATTTTAATTTTTTATGACAAAACTTGAATTTTGATTTTTATAACACCACTAAAGTAATTCAGGAATAGCTTTAATGATTTCTTTTTGAATATTTAATTATTTACAAGCCATCTTCTTTTCCGGAATCTTTTGCAGAGGAGGAAGTAAAGCCTCTGATCAAAGAGGAGCATCAGTGTGTGTGTGAGGGCAGCTCATGTGTAACAGGAAATCGCTGCATGGGCCACCAGTGTTTTTCATCTCTGACAGTCAGCGCCGGCTCCCAGGTGTACCAGAAAGGCTGCTTTAAGGTCTATGAGCAGAGCACATTGACCTGCAAGACCCCACCCTCCAGAGACCAGATTGTGGAGTGCTGCCATGGCCACCTGTGTAACATAAACAGCACTGTGGAGCTACCTGTCAAAGGTACTCTACTATACTACCCAGAATGCCGTGTTCTGTACCTTTCTTTTAAAGATGCTCCATCTGTACATTTCAGCCTTAAACTGTGTCCTAACCAAATTGCTAAACCTGTTCCAGACAAAGTGCTGTCTAGCTTTCATCTATTCAGAATAGGAGCCACAGGAGAGTTAGCTATTAATGTTTTAGACAAAATAAAATTCTCCACTGAGAGGTCTACGTCATCGGCTGTGAAACTGTGTGCCAGGGCTGTTCCGGATGGTTTCGGTTGGCCAGTTACACCTCTGTGTGGTCACACTCCTGGCACCCTATGAAACAGAAATGGGGGAACCAGTGGGCAACCAAAGGTTGAATATTATTTAGTCATGGTCCACTTCCCCTCTGTCCTCTCGGAGGCCGTGAGAGCTGGCTGACAAAAGCCCAGAGGGTGAAGCCATCTGGGAATTAAGGAGAGGCAGGCATCTATACACATAGCTGTTGTTGCCCTATGTGTTTCTTTCACCTTTACTGTATAGTTTATAGATAAATATGTATACCTAAATACTTTGAGGATTAGATCAGAGATAAATACAATTCTGCAAATTGGAAATATTTGTGTTAACCTCAGAATCAGAATCAGTTTTAATGGCCAAGTAAGTGTGAACACATACAAGGAATGACTCTGGCTTTTTGCTGCTCTTAAAGTACATACACAGAAATAGACATATGCTAAAAACACGGACAACAGAGCTGAACAAGGTAAACATAAACATTTGACTACTATGTACAGATATAAGTTTGTATTAAAAAAAAGTGAATATATACTGTAAACATACATGCATGCATACATACATACATACATACATACATACATACATACATACATACATACATACATACATACACTGACTGACTGACTTGGGTGCAGTTTACCCAATCATAACAATTGACATTATGTCCATGTTGCAAACCTCCACTGTCTTGTTATGTTGCCACAAATACAAGTCCAGCTAAATGCATCTCTGCCCATGTGTTTGGTTCAAGTCTGGTGAGTTCCTACAACATGTTGCTAGCTACGTGTATTTGGGAGAAATGGTTCATTATTCGAGTTGCGAAAAGGGGGTCATTGTCTGTGCTGCAGGCAGAGCCGAGCAGTCTTTCCCTTGGAATGTTTGGAAAGTGTGAATGGTGGTCAATTCATCAGGCTGGCCTTTGCTGACTTGATGAGATCCACTCTGTCTGTCTGTCTGTCTGTCTGTCTGTATGTGTGTGTGTGAGAGAGTGAATGCTCATGCGCATATGTGGTCTGTGAGCACCCCCACCCTTAACTGTTTTTTTCAGATAGTCTGCAGAGTGCTGCAAACCTATGATTTCTGTCAGTATGTGTGGTCCAGTCAGAGAAAAAGCCACAGCAAAGAAGAGTTTTCCTCTCCGTACATAGTTATAATCATCTCTTCTTATATCGCTGTTAAGTTCCATTGGACGCTCCCATCTGTTGTTTACTCAAGCACTCAGTCTTCTGACAGATGCAAGCCAAATTCAGTCTTTTTGAAATCAAACTTTATTTTGTGTTCTAAATAATGTCCAAAAGGATGACCTGATAGTCTGAAGAAATCTCACATTGTCAATGTTTCTTTCCCCTCACAGCTGATGAGCTATCCAGCTACAGTGTGACCACACTGGCTATCGTCATCATGGCGCCCATCATCGTCCTCATCATCCTCTCTGCTATCGCTATCCTGGTGTTCAGACGCATCCACAACAACCAAATGGAGAGACTAACATCGCGAGATGCTGAATATGGAACTATCGATGGCCTTATAGCATCCAATGTGGGGGAGAGCACACTGGCGGTGAGTAGGTGGATACCATTTAGGAGGCTAACTCCCAAGCTCATTAGAATGACTGGTACAAGAGCTGATCAAGGCATATTTAATTCACTAGTATATAAATATTAAATTAAATTCCAGTCCTTTATTTTAACCTACTTCTTCTCTCTCTGCTAGCTGCCATATACGGTAGGTGTTATAAATTGACCTCTAGTGAGGCACAGAACGTCTGCGTGTGAAAGAAGTTTGAATTAGTAAATAAAACTGTGCAGAGACTCTATTTTCTGAGTTAACAGATTTAGTTTAAAACAGCCAGTGTCATTAAGCACTTAGAAAGGAAACTATGGGAAGAATTGATACCTAAACTATGCTGGTTGTACTCTCTTGATGTATTTGAAATGTGCACTGTGAGCCCAGCTGTATTATATAAGAAAATGTATATCAGTTCAGGGCTCGGTAAAAGATTATATAATATTAAATCACTTGAATCAAGATCGGTAAAAAAGCTTTTTGAAATACTTAGCTACATTTGCTTATTTTTATAGAGTAGGCAAAGGCCCAATATGTGTAATTATTTACCATATACGTATGTTATAAATATTTTCACATATACAGTACAATTTAATATGGATTTGTCATTTTGTACATTTCTCAGCTGAGCAGAATTAAAACTTTAGGTCTGTTTGCTGTTCTTAAATACTTTACCAATGTAAACAAACATTTTACAGCACCAAAAAACATTAATGATTTAGATTAAGTTGTTGTCTTGCGTGAGTTACAATATTTAAAGACCTATTCATCATTTTGAGAGTAATAGCAGATCCAATTTTGTTTTTTGATTGTGGGTGGTAATGTTGCTCTACACTTGAATCATAAAGAGTCTTTAAAATCTTTTAAAGAAGTGCAAATGTATACCAACAACAGAGATGGAAACCCCCTTCTAAAATTATGTTTTGCATTAACTTAAGGGATTCAGCTGATGAGTTAAAACCCTGTTGGATTAGAGGGGACTTCCGCCTCTTCAGTGTACACATTTGGACCATTCCCCACAAGATAATATACAATAGACACAATGGCACGATAAACCTTGTTTGCCTCTTTAATCCAGATTTGTGAACAAGGCAGCCATGTTTTAGTCTTATATGCTGTGATTGACCCAAACATGGCACAAACACTGCACTGAAGAGAACTTCAGTTCAAAGAAAGCATATTTTTTTCCTTCAACATAATTCCAGTCTAATAAAAACATAAAAATGGAATAAGAGAATAAAACCAGCTCACTGGACCGTTGTTGTGAAGTTGTAAATGTTACTCCATTTATCTGTTTCTTCAGTTCTATTGGTTTTATTTTGGGTTTGCATCACACTACATGGATGAATCCATTAAAGCACTCACTCTATGGTGGGAGCACATTAAAGAAATAAATCACTAAATACAGGGCAGAAAACCCCCCCGAAACCTCATGTTTGGTTCATTAAATGTTATGAAATTATAGATATATACACTGTATAAGGTAAAGTTTAAGCCTTAATATATTACAGTGCTTAGTGTTGTTGTTAGGTCAACATGTGCAAAGTCTCGCTCCAAAAATGATTACATTCAGCAGTGGAGACTAACACTTCTGAACTTTGTGTACTTTCCACATCATAATCTCAAGAGTATTTGGTAATTCGTATGTAAAAACATTTAAAACAATGCATAGTGGCTACATATTCATGAAGGGTGTGTGTGTTTGTGAATCTTCTCAGCCACTTTTCCAGTCTGTTAGAGGAATATCTTTTGCTATTTATTTTCTCTCCACTCAACTGTGGATTATAAATTTTCTGCAGAGTGGTTTATGTTTTGAGGCCAAGTAAACTGATCCAGAGTTTAGGTGGAGTCCTGTGGTTAGCGTTTAGTCTGAAAGGCAACCCAGCACATTCACTGACTCACACACTGTGTATTCAAGTTCAGCAGAAATTGCTCACAGTCTAGCTTGTGCCCCAACAAAGTACACGACTGTTACCGTCCATTTTGTGATTCTATATGCTCACAAAAGCATATGTTGAGGTACATAAAGACACATTAGTACACTTTATTTTCATTGAAAGTATTTATTTTACATCTTTTGCTTTCATGGAACATATAATCTCTTTTTATAAGCAGGTTTAACTGTTCAAAGTCCAGATTATCCCATTTATCTTTAATTATGAAACTTTTAAATAACATGTCCAGCTGTTAAAGTATGATCGTGTGTGTGTGTGTGTGTGTGTGTGTGTGTGTGTGTGTGTCAGAGAAAGAAATAGCAGATTTTGGCTCTCTTCCTAAATATTTCCAAAGTCCATCAATGCACTTGGCAATGGAAAGCCCAAATATGAAGCCACAGAATGTTTGTTTCAGCATAATTAAAAAGTGCTTGGCAGCAGTGGTGTGGCTGTGAAAAGCAAATCGGACTGAAACACATGTGCTTGTCCCTCTGCAGCCTACTGCCCAGAAGTCATATCTGATTATGATGATATTGCATCGTTCTGATTGCATTCTGCTGCTTAACGGCCTGGCCCAAATATACCCTCCTAAAAACAATCCTCCTGTACCAAAGAGAGGGATTTAACCTCTCTTGCATTCCTGTGTTGTGATTCCAAATTGTCTCTCAGGCAGCTCTTGCATTATGCATCTGTTTATCTGAGGCATCACTCTTTTCTGTTTTCAATCCTCATCCTCCCTCTGCAGTTTAGTCGTTTGTTTTGTTTTGCTCAGCAGCTGCCGGCTCTGTTGCTGCACACTGCCCTCCTGTGTCTGCACTAAGATGCTGCATGTCTTATGGCTGAGATAAAAATAAAAGGCTGAGCAGCATTGCGCATGTTTTGGAGTCTGGCCCTTGGTTAGATAAAAATCTCTAGGGCTCACATCAGTCACCAGGGAGGGGGTGGAACTTCTGTTGTTTACTCAGCAGGGGGCACTCTGCACCTCCAGCACAGACACACCCACGCCCACACACACAAACACAAACACACAAAGTACTGGTGCACGCACTGCTTGCCACCCTCCATCCCACGTGGGTGCCACATCAAAGGCGGCCGGTTGTGTTAGTCTCCATCTAAGTCACAGATGCTACATATTTCATCATTTCTTAGGCTCGAGCAACAGGATTCCTTTGGGAGGTTTTCATTCAGTTAGGTTATTTACAAATATAAACAAACAGATGTAACTTTACTCTTTGTTTTTCTCTTTGCCAGGATCTTCTGGATCATTCCTGCACGTCAGGAAGTGGCTCAGGACTCCCTTTCCTTGTTCAGAGAACTGTTGCACGACAAATCACACTCAATGAGTGTGTGGGTAAGTGCCCTGTTAAAGGCTGTTTTCATATTAAAAATAGCACTGTCTCAGAAAACTCTGCCTCCCCATTCATTTCAGTGAGGCACTCCCATTGTGCTGACATGGGGGCACTGGCAAAAAATGCTAGAAAGTCCCACTAGAAAGGTGGCCCTGGCTCAACCAAAGTCTCAGTGCAGTCGTACACCATTTGACAACACACTGCGATTGGACAAATACAGTATGTGTAAGGCATATATACCAGATACAATATTTTATAGCATTGTTTACCTTACATGTATTGACAGAGGAGCTAATGATTGATGCTGTAATAACTTACCAGAGTTGTAAATTATCCCTTGAAGGAGTGTAACTCACTGTGTAGCATGTTACTGTCTGATAACCCATGAAACTGGACTTCCTTGTTCATAGCTCCACTGATACTAGTACTCTCTCTTTCCTGCCTTCATTTGTAAGGCGGCTAGATCTTCAAGGACTGACCAATACATGCAATACAACGGCTTTATCCACAAGAAATAAATCAGCTTGAAATAAATGTTTGGGTTGCAAAACAGGCCAGTGCTGGGAGGATATTCTGAAATTGGGAAAGAATGAATGTTCAGCAATCAGATCCCTAGGGCCAAAAATTGCACATATTTCAGTTTTAAGGTTGTAGTATATTAAGTGCATACTAGGGGAGGGGGGGGGAGAGAATCGATACAGCATAGTATTGCAATATTTTCCATAGCAATACTGTATCAATACACCGACGCCAGGTATCGATCTTTTATTAATGCACATGAGAATTTAACTTTTTGGTACTAGAATAATAAAATCAGTTGCTTCTCAGTCCACTAGATGGTGCAGTTGAGATTTTCTGGAGAAATTTATCTTTTTAGATAAAACAGATGTTGGGTTAGGGTTTTTCTTACGGGACATAATTTTATGTTGGGAAAAAAGGTAGTAAATTGCAATGAATATCGCAATAGCATCATGCCATGACATAAGTATTTTAATATTGTATCACGGGGCCTCTGGTGATTCTCACCCTTACTGCAAAGCTATTTTCCTATCGACAAACATGTTGCCATAGTTATCAGTGTTAAGGGTTATATCACCCATGTTGAAATAAGTTCACTTATCACTCTTCTACTCCATTTGTGTTTGTGCAATTGGTAGTTCTAGCCAAACTCTCCAAGAAAATCAAATCAAATGTGCATGCATTTATTTGTGGCCACTAGGGGACAACAAAATATGCTGACATTTTCACAGACATGCCTATTAACATATCAAGTAGACGTAGCTACTACTAGTATTCATTTTTTGGCCACCTGATAAATGTAATTCCAATACTCACCTGCCTTTTAGCTCAATCCTGACAAAGATATCTGGGTCTATACTCACTAACTTTATCTGCTATGTGGAACTGACCAGCCAGCATATGATGAACCTTATCACAGATTGTTGCTGCTGTAAACTCATTACAGAAAGATGATGAGCTCAAAGAGTAGATAATGGTAATTTTAGCACTAAATGCAACCTTTACAAAAAAGATTGACATTTGATGACATAACACCAAAAATATCAAGTAATGTTTTTATAGAAAAACACATCCCTCAGGCTGATTTATGAGTCCATTTCTGTGTTTGCCTTTTGGTCATTTTTCCAATGTTTTTGCCCGCCAGGTAAGGGCCGTTACGGTGAAGTGTGGAGGGGTCAGTGGCAGGGAGAGAGTGTCGCCGTCAAAATCTTCTCCTCCAGAGATGAGAAGTCCTGGTTTAGAGAGACTGAGATCTACAACACGGTGCTGCTGAGGCATGAGAACATCCTGGGTACGTACCATATTTCATGAATACAGGCTCAACGAGCTGTGACAATACTGTACCATACAATGTGTTGTGATATAACTATTTGTAAATTTGTTAAATGTATTTATATGTAATTAAGTAGTTATCTCTTGTTTTAAGAAATACTTGTGCAGACCATTCTACCTCATCTTTACTGGCTATTTGTTGTACTGTAGTGCCCAAACATGTCCCATTGGCTACAAACTATGGTGTGTGTGTTGATCAAAGCTTTCTTTTATTAATCACAATGAAATATTTCTTTCAATTTAGGCTTCATAGCCTCAGACATGACCTCAAGGAACTCCAGCACTCAGTTGTGGCTGATCACTCACTTCCATGAGATGGGCTCCTTGTACGACTACCTTCAACTCAGCACTCTCGATGCATCCAGCTGCCTCCGCATGGCGCTCTCCATTGCAAGCGGCCTGGCACACCTCCATGTTGAGATCTTCGGCACTCAGGGCAAACCGGCAATCGCCCACCGAGACCTCAAGAGCAAAAATATATTGGTTAAAAAGAATGGACAGTGCTGCATTGCTGACCTTGGTGAGAATACTGACAGATCTATATCATAAATACGCTGTTTATATATATATATATATATATATATATATATATATATATATATATATATATATATAAATAAATAAATAATAGTTATAGAAGTTTAACTTAGATTGTTTTGCTTTCAAGATGTGAATAGGATCCCACAGAGATGTATTTAAACTCTACTAGAGATCCCAGAGTAAATATGTAATGCTTAATTTGGGGAAAATGTGTATGAAATAATGCACAACACAACTATAATATTTACATGAGATTGAATGGTGCAGCTATAAAAACCACAAAATCTTGGGTTTGAATATTTCCTTCCGTGTACACATAATATGGCTTCAATAAAGAGCGGATAACAAGTTGATTCACCATAAGATCATTTTAACCACCTTAAAGCTACTGAATGGGTTGATTTAAAGTTATGGTTCATAGGTATTGCTTAAGAGATGCATCTGCAGTACTATCACTCCACTCCCATTTATCCGCTTAGCCATAGTTGTTGTTAATTTAGGAAGAACAACCACTGCTTAAATGTACCGCCGGGTGCTTAATCAAAAACACATTTAGAGGGACTCAGACCACTCTGTCTAATACACCAATGTTCCATTTGCAGATGCTTGAGTAAAAAACGAATTTGGGTACTCCAGGTGACGCATTTTACGGTTCCGGCAAACATGGCAGGAGTTGTTTGTCTCCCAAGCGAGTTTTTCTAATTTTTGAGTACTTCCTGTGGGAACAGGACTGTTTAGGACAAACAAGTAGTGTTTCAGCATTTCAGTCAGTCAATAGAGTGAGTCTAGTCTTTTGTCTTCACTATAGTTAAAACTCAAATGTGTTTTTCTCATTGTTACTTCTCTGGATGTTTGAGCTTCACTGTGCAGAATGATGTATGTTCAGACACCAGAAAGCTGTTTTCACGTTCAAAAGATTCTCTGTGAACACCTCTAATCTGAGTTTAAGACAAGTATCTATGAGCATGAATTTGCTAGTGTTTTCATACGTCTTATGTCTGAAAGGCGAACTTTAAAGTGTTCTGTGTTTTCATGCTAGGTCTGGCGGTCATGCATTTTCAAGACACCAACGAGTTAGATGTGGGGAACAACCCTAAAGTTGGCACAAAGCGCTACATGGCCCCTGAGGTGCTTGATGACTCCATCCAGATGGACTGTTTTGAGTCCTACAAGAGAGTGGACATCTGGGCCCTGGGCCTCGTCCTATGGGAGATCGCCAGGAGGACCGTCAGCAATGGTCAGTGTATGGTTTACACAACTTGGTCCTGTTGGCTACACTGTAGTCCTGTCTCATTGTTATCCATCATTTTTCTCAATTCCAACAAATTTGCATTACCTACTAGCAGCATATTATCAGTTTTTTAAAGATGTTACTGTTTTTTTCTGTTTGTAGAAAAACATGTAAACATGTGGTTCTTTTCAGAATAATAAATAAATGTTAATCTTAATTAACACAGAATCATTGCTTTTAAGCCGGACTAAGGAAAAGCTTCTCTGCTGTTGATAGAAAGATTGAAAGTGGTCTGCGGAGAAGCCAGAGGCATATTATGTGAAATTAAATCTACTTCTTCCATCAGCTGTCAAATGGTTTTATTGCTTTATAGTAGGAACTGGGCTTTCAGCAACACTTTATTTGTATATATTGATTTACCCCTGACACAGTAACCGCATATCTCTATTTTGTCCCAAGGCTGCACTTGAGAGCAAGTTAAGGATAACATACATTTTTTCATTTTATTTATTTATTTATTTATTTGTGTTTTATGTGTCAGTCATTTGTCATAAGAACTTTTTATACTTTGTTTTGAGTGATCTTGAAAGTGAATTGCTGCGTGCTCTGCTCTACTTGTAGGCATTGTAGAAGACTACAAGCCACCTTTTCACGATGTGGTCCCAAGTGATCCCAGTTTTGAGGATATGAAGAAGGTTGTGTGTGTTGATCAGCAAAGGCCCAACATCCCAAACAGATGGTTTTCAGACCCTGTAAGTGATATTCAAACTGTCATGAAGTATATAATTCAAGTATGCATGCTTTTGATATCCAGAAATAAAAGCATTTCAATAATATTCTTGACATGGGACATAGCGATTGATTTATTTCTCCTATTTCATTTTCAGACTTTAACCTCCATGGCTAAACTCATGAAGGAGTGCTGGTACCAGAATCCCTCAGCCAGATTAACAGCCTTACGCATCAAAAAGACTCTCACAAAGATCGACAACTCTCTGGACAAAATAAAAACGGACATTTGAGCCTGCCTCGAGAAGGACAGGCAGACGTACTTAAAGGTCTTTGAAGAAATCCAGAGGGGGGACCACCTTAGAGAAATCTCACAAGACGAGACTTGGTGGGTTCAGTGCCCTTATAGTGGCACAAACCTATATTTATTTTAACACTTGGCGGGACACATTTTGGCATCCAAAGATGGCTTACCGGGCATTTCGGAGACTGTTAATGGTCTTGGAAAAAGGAAAATATCTATTCAATTTATGACATAGGAGCTGGACTGTTGCAATGTTTTTCAAAGAAGAAACTGTTACCTGGGCATTTGAGTAGGCTTGCTTTTGTTAGATCCGCAGATTTTGTTTGACGCATTTTTTTAGTTTGAAAAGTCTGAGCGTATTACCAATTTCACCTTATCTCTTCAATTGTACCGAATTGTTCATTTGCATTACGGGGGATTCATTTGGAAAAGAAGTCAACTTGCCAAATGAACTTGCCAATTTAATCTGCATTACTTTCTTAAACAGTGATCACAGTGAGCAGTGTTATGTTTTACTTTGTGTGTCACGCACCTCTGTTAACAATTGCTGTCAGAACAAGTTTCTTGGGATCTCACCAATCCCCTAACATTTAGTTGTACAGCTGCATTGATGGCACTGTTCTTCTGTTGATATCGTCCAACTATTGGTACTCTGTCGCAAACCTTTTGTATATCACCATGGATTTTACATTGAATTACCTGTACCTGTTTTATGTTTTGTTTCTTCAGCTTTACAGAGACAAATGCTAAAAGAACAAATAAAATATCTGCTAGATACCGAACTCTATTCCTCCAGAGGCCTGTAAGTAAGCCTGTAAAGCCTGTATACTGTCTTAACGCGTGTATTGTCAAGTAAATGAAGTCAAACTTCAGCCTTTTTTTTTATTTCTTTAACATTTTATATCAATTAGTGATTTATATTAATTAAATAGAAAAAATGAGTTTTATTTGTCTCATTTGTCTTAGTCCAAATCCCGACATTCCGCCAGATTTCACTCTTTTCAGCCAGATGTCCATTACCTTCCATTTTCTTTGTGTTGGAATTTTAAACTTCAGTTGATTTATGAGGACTATGGTTAACTGCTCCTCAGATCTCTGCAGGGTAAATCCAGACAGCTAGCTAGTCTATCTGTCCAATCTGAGTTTTCTGTTGCACGACTTAAACAACTTTTGAACGTACACGTTCCACCAAACTTGTGTGGCTTTTCCCAGTGCTTAGCGCCATAGACATGTATACGTATATGTCTATGCTTAGCGCCGCCCATGACGATTGTGATTGGTTTAAAGAAATGCCACAGCACGATTTTCTCCCATCCCGGAATGCTGTGTGGATGAGCCAGACCCTCCTCCGCTGTGCTGTTGAGGAAGGTCTGGTAAAGCAAGACTACATTTGTCTTAATGCTGTATCTCGTAGATTTATTTATTGTTAGCCATGCTAGTGGAGTAGCTCCATGGATGGCAATGTCGGTGACTCTGTCGGTTCACCACTTTGGTCCATACTGAAATATCTAACAACTATTGGATGAATTAAGATGAAACTTTGCAAAGACATTCATGGTCCCTAGAGGATGAATCCTACTGTCTTGGGTGATCCCCTGACTTTTCGTTTAGTGCCATCATCAGGTCAATCTTTTAATTTGTTCACTGCTTTGGTTTATATGCCTCCGCGCCAGTTAGAGGCATCCTTCAATCTTGAAACGGCGTTGATTGTTTTGATCTTCTGTGCTGTGGGGTTGAAGATGTGTGTGAAGCATCCATGTTTCACAAAAATATACACTTAATACCTTTTTATTAAATTAATTCAAAGTCTTCACTACATATAATATATGAGTCTGGATAGACATGGCTGTAAACTGCAACTTGACTGGTTGGCGGAGGCAAGGCGGAAATTCTGTTTCCCATTATTCTCAGCTGTAGTTTGTGTTCAGTGATAATTAGCAAAGGTTAGTACAGCACAGCTGTTAGCATGGCTGTTGACTCTTATTTTACTTTGCGTTACTGAGAACATTTTTAATTTCTCTGCTCATTTTAATTTGTTTCTTCCTGTTAAGACAGTAAGATAAAAGTTGTGACTAATAGTGAATCTGTTAATTATTCATGATCTTTAATATGATTGGCCATGTAGTTTTTATTTGAGTACCATCTGTAGTTTCAAATCAAACCCTGTCTATCCCCCCTCTAACCTTTCTCTTGTGATTTCTAAGTCCGATAGTAAACTTTGCCAAAAGTATATTGTAGAGGCCAAGTAATTTACCTTTTTAAATAAAGTGGACTAATGCAGCTGTCAGCCCTGCAGCTAAAACCCAACTTCCATATTCCAGTGACTGCCTCTATTTTTGTCAGTACAGGTAGAAATGTTAGTTTATCCTGAATTATTTCATTAGTATATAATTATTTCTACACAATAAACTATTTCCTCGCTGCAAAAAGCTTGACATCTGCCCTGATAATGCAACAAATTAATCCATATTAATTTGGAAAAGGTCAAAAGCCCCAGGTGTTTTTCCTGCCAGCTGTAAAGTGAAACTGTGTGGACAGCAGAAACTTGGCAGGTGTCAAACAGAAACTGGACCCCTGATGGTTCTCAGCCTGATTGATATACCAGAGGAGTTATGGGCCATATGATTAAAACACTAACAGTGGATATCTGACAGTGCTGAGACGCCAAGCCTGCATGTATCAACTGCTGTCAAACTTTCTACATAGACTGTCTTCATATTCAGTGTCATTTGAACTATCCTGCACCCGCAGAGCACAGAAGTTTGAATCCACCAGTTTTTAAAATTGCATCGCATTTCCCAAAGGTTCTGTACTTGCTTTGCATACATGCTGTGTACTTCTATGTACCTACAACTGAGAGGGAGACGAGGTAAACTGTTGATGCTTGCCAACAACTGTATTTGTTTGTCTAACTTTCTTTTAATCATTTTAACAAACACAATTGGTGGAGAAAAGGCAGAGGATACAGTATTAGTGGTGTGGATTCAGTATTTATATATATATATATATATATATATATATATATATATATATATATATATATATATATATAAAAAAAACTGTCTCACTATGTACATAACAGGTAGACTGCATAGACTTTGCTCTGAATACATAGATAAAAGTACATTTGGTGCTTGTGGCTTTGCCAATGCACTCTCCTTGGTGACATTGGCACATGTTGTTGCTATGGAGCCCAAGCAGCAGGAACACAACTTGATCACATATGGCCTGCAGCAGTAAATAAGGCATTACATGCAGGTGAGTTGAGCTGTAACAGTTGCTCTGAGCTTAATGTACAGCAGACTACGTGACAGTCTGGTTGTTTGGATGGGATGTTGGCAGTGGTACTGTATCTGTCTCGGCTGGTCTCTTTAGTTTGCTGACCTGAGTTCGCATCCAGGGAGAGGAATTACAATGGCCCCGGGGGTGCAAGATATTAACCCTCACCCTGGGATTATCACCCAGGCAAAGCAAAGCATGGCCAGTCCGTCCGGGGCCACACACTTCTGAATTGGTCTTTGGTAATTTAATTAACTGCCAGTTTGCTAGGGATGTTGCACCTCTCAAGTACAGTATCAATAAAGATGGGTCCTGCATTATTATCTAATCTTGCGGCCCTGTTTTGCAGAGCGGCCCTGTGTGAATTATTCAGATTCAGATAACTTTATTAATCCCCAAATGGGCAATTCAGTATTAGAATTAGTTATTTATGCTCACATGTTGATTATCTCTACATAAATTGTGTTTAGTCAAATTACCACAAACTAAGTGACAGAAAACTCAAGGCAGGTATATCACCATAGGAGTACTGGTTGGTGTCTGGGTATATGATAAAGCTGCCATCTATAATCTGCTGTGTGCACTATACAGTAGGCTACTTGATGGGAATTTATAGGAGATAGATGTGTTGGTACATACACAATAAGTGCACAAGAGCAAGGTTCTTTGGCCCAGGGCCCACAAACAGGTTAATAAGTTCCCTTGAAAACCTGCATGTCAATATACTGGCCCACTAGTATGTAGCCTACACATGAAGTTGGAGAAGAGTCAGTGCACTTCCCCAAAACAATCAATAATATTCTTACACTACACTAAATACAAATACTCTGGGATTTTGTAGTTTGTACTTATACAAACTATATGGATTGCATCACCATATTCAGTGTAATGTGAACAGTTCGACATGGTTTCCTTCCACAGTAAGCATTTAGTAAATAATTGAGAGCTGAAGAAATGTCCATATTCAATATGCAGACAGGAGGTGATGTTTCACTGGACCTGCATTTGTTAAATGGATATGCAACACACTTTCTCTCAGGCTCTCATTCACATGTCTTTATCAGAGGTCTGCAGTGTTAATCCTCTTAAATTTCAGTCAACAGAGGCGGAGCAAACCTCTCACTGCGTAAAGTTTCCTTCCCGCATTTGCTGTGCGAGGCATTTGTGCGGGGTGCATGGCCGACTGACTTTACCGCGATGGATAATGTTGTGTTTTTCTGTAGAGTAGCTGTGTAAACGGTGCGACGGAGACGGAGCAGATGCGGCTCTTGCCATGATTCGTCCCGGGAAGCAGAGCTTTCAAGCGGCGTTGATCTTTCTGTCTGTCGCCCAGCTGACTGCAGGTACAGTAGCTGACAGATCCTCACTCAAATGCATTCATTTATTAAATTGCATTAGGCTATTTAAAGCTTTTATGTGAGTTATTAAATTGCCTACCATATAAAGTGTTGGCTTGGCTAACTAGGATAGTTTATTCACTTGACTTTTGAAATCGCCCATATTGTATTTTCAGACAGCTGTTATTATGGGTTATGTCATCAAACCATCTATTGCCTTTATTTGACTTTAAAGGACACATTATTTTATACCAATAAACTCACCTTTGTAAATTACATTAGATTAAAAAAAAAAATAGAATTTATTTTTATCAAGCTTAATTTATTTTGCTATTAAACCTCTGAATGCAACGACCAATAATTTAAAGAAAATAAAAAGCCCCTATAACCTATTATTTCACATGTAAGGCAGTAGGTGCAGATCTTGTGTTTTTGTTGTTGTACAAAATAGCTTTCTTAAACATTAAAACAGAGGGTGCTTGGTCAAAAAATAGTTTGGCAGACCTGTGATTTAAACCCAACTTTCAGGCAGTAGAATACTGTCAGTTTTATTCTTTATTGCCATTTCCCAATCAGTACTTATGCTGTAAGATCATGGTGAGATCATGGTGTCATTGTTTTGGGCAAATTTGGTAGTTTCCTACAGCAGGATAGCTTTGATCCTTTGTTTCACATCTTATTAACATCTGAAATCAGATTGGTCTTTTCTGGAGACTCTATTTGTATTGAAGATTAAAGTTGTTTGTTTTTATAACAGAACAATTCTAATTTGTTTGACTAAATTCATTACTAGAGTTGAAGTAAAATGAAAAAAAACAATTATTAATCAACCTCTTTTTCCAGCTTCTCCATGTGAGGATTTGCAGCTTTTCCTTGTCATATATGAAATGTAAACAGAATATCTTTGGGTTTTAAACTTCGCCAGGGTCTGATTTAATAATTTTCTTACAATGTATAGACCAGGCGATTAATCAATAATGAAGTGGTGGTCCACAGGCTGTTATGCTGCATTTGATACATTAAAATACATTGTAAATGAATGTTCCAGTGGCTGCTGGGAACACAAATGCCTCCTTTACATTTAGAGTCAAAAACAATCAGCCACTCACCGACTTGCTACAGCTGACATATACCCACTGCTGTTTGTCCTGGTGTGTGCCCTGATAAATAGGTGTGTGACTGAAAGCTTGTCTGTCTGATAAAGTTGAAGACAACAGTGTGCTGATCCATTTTCTTGGTATTTGGCTACTAATGATTCAGACTTAGAATACAACATTAACAGTAACTTGTTTCCAATGGGACAACAGGGATGTGGGTTAATAGTAGAAGGGATATAAGTTTGGAAGGCTCTCTCAGTCAACCAACATTTATTGTTTTATACACAGTAAATGATAGAAGCCCACTTATTGCACACGTTCTTTTATTAAATATAAGAGTGTTTTTCTCTAATATGCCCTCATTCCAGGTAACAGGCTGCGTAACACAGGTAAATTAAAAAATGCAAAATATGACAATAATAATCAATTCTTAAAGACTTCTGTGGTAAAAAGGTTTTTCAAGTACAATCCTTTCAGCACTATACTTCTATAAATTAGTATTGCATCTAAATGATAAGAATAGTTTATCCCTACAACTCAACCCTAGTCATGGTAATTGAGCATCTCAGAAATTCTTAGGAATTCTCTTCTAACTGACTCATAGTGACATACATATATTTGGTTGTACTTTTAAGTTATGGAGTAAATGCATATGATTAACTTTGTTTACCTAGGACATTACTCATATCTCCTAAAGGATTGAGGGGAGCTTCAGAGCTATCTGAACCTGTTAGGAGTTCTCGGAGAATGATAACGTGCACATATTCCAGGTTGTGTGGAAATGTGCTGAACGTTGGATTTGAAATAACAAGACGTTTCCTCAAAGTCACTGACAGGATTCAACTTTTTGTCACCAAATCTTTCTAGATAGTTCTTTAAGCCTTAAAGGATAAACAGCCTACAGAAGCAATGACTTAAAAAACGTGTTGCATTTATCGCATCTCAAAGCTCAAAGCAATTCCTCAACAGCTTTTCTCCATAGTTGAACACTGTTGTCAGACTTCTGATTTATTCTCTCTCATCGGTTTATTTATTTTCCCTTTTTTTATTCAGGGACATTTCACTGAGAGGAAGCCTCTCTTTAGCAGAAACTCCCTGATTAGATTTGCACAGTTACACACATTCACACACCTGGAAGCATTCGCACAGTTCAACGCATTCTCATGAACGAGTTCGTATGATATTGTACGAAAAGTTATGCCCACTAAAACGTATGCTATCATACGAAAACTCATACAGTCCTCTGTCACAGCTCGTCATATTAGCGGCAGTTAGTGGATGTGTTCAGCCGCTACAGAGCTCTGCGACACCGGCTACGATGCTCTGCATGGTGCTCCGTCAGGTCAGCGATAGTTGGTGGTTCAGTTACCTAAGAATAGGTGACTGTGCGCCGGGTACAGATCACTGAGAGCTGCCGGTCATTTCAGCGGAGATTACGCTTAAGTTTAGGCAAGAAAAGTGAGTGTTATGCAGCGCCGAAAGTTAAGTTAAGGCACCAAAACGACTAGTTAAGTTTAGAAAAAAGATTGTGGTTTGTATTAAAACACTCCCAAGGAACACACGTTCCCTAGGTGAAAGTCTTTTGTTTTCTCCTGGAGGCGAACTCCGCTCCCTGGCTTGAAAGTCCTGTGTGTTAACACCCGGCCATCACCCCGACCATCTACCTATGAGGCCAGCCGTATTGGTCACTGAGCAGCTTAACACTTTTGCAAGGCACTGTATCCGTGTCACATTCTCATTAGGGGCTCAGCCCCCCTAAAGGTTTGATCCTAGAATCGCCCCTGGGTTCGGGGTTAAGGGCCTTGATCAATGGCACCTCAATTGTGGTAATGAATGAGGGGAAAGCGCTGCTTTTTCACTATCCCCACCCAGATTTAGCCTATCCTGCTGGTCTGGTCAGAACCTCGCTTCTCTAACCTTTAGGCCACCACTGCCCTCACTGTTTCCAGTTGTCTTCATGCAGTTTGTTGTGGCTCATTCACTATGTTAAACTATGCAGTACAAAACTTTTGAAGCCATAATCAATATGAAGTCGCATGTCACAGTGATTTTGAGAAAATATTACAGATCTATGGCCTGATGTCAATGACAGGCAAGATATGGAGCAGTAAACAGGCTAAATATTATGTTAACTTTATCAAAATCTTTTTTTTTTACCACCATTAAATTAATTTAATGTGCTGTTTTGAAAAAGGCAGTTCTTTTTATTTTTGCCGTCCTTTCTTTAAGACACTAGTTGTGATTTTGTTGATTGTTCTGTTTAGAGAGCACAACACTGTTCTACGTCTTTTCTCTTCCCCAAACATTTTGTGACAATAATAACACACAATGGAGAACATTTTAAATATTTATTTCCCTGTATACATGATCATTCATTCATTTGCTTAAAAAAAAAAAAAGCTTAAAAAAAGACCAACCTTGTCATACACACCAAATGCATGCTCTTGGGGGAGAGTGTAGTATAGAGTGTGGTCAAGACCTACTCTATTTGTAAAGTGTCCTGAGATAACGTCTGTTATGATTTGACTGATGTAATTGAATTCAACCTCATGGAGTTACAGTAAATTCAAACATTTAATAGCCTAATCATTGTCCTTGAGAAAGGTTGTTGCCAAGCAACTCCTAGGTATGCTGTTAATGCACATTTTTGTCATATTCCAGTCAGACTGCTTTAACTTAAACTGAACTGCTGATCTTCTTCGTCTCTTTAAAAGTCCTTTAAAATATAAGATTGTATATTCTCTATTTTTTCTAAATGACAATAAATTAAAAGACCAAAACTCATGAGGAATTTATCCTGCTGAAAGGTAAACCATGCCCCTATTTTTCATTTCAATAAACACTGTTGTGTATTTTCAGTCAGTCCTACACCATGTTGGTGCTGTACCCACTGGTGCACCGTACTTTTTATTTGTGACCCATTTTTTAACCAATTACATATATTCAGTAGGTACAAGTGGACTTAGGACTGAGTTCCACAAGGTCAAGGTATAATTTATTGGCACACTCTCCATATACAGTATATTACTCAGTATGAAGTGGAACAAAATTGCATTTCAGTGCTCCTGTGTACACAACAAAGAAACAGGGTAGGGAGGTCAGATGGTATTGAGAGACAGACTAACACATTGCTGGGTTTTTTTTTTCAAGGGAAATGAAATGTCGATTTTAAGGAAAACATAGAAGCATGTCAGCCTTTTCTTTTGAAGTACTTATTACTCCATTTTTGTTGACTCTGGGTATTTCAGGGACATCCCTCAAATGTTTCTCTTCATATTTCAATAGTAAATTGCGGTATGTTGCAGGGAATAATTCTTGGTCCCATGCTGTTCTCTTTTTATACAATTAGCCTTGTATTAAACACATTTTTTATAACTGCAACATGGATGACACACAGCTGTATCTTTCATTAAAGCATGTGTTCCTTACAACTTGTCCTCCTTACTGAGTTGTTTAGCAAGTATGACGGACTAGACATCTTCAGATCTCATTAAAAGTTATTCAAACCCCAGTAACAAAAATATGAGTTACTTGTGTTCACAGCATGAACTTTGACCATCATCTCAAAATTCTTCCAGTTGTGAAATATGCATGTCCGTTCTTATCTTGCAAGATCTATTAATGCTTTTATTACTTCTTAGATGTTACATGTCATTTAGCTGACACTTTTATCCAAAGCGACTTACAATTGCTATATATGTCAGAGGTCGCACACCTCTGGAGCAACCAGGGGTTAAGTGTCTTGCTCAGGGACACGTTGGTTGATGTATCGCAATGGGAATTGAACCCAGGTCACCCACACCAAAGGCATGTGTCATATCCACTGCACCATCACCACATGTGCAGTATACATGCTTAGATTATTCCTCAGACAGTTCATAAGTCAGAGGATACCTAGTGTTCAGGATTAGTATGGGGTTCAGCATGTTTTCATTTTTCCCAAGTTCAGGTTAAAATAAGTAAATTTGTGGTTTTAAAACAACATAGATGATCAAGATGTTGATCACAGGTGACAGGTTTTATTTTTATCTCCTTGTTATTCCTGTTCATTTTATTATTCATTTTTCTGCATATCCACATATACATAATAATCTCTTTGGCATGCGTAATATGAATAACATTCTCTTCCATAACTGTCACTACTCCTGAGGACAATTCATGGAGGTCTATGATGGACCAGAAGTCCCTCTCAACAGGTTAAGGATGAACTGCATCCAGACTTCCTAGTTTCATGTCAACCTGATTTGAGACCTTCTTAAGAGATCTACTTCTTAAGAAGTTATGTTACCTAAAGCAAGTTCCAGGTTTGTTGATATATACATGACAAATACAGGTGATGTAAAATGTAAAATACTTTTGGGGAATATTTTTTTGTAGACTGAATTAGAATTAGATTGAGCTGGCATGAAAACCACTAATTGCACACATGACATACATTTCAGACAGCATCCACCAATTTACACTTGCTGGCCCATTTATTAGGTGCACCTGTAAAATCAAATGCAATCCAATCCAATACAACAGCTCTGCTTTACAAAGCTAATGCATATGACATTTTTGTTGATACTGTCAGAAAGGTGATACTTCTCCTTTGTTTGTTATTGATTGTCATTGAACTAAGTTTTTTGTTCAATGAGCAAACTAAACTGTATGAAAGTAAGACGCTTAATATTCAAAGGTCAAAATTTTGAAAATGCTTCAAAATATATAAAAAAAAATACAGATTTGTCAGTGAAGTTTATGATAAATACTTTTACAACTGTATCATTTAATTTATGCTTGGAGACCTTTATTTACCTTATTATGGGCAATGCAGTTATAAATTTGATCTTCTCAAACTACTTTATTAAAAATAGTTTGAATATATTGAATAATGTATAATAGTCCTACAGTATTTCCAGGTTTTTCCAGCAGTAAGCAGGCAGTGCAAGCTTGCTTATCAAACGCGCACAGTCTTATCAAACAGAGTATGACAACATATCCAAGAGGAACACATGATTATCTGGGTGTTAAACTAAGAGGCATTATGTCACGATTACGTTCCTCCACCTCCAGCCATTTAAGAGCATGGGCCTGCTTACATGACAAAGACAAAGACCACTAGCCTGGCAGTCTGTGAATTAAATGTTTTGTCTAGCCCCCCCCCCCACCGATTATACAAATCAATAAATTAACTGGTGATGTAATATGTTTCAGGTCTGAGGTGTGTTTGCCAGCTTTGTGCCAACCACACCTGTGAGACGACCGCAGACGGCGCCTGCTGGAACTCTGTGATGCTGATTGACGGGAAGGAGGAGACGGACAAGTCCTGCCTGTCGCCCTCTAAATTGAAGGGCCAGGTCTTTTGCTACAGCTCCCGAAACGTCTCCAAGAGGAACTGCTGCTTCACTGACTTCTGCAACAATGAGACTCTGCACTTACACCCAGGTACAGTGGATATGATGCTCTGGAACTGATACAATCTTGTCCTTATCTCTGGTTGTCTTTTAATTATTTTTTTTGTAATTAATAATTATAATTTAAAACAGTAGGAAAAGAAAAAGAGACAAAAATAGTAGAGGAAAGATAGATTCATCCCTTCAGACAGTAGTCATTCGAAAACAACGCCGCCCCAATCAGTGTGGGATTTCCCACTCATTCTGACCCCGGCTAGACGAGATGGATGCTGATCCTACTAGCTCCTCTGACGTAACAAATCTGGCAGAGGCAAAGGGATGCCGGTTAGTGATCCTCCCCCTCTCTCAGCTGATTTATAAATAAATACTTCATCAGGCATGTAGTCATACTGCAATTTAAAAGCCTCACATGGGTCTGCTGGGTGGAAGTTGGCCTTAAAGCAGAGGGGATTATTTACACCTGTGGATAGACAATTCAGTGGAAAAAACTGGGAGATCAGAGTTATACTTAGTGTGGGAGTTCATAGTATTTCTTTCTGTGTTTCACTGCCGCAGTACATAAATTATATTTTTTTGTTTTCTGTTTATTTGTAACATATCTGGTTTGAGTTCATGGCAATTTAAATACTCTATACATCCATGTAAATTAGATTACACATAAAGAATGTAAATCCGATTAGTTAAAGCTGCATTATTTAGTCTTTTTTTTTGGCCAGTTGGGAAAACTTCACAACTAGCTGTAAACATACTCATCTGCCATATTATTAATATTATTAATTGAAGATGAAATGCTGGACATGGAGCAACATGATCGTCTATTTGGAGTTGTGTTTCTGTCCACTTGGTAAATAAATCCAATATTCACTCTCCTTGTAGCTATGTTTTTGGTCTCTACTAACTCCCTTTTTGCTAATAAATGCTCCACTATGTTCACTAAAAGTTAGTCTGCTGTTTGGTGCAGAACAGGAGCAGGTAGTGCACAATGGCTTTATCAGAGCTGAAAACAGCAGCCTGCAGCAGTTAGAAAAAGGGATTGAGAGAGCAGTTAGACTAATCAAATCAGTAAAGCTGAAAGATGCTCCCTAAAGTCAGACTGCAGAGTGATAATTATCTGTGGGTTTTTAATAGACATTTGACCCGTTACTTATATCACAATATTGATTAGTGCAGCTTTAAGAAAACCAAAATGCATCGTATCATACTGTATGACCTGTGAACCTGTAAAACTTCACATTCACATTCATTTTAATGCTTGCAAACACTTAAGTGAATCCTTTTTTCCAATCCATTTAATTGCTCATGAGTACACCATTCTGGCTGACTATTTTCATTATTGATTGATCTAGCAATTATTTTCTCAGTTAATCAATTAAACGTTCTATAACATATCAGAAAATGTCTCATTATCCCACAGCCTGAGGTGAGGTCTTCAAATATCTTGTTTTGTTTAACCAGCAGTCCAAAACACAAAGAGATTCAGTTTATTATTATACAGAATTTTTGTGATGAATTGATTATAAAAACTATCGCAGATTAATTATCTGACGATCAAATAATGAATTCATTGACAAACTGTTTCAGCTCTAATTTGCAGACACACGTTTTTAAGGTATAAATGTTAAAATACAAAATTATAAAACAAATCTATCCAGGTGGTACACCCAAATTTGTACTAAAGGGAAACACTGCTGTATAGTCTGGTGGCTTCATTCAAGACAAGAACAGCTTACATTTTGACAACATTTACTCTTGGTAAATATATGGTCCATACTTAATTTCTGACACCAAATAAAAGACAAAACTAAGAAAACAAAAGGATTTATTTATTAATCTAAAGTGATTAAAGTTAGATGGCCTTGTCAGACAGTGGCCAGAATTAAATGTTGAGGTGATACAGGAGATTTAGAATGTAAAGTGCTGCAGACTGTTGATGAGATGGGTCAGGGCAGCACCCTCAGGCTGTGATGGTGTTGACTGCGAATGAGGACACCAGAATCAATCTGATCCACTGCTCTGCTAAATATCAGCATGTGAGCTCATCCAGTGTGCTGTTTATTTCTATACACAAAGACTTAATGTTTGTTTGTGCCATTGCTGTAACTTCTATACAGGTCTGAATACCAGAATGTATCTACAGTTATAAGGTGAAGTTATAGTGGTCTTGTGTATCTGTATTTACAGTTCAGTTTATTGTCCTTTATTGTCAAACAAAAGTAGAATTGACTGCTCAGATTACTTCCTTGACCCATGCAGAGTCACCTAAAAGTCAATCAATAAACAGTTTCAGTTTGTAGAAGGTCTTTTGCCACTAGGCCAGAGGAGAGTACAGTCTTGTTTTGCGTAATGTCTGCTGGGCTCCAGTTGGACACATGGCCGGATATGTTGTATTTAGGTAAAAGGCTAAAGATGTCTTAGGAAACTGTGGTTTAGTTCACGACGTGTTGCTTTGCACATTAGGCCATCTGCAGATATTGCATGTTTGAGACCCTCCTGGTGAGGACATTCTATGCTTTGGGGATTTGAGAAGATGACAAGGCTGAAGAAACATGGATTAGGGTAACCGGTTCTCAAGTCTTTATTGCTTATGTTTAAACGGTATGTTTTAAAGAGTTATTAGTTCCTGCAATGGTTCCTGGAGTTAATATGAGGCAACAGCAATATAAGATGGCATCTTCTAAAGTTACGTTTTAGTACAACATTCTTTGTATTTCCTCAGACCTATAATGACATTCTAGTACTGTGCTACAATGCTATTACAGTGTTCACTGTGCATTATGTTGTCAGCATGTCTTTAAATCTCATATTACCAAGGTGCCCACCAGCTCTGCTATTTTTGTTTGTGTCCAGGTCTCCTCTGTCCACCCACAGACAGAATGAAGGTCAGCAATATAAATGCCAGGTTACATTGTTTTGCTAAACCCACAATTTGTTTTCATAGTGCACCTGTCCTGATCAGTTTTAAATGACAAAGCATGTTTTATGAAACAATTACATTTAGATTTTTACTTTTTGGAGCAAAGTTTCTTGGCACTAAAAGCTTCTGCCTCTGTATCTCTTGATTACTTTTGATTATTGACATTCATGGTCAGTGAGGAAAATGTCTTGTGCTCTGGAAAAACATTTTTTTTTGGCAGAGAAAACTTTGCATCTGCCAAATGTACAATTTCCATCTCTCTAAATTTTAAGATTAACGACATGGTGATGGCTCAATTTAGCTGAGCTTGTGTTAAGGTCAGAGAAGCGTTTCCCTGAAATACAGCACATCAGCATAATTCAGCAGTAGTCATGCTCCACTGATAATAATCAATAATAATAATAATAATCAATAATGGCCACCAGAGGGTGCAACAATCATGGGGAGCTCAATGATGAACATAATTGCAAATCCCCTCTCATTTTACGAATTATTTATCTTAAGACTTCAATTTCAGCTAACCATGATATGTTAACAATGTTGGTCATGTTGTATGTGTGTGTGTGTTATCAGAAAGGCCTTTGGAAGAGCCTGGCTGGAGCAGGCTGCAGCTCACTGTGTTGATCCTGGTTCCCTCCTGCCTGTTGTGTGTGGGGATCCTGCTCGGTGTGTTCGTTGTGCAGGGCCACCGCTGTGCCTACAGTAGAGCCCGCAAGCAGGACCAAGAGGAGCCTCTGGATGACCAGATGCTAATGTCCACCGACAAAAGTCTTAAAGACCTCATCTATGACATGAGCACCTCAGGCTCTGGATCAGGTAAGAGAGACGCCGCCAGCTGGCTTACCTGATATGATCACTCATTCTGGGTTAAACTCAACAAGACTTTAATAAATGTGAAGCAAGTGAAATGAAATGGTTGCATATCAATATCAGCTAATCGTCTTGCTCGTGTCTTGCAGGTCTGCCACTGCTGGTCCAGCGAACTATAGCTCGGACCATTGTCCTGCAGGAGACCATTGGGAAGGGTCGGTTTGGTGAAGTGTGGCGGGGAAAGTGGCGAGGAGAAGATGTGGCGGTGAAGATCTTCTCCTCCAGGGACGAGAGATCGTGGTTTCGTGAAGCAGAGATTTATCAGACAATCATGCTCAGACATGAGAACATCTTGGGCTTCATTGCTGCTGACAACAAAGGTATCAGCTTCAGATCCACTAACCAATCAAGTTCACATTACAGTTATGAGATAAATTTGCCAACATGTGACTGTATTATTTACTGTGTGCTGCAGATAACGGCTCGTGGACCCAGCTCTGGTTGGTGTCAGAGTACCATGAGCATGGCTCTCTGTATGACTACCTGAACAGGTACACAGTCTCCTTGGAAGGCATGATCGTCCTTGCTCTGTCCGTAGCTAGTGGGCTGGCGCATCTCCACATGGAAATCATTGGAACACAGGGTAAGGCTGTGTTAAGTGAATGCAGATCCTGAACTCTTGTCATTTAGTCTCTACAAGGTCAAAAAATAGTGGAAAATGTTTCATCACAGTGTCCCAGATACCAAAGTTATGTCATTTCTTGTTTTTTGCCAACCAATAGTCTGAAATCCCCAAATAATCAATTTGCAATGAAATGAAACATGTAACATATACATACTAAATAAAGCTAATGTTGGGTATTTAGCTTGATAATTACTTAAAAGATTAATTGATCATGAAATTTGTTGGATAATGTTTCTGTTGATTAATTGACTAGTCATTTTAACACTACAGTGTTAACATCATTAACATCACGTTTCATTGATGGGTGTAATAATTTGATTAGATGATGTTAAACAGCATGTAAGAATACTAAAAAACGTTGAAGATGTTATTTTTTCACTCCATTAATCCTGCGAAAATGTTCCTTTTTTTTTTATCCATTACTGAAAAATGAGAAAAAATTGTCTATGAAGCATACAACCTTATTTGTGGCCTTCTTGGTTCTAGGGAAACCTGCCATTGCTCACAGGGATCTAAAGTCTAAAAATGTCCTGGTAAAGAAGAACGGCACGGCAGTCATTGCGGATTTGGGCTTGGCTGTGAAACACGACTCAAGCACCAACTCCATTGACATGCCGTCCAACCACAGAGTGGGAACCAAGCGGTTGGATTTATCTCAAAACCCACAATTAAAACACACACACACACACACGCACGCACGCACGCACGCACGCACGCACACTCACACACACACACACACACACACACACACACACACACACACACACATCTGCAGTGCATAAAAACAGGAAATGAAACTTGGTTTAAACCTGGTCTAATTTATTTGATATGCTAGATTTCCCGTGAAGTTTACATTGCAGTCAGTGTCTAAATTTCTCTGAAGTCAACCTGTTTTAAAGTTTTTTAGCCAATGCTATTAACTGGCTCACAACACAAAATGAGCCACTATTGTTGGCGCTGTTTTCTGCAAGAAAAGCATAGTCTCATAATCAAAACCCCAGTAGGTTTCCACTGTGCATGCACATTCAGTCCCACAAGTGATTCCTAAAATAATGTGCTGCTTGGTTGATGGAGGCATGATATAATTAGTTATTTTAAAAACATATTTTTCTGGTAAAGTGATGAACACATGAATTTATCTATAAAGAACAAGGTTAAACCCTGTATGTGTAGGATTTAAAATTCTTACACTTTGGCTACTCCTAGTGGTATTATCAAAAGAAAACAAGATATATATCAATATATCTGTCAAACTAAATCACCAGTGAGTGCTGTCAGTGTTGTTTTTAAAAATGGATGTATTTGTTCTTCAAGTTCCCAGAACATAATGTTTAAATCTCTTAAGAGTAATGAACTGCCCTTGTTTTTTTTCTATATTTATGATTCACATGAACATGGGGCAACAAACCCACACACTAATCGGTTAAGGAAAGAAGTACTGTGGCTTTTTATTTCATTAGCTCTTAATCATTTTGTCCTCTGCAGGTACATGGCCCCAGAAATCCTGGATGAGACAATCAATATAACTAGCTTTGAGTCATTCAAGAGGGCGGATATCTACTCACTAGGTCTGGTGTTCTGGGAACTGGCCAGAAGATGCTCTGTTAGAGGTACTTTAAAATTACACACACACAAATATACTCCCACTTGTTTATTGATATTTATAGAAATACTTAATGGATGAGTCATCAGCAAAACTGCATTATGGCACTAATAGTACATGCATGACACAAGTGATGAAACTATTTTCATGTATTTCTGTACACTGTGCACCATCCTGTGCGTCATAAGGCGGTTGAGTAAAAGCATGATAAACAAAATCTCCCTTTTTCACAGGACTTCATGAAGATTTCCAGCTGCCTTATTACGACCTGGTGCCTTCTGATCCGACCATCGAGGACATGAGGAAGGTGGTGTGTGAGCAGAAACTCAGACCCAACGTTCCCAACCAGTGGCAGAGCTGTGAGGTGAGACGGGAGGATGTATCTGATGTATTATCATGTAAGATAGTTAGCACCGACACTGTAACTCAACAATAGTGTGTGCACAAAACTGTAAAAGTCAGGTATAAAACAAAAACAGACATTACATGCCATTTGCTTATAGGATAAATCTGGGTAAAACACAGGTACTTTTTTGTAGTAGACGTCTTCAGAAGTTGACCCTTCAGCCTGTTGTCTGGATAAAGTGACATTTTGGTTTTACATAAATAGTACTGTCTCCTTGTTGATACATCAGGCTCTGCGTGTGATGGGCAAACTGATGAGAGAGTGCTGGCATGCCAACCCTGCTGCTCGACTCACTGCTCTGCGGGTCAAGAAAACGGTGTCTCAGCTGTCTGCCATCAAGGATGTCAAAGATTAGTTAGATTTGTTGCCCTGCAGATCAGCACTGGTGCAACGTGATGGACTGAGAGTTGTTGAAAGCAACAACTGGGAGAAACTGTTCTCTCTAACGTCCTGAGGCTGCCCTCTTCAGGACACAACAACACTGTTCACCCTCAGAGAGCAACTTCAGGTTGTTTTTGGTGCCAAAGTATTGTAGGGCGTGTCTGTGGCTGCTTTGCACATAGACACCTAGTTAAAAACAAAATTGAACCAAACTGCTGAACTTTTGGTCAGAAGAGCCATATGAAATAAGAATATGTCTTATATATACAGATTATTTTGCTACCTCAGACATTTAAGTGCCCAAAGCTTGAAGTTGCACATTATGATGTTTTTGTGCCATATCTTGTATCAAATACAGTATTGCTGAGTAGTTGGTGTGCTAACTGACAATCACAAATTATACTGGATAAAACACCCTGACTGGTTCTGACTGGTTTTAAATGCCACACTTACATACTGTCCCCAATTTTTAAAGTGTTTGTAGTGTACACTTAACAGGAATACAACTAAATATAAGCTATATACATCCAAGTTAGTTTTCAGTGTGATTTAGTTCTGACTAGTGATTTTTAACCACCATGGCTCCATGGATGGCAATGACAGTTTGTCCATTGGATCTGTTGATCCAAATACCTCGACATGTATTGAATGCATCACAATGACATTCCTGGTCCCCAGAGGATGAACCCCCCTGATCCCCTGACTTTAAGTATAACTAAAGGCTGAGTCTCAGTTTAGTTGAGCTGAAACTAATAAGAATGACCCTAAAATCATTAGTGGTTTGGATTTAGTTAAAAAAACGTATCGATTTCTCTGGCGCCACCCTCAGACAAAACTTTAAATATTTGGATTGACTAGTGGTAAGAATTACATTTTAAATTATAAAGCAGTCTCCATATTTGAACAGCCTCATGGGATCAGTAGAGTGGCTATAGACATTTTCTTTGTCTTGTCCTTTACAGAAAGAGAAGTACAACTATAAGCTCCTGCTATACATTTTGCGCTCGATGGTGTTTTTTTGCCTCCAACGGCGCCTTCCAGGCAGCTAACCCTAACCTTAACCCTAAACATAACCATTGCCGCACTGCCTGGGAGGAGACGTTGGGGGCAAAAAACACCAAAGACCACATTTTGCACATTTAAAGCTTTCAGTTGCTGAAAAGAGCTGCTCTCTTGACAGGTGAATGCTAGTTTGCTGACAAACAAAAGTTCAATTATGAATGTGAAAAGTCATTTTTTATATTTCTCAAATATATTTATTTAGACTGGAAGCATGTTATTCAAATTATTAAATCTTAGCAACCCTAATGCACAGGTCAAAACATCAGTATTGTTAACATTGGCTCATTGGTATTTCTTTTGACAGGGAAATCTAACAACTAAGCACAGTACATGTTAGAAAACACTCCATTTTTCAAGCCCAATGCTGTTTTACAGCAGGTGTCCCAATGTACCAGATAATTATGTTAAAATCAAAGACCAAGATAAGATCAGAGCTTGATAAAGCTAATGATAAACTCATAAAACAAGAGGATAACAACAAATTGTTATTTGTAGTAAATCAGTTTAGAGACAGTTTAAAGACATTTCACTTGGAGATCACAGTCTGGGTGATGGGTGCTCTTATGATCACCAATGCCACTGGCTGTTGAAGCCTGTAAAGCCTTGTCAAAACAGGCTTAGGGGTAGTGCACATGAGTGAATCTGTACACCATGTATGTTTGTATGCTTCCACATGTGTGAAGGTGTGCCTGTGCGTGTGTGTGTGTGTGTGTGTGTGTGTGTGTGTGTGTGTGTGTGTTTCATATCATGTGAAGTGATCCTGGGATTAATGATGTGAATCTGATCATTGTAGTGTTTTTAAAACATGGTGCTGTGAAGAAAACCTGTCCATGTTTCCTATCCATTATGGCTTTTTAATACATCCTCCGTTAATGTTCATGCTTTTAGTTGCTAAGGTTTACATACTTCCATGTAGCTGCTTAGTGTTGAAACATATACGTGTCCTGCTGTTATGAAGGTGTCATCGTTATTACTGGTTGATATGTAGCATCAGCTGTGTTGGCTCTTGAAAATAAGCTATGTACAGTAGCCTGTTGCTCTCTTGACAAGTATCAGTTAATGTACAAGTCTTAATTTTTTCTTTCTATGAAGTGATTAGTTGACTTCAATCATAGGATCATTTGACTTTGTATGGTGCAGAATATATATATACAAAATATTGAAATACAGTATTAAAGCGTCTGTCTCTGCCTGCATCCATTGAAAATACTTAATATAAATTTGTTTTTTTATCTGATGTTGGATCTTTGCTGAGCCAAGCTTATATTTTGTCTATTGTGTCATATCTGCTACTGCAAGAATCAGACAGGTGACACAACTCATAGCTAAGCATATGAAAGACTTATCAATCATTCCAAAGAGGCGTGACCACCATGTGCAATTTCTGACTGGTGTCTTTTTTATATATTGTATATAAAATTGCTAAATATGAACAAACGTAATACCGCTTTCATGAAAATAAGACCTACTTTTTGATTTCCAAACCATCCAGTCATTTAGATCAATACTTTTGATTTATGTGAAACTGTTTTGTATCATTGCTCAGATTTCATGCCATTGCATTGTATCTTTTCTCTTGCACTATTTATTCTGTATAGAAAGTAGTGATATTAGTGGGTCAATAAACTGTTTTTCATGAAGTGAACTGTTTTCATGACTTTTTTCATGATGAAAATATGTTTTCCAATATAAAATGTCTCCACATTGAAATTGTAATTTTGAACGCACGGATTGTGCAGAGCTGTGCAAATTACTGCATGTAGGACAGAATTTCCCAGGTTTACTGAAACAGGTCCTTTTTTATCTACCCCATCACACTTTCAGCTTTCATCGTACATGACTCATCTTGGCTTTTTGTTCTACCGCTATTTGTGTACACAGTTTATGATGTGTCCGTTAGACAGAGGAAATAAAAGTGTAACACTGAGGCCATCAGCACTACGCAGATGAGTCAACGGCGCAACATTGTGCTGTGAGTTGCTTTAACGGCTTTTACTGTGCTGCCTGTTACCTCAGACAAGAGAGGTTAAACAGTGTTACTCACAGGAGGTTTATGGGACACACTAATCATCCAGACATCCAGTTTTCCAAAATGTGACAAAATGATGATAGTTTTAGCTTTTTAAAGATGGATTCACATTTTTTCACATTAAGGAAACTTTACAGGTAATTTACAGACTGTACCATACAGTAATTTGGAAGATAACCACTTGGTTGAAGAAAGACTGCTTTAGAATGCAATTTAACACAAAACACAGCCAATTCATTGTTTTACGATAGACTTAAAAAAAATGTGAATCTAGTCTTTAAAACTCAAGCAGAGATATGCGTTGTTTCCTTACGTATTACAGAATCATTGGTGATGGTGCATCCAATGCTTTTCTGTTGTCCTCACTTGTAGCGTGCAGCAGGAGAGTGCATGCTATCAATGAAGAGGACAAGATGTATTATTTTCTGTACTTATAGTGATAAAACTGTGGATGGGAATTTGGAATGTCCTGGTGAAATGGGATATCTGTGTTCCAGACGGTCCTGTGGTCAGTTGGCCAATGGCTCTGCTGACGGTCAGTGGGGCAGAGGGGGACTGCTGTGAGGCAATCTGCTAGTTAAGGAGTATTTCAACTGGGTTCATATATACAGTACTGAGGCTTAAAGTGAAAAAATAAATTCTCAGATTTTCTGGTCACCAAAGAAATGCATCTTTTGTGCATGGTGAAAAATAATATTCTTTTCCTGCAGATTAACAGTGCACCTTTTGTAGGCATGGGTGTAGTAGTGTGGAAGGGCACTGTGGTTCAGTTTTCTTTACCCCATCATCCATTGTCTCCCTGGCTGGCGGCCTGTGTGTGTGATTTTCCTTTTGAACAAACCATGTCTGATGCCTACGGCCCAATGACCCATGCTGCCTGTGTGGGGAGCGTGACACTGGCCCCAAGCTAAATCAGCCTTTTGTCTGTCCTCATAAGACAAGTCTCTCTGCTTGGCAGAACACAGGACTCAGGCTCACAATGAAGCTAAGCCCATTGTGAAACTGAGAGTGAGAGTAGATGGAAGCAGGTGCTGGTGGAGGCATGAAGTGGCAGTTTCTCATGCATTGCTGATTTCTGACAGACCAAAAATCGAATTGCTTAGCCTGCAAAAAGGGAAAGGGACTGTTTGAAGGGGAATAATAAGAACTAATTTCTTTGCTTTTCAAAACAGCAGACCATCCCTTCTCAAGAAAGAAGAACGAAATAAGTTGAAAGGGTTGAACAGGAAATTAGGTATGTGAGGCTTAGATCTAGAGAAGCAGGTCCACCACAACCATCACATGACGTGGATTTCCGCTTTGACACATTTTGCTTTTGGCTGCACAGCGAGGCAGGGCCACACAATCACTGAAAAGCTGCTGCAGCAGGACATGATGGTGCTTTGAGGACTACTCTACCATGCAGTCCACCATGAATTTCAATGGTCTTGCACGCCAGGGCAGCCAAGAGAATTACATTCTGGATAATACTCTGAGGAAGAAATGTTCCCTGTGGTACCGACGTTCACTGAGGGGAAACAATGATCGACACCGGCACAACACAGGCTCACTTCCCCGAGTATGCAAGGTGAGACAATAAATCAAGTGGGATATAATAGGCTGGAATATAAAAGTGTAAATGCACATACTTCTGCAATTCACTGACGTATAAACTTGACTAGAGTAGAGATTTTTCTTATATAGTATTGTTTTACAATGAAAAGCAGTTCACTGATTTACCACAAACTGTGATACAAAGGTACAGCAGCTCCCTGCAACTGGCCAAAAGCCTTTTAACAATTTTAATCTTTTGAGTTATTTAGCACTGTAGGATCAACAGGTTCTCACACTGAACAACCTGTTTAGTTCCCTGAGAGGTTTAAAACTCAACTCTATTCAATTGTTCTAAAGAGGAACTCTGCATTTCTCCTTTTGCAGCCCAAAGAAACCCACTCCACCTCTCTGGTTGATTACTCTGACCCACAAAGGTAAATACATCAAATCTAATGTGCAATGTATTACTGCATGTAAAATAATTTATAGGATTTTTTTGTTTTTACAATACTTTTTTTTATTAAAAAGAGACTAAAACACATTAAGAGCTGTTCCTAAAATATGTATTTTCTCTTTTTTTGCATTTCTCTTTGCACAGGACCACAATTGTTCTGGAAAAACATGACAATGAAACCTTTGGTTTTGAAATTCAGGTAATCCCATTTTATAATCATTAAGATGAAGTATATGTATCATTGTCATGCTTTTTAATCTCTGATTCTAGAGTATTTTTATGCTCACTCCATGTTTAAGAGGATCTTTTTTATGGAAAAGTATTGTTTTTGTGACAAATTGTCTCTTTGTTGCAGACCTATGGCCTGCAGCTGAAGGACAGCTCTGCAGTGGAGATGTGCACGTTTGTGCGCAAAGTGCAGGAGGACAGCGCTGCTGAGAGTGCTGGCCTGACCGCAGGTGAACCCCCAACATCCTCTATATACACAGGCTTTTATAAGCATACAAAACCATCAGACCTTTCTGGTGTATATAGATTGACGATTATATCTCTTGCCACACATGTAAATGCCCACCCACACGCACATACTGATGCACAAATGCAATGCAAAGCCGTGTTGTTTTCTCGTAATTGATTAGTTCCTTTTTTCGCATCCTCATTCATTGTAGGTGATGTTATTATCACTATCAATGGGGCCAGCATTGAAGGATCATCTCATCAGCAGATACTTGATCTGATAAGAGAATCAACCAACTGTCTAAAGTGAGTGACAGAAATAAAAACTGGTGAATCCACTGCACAGAAACAAAAACTGTATGATAGCAGTGTTTTCTGTTAAAAGTGTGTGTGATTATGTTGTATAATGTGATTCCAGGATGGAGACTGTATGTGGGAATGTAGTGAAGCAGATAGAGCTGGAGAAGAGAATGAACCTGCTTAAGGTATGTCTCTTTGACCCTGCCCATGTTTGTTGTTGACACACTGCAGCTCTGTGGTTGCATTGCAGCCTACAAACGACTAAACTAAACCACCCAAACCCAGCTGGTAATAATGAAAGTCACACTGTGGTAAATTACAGGTTGACCTACTGCTACAGCACTGTGTAAAACAGGTGTGAAATGTTCTCAATGCATAAGCTAAAATGATTTTACTGGAAATAAAACCATGATGTTTTTTGCCCATACAGCAATCACTACGTGAGAAATTGGTTGAGCTGCAGGCCCTCACATTACAGGAAAAACGTCTAATGCGAGGTGAGAGGGTTTGCTCAGCTGTCAGACCACAGCACTTCCTTTCTCACAGCCATTGTCATATGTCTCTTTATGATGTGAATGCAATTGTAAACTACAGATAAATTAGATGGAGTTTCCCTGAGAAATACACAGACGCTGCTGACAAACTACATGTTGCAAACTTCTCGTCAGCTTTCTCTAATGAGGCACTTTGTGATGTTTTCAGGTAACTTAAACGACAGCAGCCTCCACCTCTCAATGGACTCTTCTTCGATTCTGAGCTCCCCCACTGGCCGCTGTGGCCAACGCTTTTCTAGTGACAGTAGCTACAGGAGCATGATGACAGATGACAGTGACCAGGCCAGTGTGTTTGACGATCTGTGCTCTCCCAGCCCATGCAGTGCAGCCAGCCCCACAGACGACAGCTGCTTCTTCTCCAGAGATTTTCCCTCACAGAACGGCTCCTGCAGGTTTTCATCCAGCTCCAGCCATCATCACCAATCCCTCAACCGCTCCAGGAGCTCCAGTTTGGCCGGCAGCAGCAGCTCCCTCTCTCCTTCCTGGGATGAAACAAGGATATCCTCCTTGTTTGGCACCCTGCCCCGTAAAGGCAGGAAAGTCAGTGTCCGCAAACACATACTGAAGTTACTTCCTGGACTCCAGCGATCAGTTGAAGAGGAGGAGATAGGAACAAACACTCAGTGACTTACATGCTCCTTGTGTATACTTGATACTACGAGTTAACAAGGGTTCTCATGCTCTCGTTGCAGACACTGTAAAAAACTGTTTCCCCATGCTTAAGGTTGGGTTAACCCTTAAAATCATTTTTTGCCTTAATGGGAACCCAGAGACGACAGACATTTTGGCACTTGGCATTTACCAATGTCAAAGTTTACTCAAGAGGGTCCTGAGCCTCAAAGGTGAGCCTAGCTCACTGCTTGGCTTAGACTTATGTAGGCACAAAAGCATTAAGAAAATATTCTTCCTTTGTTTGAATGAATGCATGCATACAAGATTGTAATGTACATAGATTAGATTATGTATCCTACTAGCTTGAATAAAAAATTGAAACATTTCTTCTTATGCCAGTATGATCAGCTTTAATCAGAATAGTCTGAACTGCAGTAGCTGTATTCATGTAGCACCTTGGATTTTAAAATAAGACTACTGTGACCTAAACACATTAGAACCATTCACTATCAGGTCAGATAGACATTTAAATAGTACATCTGTCACATTCAGGTGCTGAAAACCAAAACCAAAGCTCTACTCAGTATAGATGTCTGCTCAGCTCAAAACAGGATGTGGGTACAAGAGGAAATACTTAACTGTTTTCATTTCCAACATTATCCTCAGGCTGTATACAACTGCCAGTTCAGAAACACTGAAACTGTTTCTTGTAAATTCTGAATGTGCTAAAATGTGTATGTTTTACTTTCACTGACAATCAAATACAACTTTTTAGAGAATATGTTTTTTTATCAAATAAAGAAAATCTGTAAGCAAAACAACAAAAGACATTTTTTTTTAAAGATACAATAAACTTGTGAAGTCTTAAAAACCCACCAGTGTTTTCCTTCAGATACCAGATGATAATACACAGTCATTCTTCAGTTACACTTTCAACTTACACATAATTTACTCATACACAGAAACAAATATTATTCTCGGGAATGCAGAATACTTTGTAAAAGATTAGGCTATAACACTTGAGACTAGAAACCTTATACATTTCCTGTAAAAAGTCTCACATCTTTGGTTTCCTGCTACTACTGCTAAAGAGAGAGAGAGAGAGAGAGAGAGAGAGAGAGAGAGAGAGAGAGAGAGAGAGAGAGAGAGAGAGAGAGAGAGAGAGCGAGCTACAGAGGGGCATAATAACATTGTGATAAATTAAACTGTTGTCCTGCACTTGATGATTACTATTCATATAGCAGCAAAACTGAGAGAGATCATTGAAAAAAAATGACTACTTCTTTTTCCACTTTTTTGTGTTATATTGTATTTTTTTGACATACTGTACTATGACTTTTCTTTTTTTTTTTTTTTACTTTTTTCGATATACTATACTATGACTTTTTTCAGCATACTATACAATTACTTTCATCGACATACTATGTACTATGCTTTTTTCGACATACTATACAATGACTTTTCGGACACAGTATTCTATTTTTATCACTTTATTCAACATACTATACTATAACATTTGCATCACTTTTTTTTTAACATGCTATGCTATGACTTTTCGACCTACTATAGTAGGATTTTTTATCACTTTTTTCGACATACTATACTATGACTTTTCCGACATACAATACTAGGATTTTTTTTATCACTTTATTCAACATACTAAACTATACTTTTTTTACTATACTTTGATTTTTTCATCACTTTTTTCGACATATAATGACTTTTTTATCACTTTTTTGACATACTATATTATTGCTTTTTTTATCACTTTTTTCGACAAAGTATACTATGACTTTTATGACATACTATACTTTGACTTTTATCGACATGTTATACTATGACTTTTATTGACATGTTATACTATGACTTTTATTGACATATTATACTATGACACGTTTATCACTTTTTTGACATACTATATACATTTTAATTGCTTCTTTAACACTTTTTTTTCCGATATATTATACAATTACATTTTTTGACATACTATACTATGACTATACCAGGATTTTTTTTATCATTTTATTCAACATACTAAAATATGACTTTTTGATACTAGTAGCCAGTTATGTTGTTGACACATAATTTTAGCAGAATAACACACTCAGATTCAACAAGGATGGGATTCAAACCCACTCATGCAGAATACAATGCATTAGCAGTCCATCACCTTAACCACTCAGCCACCTCGTCTGACTTTTTATTATGTATACCATGACTTTTATTTTAATAACTTTTGTGACATATGATATTATTGATTTTTTAAATATTTTTTTCGACATAGTATACTATGACTTTTGTGACATGCTATACTATGACTCTTTTTGACATATAATGACTTTTTTATCACTTTTTTGACATACTATATTATTGCTTTTTAATCACTTTTTTCGACAAACTATACTATGACTTTTCCAACATACTATACTATGACTTTTTATCACTTTTTTGACATACTATACTAAGACTTTTTAAAAACTTTTTTCGATATACCATACCATGACTTTTTTCGACATACTATGCTATGACTTTTTTTATCACTTTTTTGACATACTATATTATTGCTTCTTTAACACTTTTTTGATATACTAAACAATTACTTTTTTCAACATACTATACTATGACTTTTCCGATATACTCTACTAGGATTTTTTAATCACTTTATTCAACATACTATACTATCACTTTTTTCGATTTACTATACTATGTTTTTTCGATTTACTATACTATGACTTTTTTATCACTTTTTTCGACATACTATACTAAGACTTTTTAAAAACTTTTTTTGATATTCCATACCATGACTTTTTTTGACATAATTTATACTATGACTTTTTTATCACTTTTTTGACATACTATAGTATAGCTTTTTTATCCCTTTTTTGACATAGTATACTATGACTTTTTTTTGACATACTATACTATGACTTTTTTTATCACTTTTTTCGTGGCCGGCATCACAAAACTCTGCAGTGGCTTAAACAACTAGCAACTGACGCTAAGACCAGCCGGTGGTCTCCTACTTGCATTACATTTTGGTGTGCATAAATATTCGTACAATATCAGACTGACCCGTTCATGAGAATGCGTTGCATATCTATATGTTTATATGTCTTTCTCTGTCAATATGTCTGTCTGCTGTAAAGAAATAGTGGTGCAGATAAGCAAAACATTTGAAACCATATCGTTTCTTACTCTTTATTTTGTATCTTTCATCACTTTCCCACTTTTTTAGCTATTTAAACTGCTTCAGATGCTTTCCATGCTAAATCAAGTCTTATTTAGTACTCCATTCAAACCTTAAAATGTTCCACATCTTTTATTCATTAGGAGTTTTATACAACTTGTAAATTATTTTCATACTTTTTGAAAATATTGAACATACAGCTGATTGAGATTTCCTAATATGACCCACCCATTTCCCATTTTACTAACTCATTCATTACTCTTTCACTTACTTCTTCATCCAAATTAAAGCCATCAATTCAGTTTAGCATCAGCTTTAACAAAAACTTGCATACAATATTGGTATTATTCGGTTTTTTAAGACATTCTTATTAATTAGAACCATTTCCATGTTTACACATTTTCCTACAACTTCACCTTCTTACACATTTTAACCAGCAATTCCCACTAAAAACCATTCCCACTATTCAACTATTCTCACTACTTCACCTTCTTCTTACGTAATTATGCCAGCAATCCAGTTTAGCTTTAGCAATTTAGCTTTAGATTCACAAGCATTTTCTGCAGGAAATGCATTTTCTAGATTATTCCTGTGGTTCCCAATCTAGGAGTCGTGACTTTCCAAAGGGTCACAAAATAAATCTGAGGGATTGGGACATGATTAATGGGAGAGGAATTCAATTCAATTCAATTCAATTCAATTCAATTTTATTTATAGTATCAAATCATAATAAGAGTTATCTCAAGACACTTTACAGATAGAGTAGATCTAGACCACACTCTATCATTTACAAAGACCCAACAATTCCAGTAATTTCCTCAAGAGCAAGCATTTAGTGGTGAGGAAAAACTTCCTTTTAGGGAGAAACCTCAGGTGGTGAGGAAAACTTCCTTTTAGGGAGAAACCTTGGACAGACCCAGGCTCTCTCGCCAGTTGGGGGTGTGATGAACAGTGGCAATAATAGTCACAATAAAGATAATGGAACTATGACTAGAAATAGTAGTAGTAGTTCATGGTGTAGCAGGGCACTGCAGGGCGTTACAGGGTGTAGCAGGACATAGCAGGACGTAGCAGGGCACTGCAGAGTGTAGCAGGGTGTAGCAGGGCATAGCAGGGTGCGGAGCAGGACCACGGCGACAGCTGCAACCATGATTTAGGTGCCACCCTAATCAAAGGAAAACTGCTGGGCGAAAAAAACACAAGGACTCCGGGGAATAAGCTCCCCAGAGCTAGGTTAGTTACAAGCATTTCTGGGACATGGATGCACACAGATGGAAAGAGAGAGGAGAGAGGAGCTCACTGTGTCAAAGGAAGGAAGTCCCCTGGCAGTCTAAAACTATAACAGCATAATTAAGAGCTGGTGCAAGGCAAACCTGAGCCAGTTCTATAAGTGTTGGTAGATGAATCTGTCGACTATGAAGAGAAGCATAGAAGAGAAGGGGTGCCGTGTATGCAGCTATACACCCTCCCCCGCCGGTCTAGGGGAATGCTGCAACTCCTCACTCCCTAACTATAAGCTTTATCAAAGACGAGAGTTTTAAGTTTACTTTTATATGTGGTGACGGTGTCTGCCTCCCGAACACAGACTGGGAGCTGGTTCCACAGGAGGGGATCCTGATAGCTGAAGGCTCTGGCTCCCATTCTACTTTTAGAGACTCTAGGAACCACAGGTAACCTGCATTCTGCATTTAGAGCTTTGTATGTCAGGAGAAGGATTTTAAATTCAACCCTGGATTTTACAGGAAGCCAATGCAGAGAAACTAATACAGGAGAAATATGATCTATTTTCTTAGTTCTTGTCAGAACATGTGCTGCAGCATTCTGGATCATCTGGAGAGTCTTAAGGGACTTATTTGAGCATCTTGATAGTAAGGAATTACAGTAGCCAAGCCTGGAAGTAACAAATGCATGGACTAGTTTTTCAGCATTGTTTTGAGATAGAATGTGCCTAATTTTGGCAATGTTACGAAGGTGAAAAAAGGCTGTTCTTGAGGTTTATTTTAAGTGGCCGTTAAAGGATATATCCTGATCAAAAATAACTCCTAGATTTCTGACAGTTGTGCTGGAGGCCAGTCCAATGCCATCCAGAGTAGCTATATCTTTAGATGAGGTTCGGAGGTGTTTAGGGCCCAGCTCAATAACTTCTTTTTGTTATTGTTATCTTTTTGTCTGAGTATAGGCCATCCATGATTTTATATCTTTAATGCATGCTTGAAGTTTAACTAAATGACTGGTTTCATCTGGCTTGATTTATAGGTATAATTGGGTGTCATCCGCATAACAGTGAAAGTTAATTGAGTGTTTCCTATTAATATTGCCTAGAGGAAGCATAAGGAGAATAGAATTGGTCCAAGCACTGAGCCTTGTGGAACGCCATGGCTTACTTTAGCGTGGCTGGAGGATTCATCGTTAACATTAACAAATTGAGATCGATCAGAGAAATAGGGCTTAAACCAGCTTAGTGTGATTCCTTTATTGCCAACTAAATGTTCCAGTCTCTGTAACAGGATGGTATGGTCAATAGTGTTGAATGCAGCACTAAGATCTAGTAAAACAAGTACGGAGACAAGTCCTTTGTCTGAAGCAGTTAGAAGGTCGTTAGTAATTTTCACCAGTGCCGTCTCTATGCTATGATGCATTCTAAATCCTGACTGAAAGTCCTCAAATAAACTATTCCTATGTAGAAAATCACATAACTGATTAGCAACTACCTTCTCAAGGATCTTGGAGAGATTAGATATAGGTCTATAGTTAGCTAAGACCTCAGGATCAAGGGTGGGTTTTTTCAGAAGAGGTTTTATCACAGCTACTTTAAATGACTGTGGTACATAACCTGTTAATAAAGACATATTGATCATATCTAATAATGACGTGTTAACCACGGGTAACGCTTCTTTAAGTAGCCTTGTTGGGATGGGGTCTAAGAGACAGGTAGATGGCTTAGCTGAAGAGACCTTTAACATTAATTGTTGAAGGTCTATAGGATAAAATCCAAGACATGAACAGGGCTTATCTTAAGCACATGTGCAAACACACCGTTCAGACGGTGAAAAAAAAAACCTACAGGAGAATGTTAATCCAGACTCAAAATGTTACAGAATGAAGGTGGTCACCCAGCAGAGATTAACAAAGAATGAGTACAATCACTTGATTGCAGATGCCAGAGTCACAAAGACTCTTTGTTGGGGCCACAACAAAACCCCGTTCTTTGGTGATTCAACACGCACACAGAATTACATGGTACTAGCACTAGAGAGCACACTAGAGCGCTTGACCTTGCACTGCTGACTGAAATGCAGGACAGAGTCTTTCTTCACTCTTTGACAATATAGGATAAAAAGTATTTCGGTAACACACTTGGAACGCTGGAGCAGACGATGTGACGATGAGAGGTCTGAGCTTGCTTAAATTTTGATTCAACAAATAATCTGCAAAACACAAGAGCATTGAAGCTAGACTATTTTCAATATCATAGTGGAAAGAAAAGAAGACGGATGGAAATGGAGACAAGCACAATGTCTTCAAAGGCCCTGAGGCTCTCAGTAGAAGAAGATGCACTGGCATATCAGGTACTGGAGATCATTGGTGGGATCACTGTTGAGGCCCTCCAGACCCTGGAGGAACCTGAAGAAAGAGATGTGTTGTCAATGGAGGAGGGAGATGACTCTGTGTTCTACAGTGACGAGGACCAAGCTCATCAGGACATAAAAGCAAACACATCTTGTGGTTTAGGTCCAGGTTTAGGTACCAGTGAGTGCGAGCATCTCGTCAACAGTGTGGCAGCTGATGAGGATGATCCAGGGGAAAAATCCATTATGGATGAAGAAATTGCAGAGATGGAGAAGGAAGTGACTCAGCATATCATTCTGAATGAACAAGAAGAACGCCAAGAGCTCCAGACACCCAAAACTGATCCGAAGGATCAGTCAGATCCAGGAGCACAGTCTGATCTAACTCAAGATAAGTCAGTGAGCACCTGTGGAGAATCTCCAAACTGCACAATTGCAGACATGCAAACACAGCAAATTATATCAGCAGAAAAAGGTAAGAGGAATTTAGTATTATTGTGCAGTAAAATAGATGTTTGAGAGGAAGGTTTTTGTTTAAAGATTACAAAATAGATTTCCCCTTCCTTTTCTTTTCAGCAAATCTACCAGTTAAGAAAGAAGTGACACCAAACCATGAACCCTTTGATATAACTAATGAGAAGAGTTATACAAGGCTGAATGGGGAGGCAGACGTCCCAGAGCAGATGTCTAGTGCTGAACTTCAGATAGCAGGTGACAGACAGCTTCAGGTGGAGCCAGAGCAGGACCACAACTTCCCTGTCCCTATGGGGTTTCATCAAAACCCCAGTCCAGGCTACTCCACTCTGCCTTTGCCGAAGAAATCCTGTAGCAGCGTTGACCACCAGAAATCCTTCAACCACCTCTCCTCCTCCAAATATAGCACCGTGTCCTACCGCAAGATCCGCCGAGGCAACACCCGCCAGAAGATAGAGGAGTTTGAGTACATGGTCATGAATTTGTAAGAAGATGGTTTTAATCCCTTTTCAAGAAAAAAAAAAAACACGATCCATAACAAAACTGATTGTACATCTATGCCATGTGGTAGTTTACATATTTATTTGTTCTAAAATCTATTGTACATAGAATTTAAAATATCTGATGTAACTCTCCAAGTCACACAAGATTTCCTAATAGTTGTGCTTTGCAGAATGAAAACATATTATGTAAGGCAGGTAAAAAAGCAGCAGATTACATAACTAAGACGCTCAGGGCTTTATAATCCTACTCGCTATAATAACTAAGATGTTGTTTGGTATTAGAGCTTGAGGATCTTAACCTCTAGTATTAGGGTAAGTATTCCCAAGTGAATAACTGAACATAAATGTCCTAATGGCTAGTGGATAAAATATAATAAAGAGATGCATGCTATTAAATCTTTATCTTCCTGTTTGTTTTTTTACTTTCTTGAGAAAATGCATTCCATCAGTATGTGGGTAAAGGGTTTGATGAGAGGCCACAAAACCATGAAATCACAGCAGAGGTTTATTGCATGTTTTGAACCAACACTTCCCTCTAGTGACAAGAAGATATTCATACAAATGGACAGTTTTCACAACAAAACCTACACCTAAACAACGCAGCATTTAAAAACCACAGAAGCAGCTGTTTCACCCATGTGCCTCATCAAACATAAAAGTACATATGTGATATGTTTAATACAAATGTATACATTTTACATTACATGCAATTAAACTCATTATTATTCAGTCCCAGCAGAGAAAATTACTTTTTACATCTCATATCTAAGAGGCACTGTTTATCTTTGGCAGTGAGATGATATGTTGTGCTAGATATTAAATGTTATTCCATAGACATTTACCTGAACCCCTTTAGAAAACTCCGGTCCAAATCTATCCAAACAGAGAGAAGATGCCCTTATTCCTCTGGCACAAGTGTGTAAAACTCAAGGTCACTCCAGGCTGATATAATAAAAGGAAATTAGAAGCATTGCACATCCCCACATCCTCTGCTTTACACCACAAATGTTACTGCCACCAAAGCACTTCCCACCTCCTCTGGACAGCCGCGTGTTGAGTCTGGACCACAGACTGTACTGTAGTGTGAGGCCACTGAAGGTCTCTATAGTGCATGTTTAACACATTTCAGTCTCATCACTCAGCGTAGTAGTGTGTGAACTGCCACTTTTGGAAGGTGTTTCTGGTTTCACATGGATTGAGGTGAAGAGTGTCACCCTGAGGCCCCGCCTCCAGGCACATGTGGTGGGAAACAAACTCTGCTATGAGGTGCTCTGCCTTCACAAAGATAAAACAGGAAACATGATTAACGAGCAAAGCTTTAGCCTCTAAACACTCTTTGATTCTACTGCACTAATTTCCATCTGATAGCAAGCAAGACAAAGATAGTCGACAAAACAAACAGCACATCCAAAGTCAACCTACCAGAGCGGAGTTGGATGATTTGTGGAACCAGCGATGTTCAGGCTTGGCGTTGTCACATAACTGCAAAGCGAAGCCGTTGCCCTTGCTGTGGGGAGTGACGCAAATATCTTGCTGGCGAACGTGCCTCATCCAGGTGTAATTAAAGTGCTGACTCTGAATACCAGAGAGAGAGAGAGAGAGAGAGAGAGAGAGAGAGAGAGAGAGAGAGATAGAGATAGAGATAGAGATAGAGAGATAGATAGATAGATAGATAGAGAGAGAGAGAGAGAGAGAGAGAAAGTAGTGACAAGGATGTAATTATGCTCCATGAAAACGGATGGCTCAGTGAGCCTACTCTGAATCCAAAAAGACCATATTTAGAAGACTTGGTCTCGTCTTGGACTCCACCCTTGTTTATCGTGGCTTGGGTCCTTTCTTGGACTCTGATTGCATTTTTCCTGATCTCGGTCTATTCCTGGATATTTTTTGTTATCCCCCCCATACACCTTTGCTATTTCTTTTGCAGTCAAATAATCTGAGAAATAAAATAAAGACACCTACTTGCTTGCTGAGGTCACACATCTCAAACGACAGGGAGTCTTTCTGTAGAGTCAGGCATTTTCTTACGCCACGATTAAAGACCTACAAGGAAAAATGAGATGACAAAAACTTTACAGCAGTGAAACAACAGCACTGCAAACATTTGTTTTACTAATTTAGAGTGACAAAGGGCTTTGTTGCTGTTCTCATTTCCTTCAATAGATCCTGACAGAAAGCTTTCACAGGCTTTAACGGACAGCTAATCTTTGTTCCAAAAGAGCACAATCACAGTTTTTGTTTGGGTCAATTTTTTTTTAAGGGGGTTCTCAGCAGAGATGACAATAGCTTCATGGAGGGAAAGCTGAACAAGCTTTCATTTTAAAAAGATCTTTTAGGGAAATGGAAACAAAGTTCGTTCATCTACGTACCAGACCCTCGGCTTTGACTAAATGAGCATTCATATCTGGATACACATTATCCAGGTACCACTTGAAGCTCTTGCATTTCAGCCTTTTCCTCAGCTCAATCTGCTCGGTGAGGTTGCCGATGTCAGTGGTCTTTTTATCCAGCAAGTGGTGGTAGCCGTGGCCGTAGAAAAGGTCCTTGTACTCATCCAGCCAGACCTCGGCCACCCTCGCCAGGTTACGCTCCACTGTCTTCTGCCTGTCTTTGGGGAACTTGTAAGGATTCTGTCCTCGGAAGATGTGTCCCACTCGAGAGCAGGGGATAATCTCGATTTCCCCTCCACACATCCAGATCTGTTCAAATGGAAAATGAAAAAAATGGAAAAATGAGTCACGTGAGAGAAGTTCGGGCAAATATTTATGTATTAATTTGATGAGTGATATACCTTAAATGAAATCTCCATGTTCTCCCCACCCCACACATCCAGACCAGGATCATAGGCACCAAGCTCATAGAAGTATTTTTTGTCTATGGAGAAAAGGCCTCCAGCCATAACTGGACATCTGTAAGATCACAAATAAGTCAAACAAAATTCAGTAGATATAAGATGAATAGGAAATAAAATATGAATAGGAAAATTGACTGTTTAGGTACCTGATAGGATCTGAGATGGTCATGTTATTCTTCTTAATGTAGTCCTCTGGTAATGCGCTCCAGCCAAACACCAAAGGCCATTTGAAAATACCTCTTTGGAAGTTGTCAACCAGCATATAACTGATAAGAAAGAGCCAGAACAGAAGCTCCAATGTCAAAATGAAATGACTGTGTCTACCCTTCTGTAATAAACATGGTCACATCACATGTATGGCTTGTCAAACATGGCAGTGTTGAGTCACCTCATGTCCTTATCACTGATGACTTCAATAACTGGACAGGGCACCTTCTTGCGATCCAGATAGACTCTCTCCAGCAGCGGCTCCAGCCAGCCCACGTTACATTCAATGTGGGAATCAAGGAAGGTAAGAACCTCACCTATAATATATTAAAGGACAGCAAACATCCTGCTGAAGTTAAACAAATAACCACAGTGCATTTGAACAGTGCAGCCCTTATAATGTGTATCAAATAGTTCTTTGAAAGGCAGTTGTTTGTTTAACCTTTGTGTTGTCTTCCCGTCAACCCTGAAAAAAACGTTTTTGACGCCTTTTTTTCAGTTTGTTTTTGCTTTTTCCAATGTTTTAAATTGTAAAATTTTTCTTCTACACATTTTCAGCACTTATTTCTATGTCCCATTTTTTCTGAGATAAAACAAAAATTAAAAACGGGTCAATGTGACCCGAAGTCAACACAAGGGTTAAGTATGTTATATGCATAAAATAGTATATGGCAAATAGACAAGAGAGCAGGTGCAAGTTTGGATGGGTTCTTATGGAAAGATAATGTGCAGTGCAACTCAATGAAACTTTTCAATGCTCTTGTGTTCCAGTACTGTATTTGTTACAAGACTATTAATTAGTATATGAACATTCTTTTAATCTATTTAAAATGCATTTGCCTGTGTCAATCTTGGGTTTCAAAAAGAGAGAAGACTATACCTTAGACAAATACCCTATCACTAAACTAGAAAGCAAAAATTACACTCTTAATGTGTGCATTTTCTTTTAATACCTGAGAAAACATGTTATAACTTTACCGTAAATGGATGTTCACCTGAGAACGTTGCTCTTTTGTCATTACATTTTTTAAAGCCCACAGGATTTCTTTTTTCATTGAACAGCATCCTTCAACCTAGTTTGAGTTATATTACATTAGTTACAAGCTTGTGCAGCCAGACAACCCACATCTTGAATTACAGGAGTGTTGACATCTTGCACAACTCACACACAATATTAAAAGCTTAGCTGCAGTTTAAATAATAGGAGTAAACGACTCACCAGGAGATGTCTCACAAACACAGTATCACCCTTTAAATTTACCAAACTCCCGAAGACAAGGACACGCTAGTTTTTTCCAGTGGAACATTTACGATGACAAAGTCTGACCACGTGATTTGACACATTCATGTAAATTCTGATACTGTCTTCATCTTTGTTTTATGTGGGACACATCGTCTCATCCATGTCTCCAGTACCTTTGTACACATGTATATATTTAAATCATACATTAAAAGACATTTATGACAAACATTATTAATCACAGCAGTGGTTACCTTTGGCTACAGCAGCTCCCGCCAGCCTGGCCCTGATCAGGCCCTGACGCTCCTTCAGACGAATAATTCGCACTTTGGGAAACTGGGACATGTATTTATCTAGCGGCTCCTTCAGATAGTCTGCAGAAAATAAATATGACAAATGCAGACAAACGTGCATATAGCTTGAAAAGATGACACAGCACTTTAAAATGTAAATTCTAAATTAGAATCACTGAAATTAAACACACAAACTACCAGGAACCAAATTATGGGTGGATCTCTAATAATAGCTGAGGACTTTTTTTTTTTTTACACTGATATACTTTATATTGACATATTAACTGACATACTATAACCATGTGTGTTAAAAAGAGCTTAACTCAAACTTTATGCTTTTATGTAAAAGAAATAATTGCTATATCGTGACATGGACCCTAATTACATTCATATAAATACAAACAAGATAGAAGTGTCAGGGGTCTTAAGTCACACAACGTTTGAAAAAAAAAAAATGCATTCATGAAAATATGAAAAAGCAATTAAACCAAAGCATCAACATTTTCATGAAAAACAAATGTCAGAAGAGTGAAGTCTAACTATTAGACAAATTATAACTATTAATAATGTTTAGCTTGCCTAAAAAAGTAAAGCTATAAACAAGCCATTGTATCAAGTTGAGCACAACTCTGTACATAATGATGCTAGAAAATATCATCTCTTTTTGGCATACTGTGCACTGCAGACCAGCCTGAAGGAATAACCTACTTTTAATGATAAAAGCCTAGTGCTCAGTGTTGTCATGAACAGTTTTCTGGTGCTTTGGATGCCAATTTTTGGTCGCCCACGTGGAGACCCATCCAAGGTAACATGCTCTACCTGTGAAGCATTCAGGACACTATTACCTTTTGTGCTGAAATCATCCACCAGAATGATCTCTTTGAGGAGGTGTGGCGGAGATCTGTTGATCACACTGTGCACAGAGCGGATGAGCGTGGACCACACTTCATCCACAAAACAGAAAATCACACTGGTGGTAGGCAAGTTATCATGGACCAGATTCTGTGCACACCTGGAAAAACAAAAGCAAAAATAATTCAGCTTGGTAGTCACAGCACGTTGAGTGGCAAAATGTGCAGAAGACTCACATGCTAGGCCTTGTGTCTGGGATGGCACGGTCCACTGGGATCTGGTCACTTAGGTAGACATTAAAATGCCCTTCGTTCCATCTCCTCCTCACCTCCGCATCTTCGTTACTGCCAACAACTGCTGCCTGACCAAACTGGCCCATCGCGTTGGCATCTCTGGGAGCGTTCGTCACATCCAGAGAAAGCACTTTGTGGACACCTGGTTTTCTGACAGCAGGGGAGTTCACCTTTGAGTCCTCTCCTGCTTGGAGCTTGATTGGAGGTTTCAGGGTTTCCTTCGCTGCCTTCAGGTCACTCTTGGCGATCGTCCTAACGTGTTTCTCCTCTGTTTCATTATCTACCTCCTTTCCTTTTACATCCTTATTTGGAGGTTTAAATGTTGTTTTAACAGGTGTTACCTCCTCGTCGGCCTTAGGCTTACTCACTTTTGTTTCAGTCTTGGTCTTAGGTTCATCCTTGACTTTTTCATTTGTCTTTGAATCAATTTTGTCCAGAGCGTTTTGTACAACATCTCCATTTTTAATGGGTCCCTTTTTTGAGGTTGGTAGCGGAGCATGTTTGTTTTCCTGAACACCAGGTGGCACTTGGGTTATATTAGGCACTACTACAGGTAACAACACTTTAATAGAGTCATCTATTACTCTACTTTTCTCTGATTTCATCCCGATCAGATCTAAGTTTACTGCTTTTTTCTTTGCAGGAACATCCTGCTTTGGCGTGACATTTTGTACAGCGGCTCCTTCTTTATGTTCAGAAACAACATATTTGGGGTGGTCAGTCTTGGGAAGATTATCTCCATGGTGATTCCCCAACATTTGATCCCGTTTCTTGTCTCCCTGTCTGTACACTTGAGCTAGTTTGATACTTGAACTGAGTGGTCCTTTCCCTGCATCTGTAACAGCAAAGTCCACTCTCTGAACTGGGTGTTTAAACCCCCTTTTCACCACCTGTGTCACCCTGGACTGCTGTTTGAAAACCTCCCTTTCTCTTACTACTCGCTCCTTCAGCAGCTGACTGTTCACATCGTTTATTGATAAGCGAAGAGCAGCCATGTCAAGCAGCAGCCAAATGACAGAAGCAATGAACACAAATGCGAGTACCCTCCCACTCCCCCTTAAGTATCTCCTAATCTTAATCATTCTCGGGTTAAAAAAAAAAAAGGAAGTCCACGTGAAAATATAGAAAATGTCAAAGTAGCATACTGTGCGGGCCACTTCTGAGTTGTAGGCAAAGTTGTCTTTTCTTTGGAGAAGTTAGCTGCCTGCGTGGCATGCTAGAAACGTAACAGAGGTAACGTTAGTCGATGTTGTCAGTCAAGAATAAATACAGCAGCGTCTGACACCCATAGCCCAGCACAAAGGTACAATGTAAAATTATGTTCCCATACCGTAACATAACCGCTTCGGTCACCTTCAACCGCCGGGGGACATTATGCTCGCAAAATCTTCTTCGTCACTAAAAGAAACTTAACTAGCTAAAGTTGTGGGTTTCGTCGCAGAATCTCCACTTCACAACTTTGACTGTCAGTTTTGTATGAGGACGTAGCGACCAACTTCCACCCTGTCAGTATACTCTGATTGGACAGATAGGGAGGAAAATATCGGCCTACACGAAGTTAACAGCAAGCTAGCCAGAAATAGCTAGAACGGTACAGGAAGTTTGGCGTTTACCCTTCAAAATAAAGCATTCAACGTGCAGTCGTTGAACAAAACATCGGTTATGTTTCAGCTAAGGTTAGATATAATGGGCCATGGAATGACAAATCTAAAACATTAAACACTCCAAGTAGCCGACAACGGAAACCAGGGGATACTAAAAAGTGATGAACAAGGCTGGACATAGTTGTCCGACTAAAAAAACGTACATTTTCCAACACCATTTAGGGATGGCATAGCCGACTAACTTCATAAGCCACAAAGCACAACAAGCTGTCCCAGGCGTGTTCTAGTGTCCCCTGGAAACAGTTGTCGTTTGTCGGCCGTGTGTTCCCCTAAATGCTCTGCGTTGTCAAATTGGTGTATATCTCCTATTAATTTGCTTGTGTTTTGTCTATTTGCATTTCCTTAAGTTGCAGTGCCTCGAGCGTTCAGGGCCACCTTCAGGCTATAGCCTACATTTACTGGTTCTGGACCTTTTGACAAATCACATGTAGCCATATCCGGTTGCTAAAAGCACTTATGCTAACTTGCCCTTACATGTTTATTTAAAGATGCCTTAAAACATTGATTTAGGATGATGTAGGAAACCCTAGATCTGTTTGCCCTATAGGCCTACTTAATGTAAGTAGCCTTCTCTTATGCCTTGCTAGAAGGTCCAGTAACCATTTTCCTCAGAAAGTTTTAAGGGACCTTACCAGTCACTTAAAAATGAATGAAGTTGTGGAACAATGGCTATGTATGGTGATTGAAGAGGAGGAGATACCAATATGCATTTTTTAAGTAAAGGAAAACCCATGCTATGCACAACTGGTTAGAGAGTATAGATTTGACTGTCAGTCTATCTTCCAAATTAAATTTACTTTGGATTATGTGCTTGCACTTTCCATATTATTGGAGGAGAACAAGATTCTCATCTTCTAGTTAGGCTTTCTTTTTCTTTTTGTATTCTCTTCATTGTCCATTTTTGAGCTAGCTAACACTAACATTAGACCTAATGCTGTCAAGTAATGTTAAAGGGTGATGATGTAGTAGTAGCCTAATTGTAATTAAAGTGCAGTATTATGACTTGTGTGCGACACTGTGTGCAGTGAAAGCCGGCTAAGACCATAGTTCACTTCCAAAAAAGCAAGGAGACAACCTAGCCTTTATGCAGTGCTCCTAAATGAATGCCTAGTTTAGGGAAATATTTTGCATAAGGGACTTATTGGTAGTTTATGCGTCTTTAATCAACATGGATGAGACCCAGCTGCTGCTGGTGCTGATGGTGTGGACCGGATTTGAGCCACAGAAATGTTGCTATCCTGGCAGAATCATGGAAAGTTTAAACACCCACATTTCCATGGCAACTGAACTAAGCTGCTGAGGAGGACCATGTGATGTGGTCAAAAGCTCTAGAAAAAGCAACTGAGTGGACATCGATTTGATATTGTTTTTTTTTTTCAACTGTTTTGTCCTAGAGTAAAGTGGTAAGCTCGATTACTTTATTGCAATTATGTATTGCAACAAATTCTCTTTAATGAGAACTTTACTGTGTAGATCTTAACCGGAAGCGACTTCTTAACTCGGTAACAGCTCCACTTTTACGTTGGCAAAAAGTATAGCCACTAGCAAGCTACATTTAAAGCCGAATGTGCAGTTTGACAGTGACTGATTAGGATTGAGAATGAGATGTCTTTACTCAGTTGTTGGGTGTACTTTCTGTTAAGAAAAAGCTCTGAAGTCATAGTGTTTAATTGGCGTGTTTAATTTATGTCGATTTCAGTGTTGTAAACAAGATACATTAGATTAACAATGTAGACGACACACCTAAAAATGTTGCTAGGCTAGTATAACTTGATTTACCATTGTGTGCTGTCGACAAACATATCATATAGTCTACTCAATGCGGGCGAGTTTTTATTAAATTGAACCACATTCAAACATGTTTAACAGATTCAGAGTTGACAATTAAAATGGCTAAATTATAGCAAGTGTTATTTGTATCCATTAATCTATGCTACATTTTAGATACATTTGCCTAAAGTTAAAGTGATTAATAATTTAGTCCAGATAATATCAACTTATAAATCATAGGCAATGTTTGACTAACAACTTTATAAATGATTTATTTAAAGTGATCTGATAAAAAAAAATAATCATATAATCATGATCATAATGAGAATTAAGCCCTCTTTCCGGCTGTTTTGTTCAAAATGACTATTGTAACAGGGAAATGATTTATTTTGAGGCTAAACTAAGGATTATTTCCATTATTGTTTCATCTGCTGATCATTTTCTTAATAAATAGATTCATTGTTTAGTCTATAAAATGACAAAGAATTATGAAAAGCTCCATCACAGTTTCTCAAAAGCCTAAGGAGACATCTTAAAATGTCTTGTTTTGTCTGACTATGTCTATAAATCAGAGAAAAGCAGCAAATCCTCACATTGGAGAAGCTGGAAGTTAAAAAATGACAGAAAAAAACAGTTGCTGATTCAATTTCTGTCGATGATACATGAAACAAAACAAACGAACAAACCAAGAAAACAGAAAGTTTTGTTGTTGTTCAGTTGATGGTGAATCCGACAGTACCCAGGAAAGCACAACAACCCTACAGTACTTATGTAAATTGCAGTTTTACCAAACATCTTTGCAAAATATGCACATTACTAAGCATAGAAACACAATGCATCTCCCAATGAACATTTTTTTGAGATTTCCAATATCCTAAAACGTCAGTATTTCTCACACACACCACACACATATATACAGACACACATGCACATTTGTAAAACCTGTGTTACTGCAGCCATTAGGCAGTGATTAGTGAAGGCGACGACAGGTTTTCCTCTTCATCAGCAGGCCTCTCCTGGGAGTCCCATGGCTCCATCCAGCCTATTAATGCTCCCCAACATGAGGAGGGAGGGGAGTGGTACCTCCCATGGTGGCTGCCCTTAGCCACACTACACACGCTTTCATTAGTGTGTTAGCTAAATGATTGGCCTCAGGACAGCCCCCGAGCCCTGCATTGCATGTGTTAGCTTATATGTTCCATCCACTGGGCAATTTATTCATTTATTCATCCATTTCTGCATTCACACTCATGATGGCATCATTTGGTAAATTTGATTGTATTTTCTCTAAACTGAATGGGCACAGCGTTAGGAAAAACTCCAGCGAGCCAGAGGTAACAGAGCATATAGCAGTGAAAGTCCATCACCAGTGTATAATTACACAGGATTTCATTCATAGTGACATTACCCGAAGTCAAACAATGTACAAACATAAATGTGTCTGCCTTCTCTTACTCATAGAATACAGTGTAGATCCAAAATGATTAGTCGATTAATTGAGTCGTCTGCAATCATTTTCACAATTGATTATTTGTTCAAAGCATTTTAGTTTGAGCTTCTCAAATTTGAGGATTTGCTCGGTTTCACGGTTTTCAATTTTCTTACATTTCACAGATCAACCTACTAACTGATCAATCAAGAAAATAATCAGCAGATTAATTGATAATGAAAATAACAAATTGAAGCCCTAGTACATAGCACAGTTGATACTTTATATTTGACTTAATATCTGTACATTTGAATGTGTGATATATACTGAATGCCGTCCCTGCACCCTAAAGCAAATGGTCCTACAGAGGTTATAAGACTTTTTTTTTTTATAGGAGCAGTACCAACTGAAAACCACTAGAAAATAATCCCACGACAGTTCTTCAGTGCTCAAGATCATTAACCATACCATATTGATCTATGGGGTATTATTATTTCACTCTAGAGTCACAGATGTCTCTGTGACATCTTTTAAGCGTATCAGTCTTACTAACTTTGATTGTGGCTGTTGACCCCAGTATGATAGAGTGAGTATAATTTGGATGAGTGTAAGAAAAGAGTTAGCTCAAATGCCCACCTCTGATAGAAATACTCCTGTAATTTACATGTAAGTGCTTTCTGAATGAGCTCAGTCACAGTGTCTGTAAATGCTCACAGCTCCAGCAGTCTTGAGTTTTGAGTGGTGAGTCACCCAGACTGGAAAGTTCAGCACTTAATACAAGAAGCATGAAAAAATAATAGCCTTTTTTTTTTTTTTTATAATTGACATCTGTAACATAAGCCGTCATGACGTTTCCCATCAAAGGGATTACACAAAATGAAGTCAAATGGAAATCTTACATTGACACTGGCATGTGCAAAATGTACTTGTATGATATCTTTAGAACATGTTAATTAGACCCTGGAATTAAAATTACAACAGTTGGTCTGTAATTTACATAGAGGTCATGTTGTGCTAATACGGCACTCGTTGAAATAGACAGCCAGCAACAATATGGTTAAGTCTGACCCACTGACATTTTCAGCTCCAAATTATGCACATTGTGTGAATTAAATTAATTAGAGAATTCATTAAGAAATATGGCTTGCGGAAACGAGTATAATATTTAGTTATGTGATGTCATTTTCTTTCATTGTTAAAGATAATTTGTTTCATAACAGTTCCTGCGGAAGTTTTCCCCCTGTACTAACCATGATGTATGTAATTTGTTAGCCATTTAATTAATTATGATTAGAATTAGTGAATGTACAGCTTGTTTTGACAGATGGTTCCCATCAGGGAGACCTTTGCACAATTAACTTATAATCAATTGCATCCCATTTTTTTTCTTCTGTTTGTTACATCTACAAGTTTGTGTGGAAAATATCCGTAGAGTATGCATCATATTTAAATGATTTACTCGGAATACATCAAACGAGCAATTATCTATAATTTGCCCACTAATACCAAGCAGATAAACAACTTTGATTCATTTCATGCTTTGTGAGATACCTGCAAGCTAGTGCAGACTGCTCACAGTGATTGTTTTATCAGTGTTTAATTATTCTGTTTAGCTTCTTATGTCTACTGTTTGATGTATGCATGGCCTTCTCAAATCAAAATGGTTTCTCCCACTAAATGAGAGTACCATAACATATTTATTCATCGCTTTGCTGCAGATTTGACACTTTTCTCAGACACTGTATCATTATAGTCACACTGACTTGCACACTTACAGTTATAAATGTCTTGTTTTTGTCTGTTAACATATAATCATACACTTATTTCATCATTTCAAGGGCTTAATACAAGCATATCTGTTACCAAACTTCTAAATGGAAAATCAGGGCAGCTATTAGGGCGGCCCCCTCGTTGTACTTGTTTTAGTCCACAAGATGGAGCTTTAGTTCTGTTCATGTTATGCACTGGTGGGATGTCATTTGGCTTCATGAAGGAATCTGCAACAAGGACTCATGTTGCTTTATTCCCTTTGCAATATATCCATAAGTTGAAAAAAGCATATAAATTGCACATGACAAAACATGCACCACTGAAATATTATTTGTTTTTAATGATATTGAAAATGTGTGTACATCTATGCAATCATAAAAAGAGTGATCAATTATGTGACATAGGTGTAGGTGCATTGTTTTATATCATAGCATGCAGCCCCTGTGATTAGGTTAGGTGTTTTTTGTATTATAAACCCGTGTGTTCCTTTAGTAATGGGTTTATAGCAAATTCTAGGCTATGCATTAATTCTGTTCATTTCTTCTCCAGACTTGAAGGAAATAGATGCCAAAGAGCAAAGGAAGCCATTGCACCTTCTGCAGTGTACAGGTACAAAATTCCCTTTATGACATGACTGTATCTCTGTTTTTCTAGAATACACAAAGAGAGAAAGAATAAGACAGGGCTGTGGTTTAGTGTTCAGTGAATGCTGTTAGGAATAAATAAATACATTTAAAATAATAATAATAATAATTTAGCTGTTAATCTATCATTCACCAACAACACTGTTGAAGCATCTACAGTACAGATCAGGCCATGATTCAATTTAGTCTTCTTTTGTACACCCAAGTATTTCACCAAATAAGATAAAAGTTTAAGGATTCCACGCCTTGTATCATTTTTTTTCCAGGTGACATGAAGGTGATACTGATTTGGCTCTCACTGGACATGACTTAATGGCCAACATAAAAAATAACTACATAATTTGTCTCAATCCAGAGGGCTGACTTGGCATGGACAGCAGCAGTCCTAAATGTCACCCTATAATGAGTTCTGGCCAAAAGTACACAGTTAGGACAGTGCCCGCTGGCACCTGGGATGCCCACTGGCTAGCTTTTTACCCCACAGCAATTTGGACAACCCCAGTTTTCTTTGTGAACACCGCCGTACGCGATTTGCATCCAAACAAAAAGTTTCAGATTGTGAAGTTGCATTTAACTCAGGCAACAGTCATACCAAAAAGACTCAAAATACATTTAGTTAAATAGTGCAAGATAATGAATAATAATTTGATTTAAAAAAAAAAAAAAACAATAGAAAAGAGTGAATAGAAAGGTGCTTATAAAAGACATGTCAAAATGGAGTAGAATATATGTGAATGATCTACATTGTTACATGTTGTGGTCTTCTATGACTAAACCTTAAGTTTTATGAAGATAAAGTATTGATGTCATGGACTTTATTGCAATGATCATACATCACTTTGAACAATTCACCAATTTTCTGTCTTCTCAAAAGTGAATGCAAAAAGACTTTCAGTTTTGAGGAACTTGACTTCTTTGTTTAGCTGGTATGAGACCTATTGGCAACATGTGACGCTTATTATCTTACAAAGGCACAGGAGATGAGGGAACATTGTATCTAAATTAACTTTTTCTATTTCCTGGTGAATGAAATCAACTCCATCCTTTTATGTTACTTTTCATCTGCCTTTTGTCTTGTTGCGGAATCTTTTCTCTTTCTCTCTCATTCATCTGTTTTGCCCTTTCCTTGATCTGATAGCATTAAACATATAATTAAGTCATAAAGGAGGGGACTGATGAGTGTAGCAGATGGTAATTGCGTCCTACATTTGAATGAAATGATATGCATTGCTGCAATTTACAGCCTTTGCCTCATATTTTATTCAGCAACCTTTTATCTCTTTTCCTGCAGAATTATTCTGCAATAAATTTAGACATCTTATCAATAGCTGGAGTGATAGTGGCAGAAACATGGGGAAAAATGAGCCTCCGCTGTTTTATGCTGTTTAAAATAATTTTCCATAATAAAGGCGCTATCAGAGCTGCTCTATCACTGTAGAGGGGCAGACATTCCTATTTCTAGTAAGGCTGCCCTTGGTTTGTGGACAAGCTGTCACTCTCCTGTTAGTCTGAAGAAATGTGAAAGGACAGAAGATTGTTTTACTAAAGTTCAGCTGAGGCTTGTGAACTTCACACAGGGAAAATAAAACAAGTATAACAACTTGGAAACCTAGTTGCAAGTTACTGTACTGGTTTTCTACATTTTTATGTTGTTTTATGGTTTTAGTAAGTTGTGTGATATTACTTTCCTGATCTTATACAATCAAATTGAGGGTTAAAGAGCTTTCAGGGTCGAGCTTTGTGGGTAGAGTAACAAATGCTTTGTATGTATTGATGAAGTGGATCAGATTATTGATCGCAGAGGCAAAGTCGTTACCAGCAGGAACACTGTCACTGATCTATTTAAAAAAAAAGCAACGGCCAGTGGGGAAACTCCAACTCGACCCATCACTCACTCACTCACTCACTCACTCACTCACTCACTCACTCACTCACTCACTCACTCACCCACCCACCCACCCATTCACTCACCCACCCACCCACCCATTCACTCACCCAAAGTCCCCTGAGTAAATTGCAAATGAAAAGCACCACAAGCTACTATAACGTTGACTCAACACCTCTCAAACTGTTTCAACAAAAACTGAAATTCGCGACCTTCATGAATATAGGATTTGTTGCATTAGACTGCATTAGTTTTAGCTACCTGTACCTAATAAACTGACAGTGAACACTGAACTGTGTAGATCTAGCTCTGCTGTTCTCTTAGTCACAGTGACAACTCAGTGGAAAACATTGTGATGCCAAAAAAGCAATACAACTGAAAGATGTTTGTTGTTCTAATTATTCTGCCCAGGTACATTTTGTCCATGAAATACACATTAGATGATGCATCACTTTGTCATCCAACTGTTAGATGGACCCCTTCCTCATAGGATCATTTGTACCTACTTCCTTACTAAAAACTTAACTCCTGTGATGTGCAGAGCAGTTGAGTGGAGTAGTGCCAGAAGGAGCTTTTTGTTCCATTGACATGCTTTCCTCTCACCAGTCCCTGGTGAAGTGCTGGACTCCACTGATATTTGAGAACTGGTAGCTGGGGCGATATAGGTTTAATTCTCATGTTCCCCCCGACCTGCCAAGTACAGGCGTTGGGTGCCAGCTGGAAGGCTTTCATATGATGGTGTATGAGGAGGGGAGGGGGAGAGAATTAGCAAGGACAGAAGAGAGGAGGGCAAGTATACAGTACATACACAAGTGTCTCTAGACCTTGAAGGTGCTACAGAAGTGCTTTCTACATCTAGACACCGCAGGCACTTAGCGTTTAGTCAGGATGCAGGTCCATTACCTTTAGTACAAGTACTTATGTTTGGTCGCCTGTTTTTACAGCCCTTATAGCTTGAAAGGAATCTACCCGGGGTGACCCAACTCTATTTATTGATGCCTCCTGAGTTTCCACTTGCTGGTTATAGACTGGAAAACACAGATAATGTGTTTGATCGATCAACGTGAACAAATTTCATTTGTTGGGATCAATAACAGTTTACAGTTGACAGAGCCCAAAGAACTACATTTATTTGAGCTTTTTGATTGAAGCTGTCTTGGCAAGCCGGCAATGTGAGGTACTCCAGACCGGGCCTATGTGGCAGGCATGGACTCTTCTGTTCTATTATTGCAGCAATCTGTATTTAAAACTAATATCAGTGTGTGCTGCATGGCTCGCGGCAAAAGGCACCAAACCAATCTGATATACAGCATGTGTTTCTTTTCGGTTCCCTGTGATGTGAATTAGAATGTGAAAAATAACAATTCCCTCACATTTTTCACTGGGATCCATTTTTTCATTTGAGGGCATAATGATTAGATTTTTTTTTATTTTTCCAGCAGCATGATTTGTATTATGTTTTCACTGTGTTCAAAACATAATAGAAAAGTGATGTGGAACCAAAGGGAAAAAGAGGAAATTAACTGACGTGCAGAAGAAAGACGTTTCCATGGCTCAACCTTTTGCAGTTTTCTTCATGTTTCTGCTTTTCATGATCATGCTCTGTGGAACGCCCTGAAGACATGAGAGCCCTTGCTCTGTGTCATACAGTTTCAGGCCAGGCCGCTACCTTCTGCACACACAGACAAAACAGCATGAGATGGGAAGTCCACATGGATAAGCATTTACTATGGTAGGTGTTGCTTCAGGCAAGTGCTATTCAGGGGGAATTTACTGGTTATACACCGGTGTTACGGCAATAACCTTCTTATAGTTTCTTTATAGATGTTTTTACAAAGCTTTGTATTTCAGTGTAGTAAACAGGCTCATGTTGGCTTTAGCATGAAGGGACAGTTCATTATGGATATTTGACATATTTTACCAAACTTAAAGGATTAGTGTGGTCATCATTTTTATATTGTCAACAAATTCAATGAAAAGACCAAGACCAACAATGAATTGATCAGAGTATTTGTAAGTATTGCTTGTGTAGCCTGATGCAGCTTAATCCTCTTTGCCATAGACCTCCATTGTTTTCTATTAAAATCACATCAATGAGCCATAATATTGCACTGGGTGACATGCTACTTCATTATGATCAACATGAAGTTTATTGTGAGTTAATCCCACAAACAGCTGAAAATAGTCCCCCCAAAAATGCAGAAAAAGCATTTGTTAAAAATGAAAATATATGCATTTTACATCCTCAGTAGTAACTTAGATATAGATTATATGTTAACCTCCAATACCTGATTTTGTAGTCCCCTTGGGGGCAGCAGAAAAAAGCTGTAAAAAGAAAATCACTGACATATCACCTTTATGCTAATATGGCAGATATACAACAGATATGGAACATCATTATCATTATCATTTTGCGTGGCAGATGTCCATGAAAGTAAGTCAAATATTCACTCTCCTTTGAGCTCTGGTTTTGGTCTTCATCAATTCCTGACAGAAATATCCGGCTCTTTAGCTGCTAATACTCCACTATATTTGCTAGGTAGTTGCTCATGATGTCTGTCTGCTGTTTGGTGCTGAGCATCTCTTGTTGTTTTAGATTTTTTTTGCTGAGAACATCTGCCTGCTGCATCTGAAAACAACATGATGAGAGCGGTGAGACTGAACCAAAACAGTGAAGCTGCAGGTTGGAAAACCAAAATAATGAGCTTAAAGGACAATTCCGGCGTAAAACAAACCTAGGGGTTATTAACAGATGTGTACCCACTCTGTCGCTTTCTGGGACATGTTTTCATGCTAATCGAATGTGTTTGTAGCTTGAAAGTCGCTAGCGCGGACCACTGATTAGCTTACAACGCTAGTATTCGGGGCACAGGGAAAGTTTTTAAAGACATTCGCAAGACATTTACAAGATTATAAAGACAATCGCGTTCATGTTTACATGCTGCCATTGTCTTGAAAACCAGTCATGACTTACAGCTGGCAATGCAAACTAAAATCAAAAGCAATTTGCTCAATATATCTGAAATAATAACACTCTGCATAACTTGTCTAGTGTACTTACTCAGTGGATAACTGTCCATCTGGTCCCTCTGGTCTGGGTCGCTGTCTCCAATTTATTTTCGGGACATGGAAAAAAGTTTCAAGTACAGCCCTGTTTATCAGAGAGGGGAAATCTTCAGACTGTACAAAACAGTGTGTCTCTTGGGTGTCACGACGCAACAGGTCCCACTCCGTGTAACACAGACACTCCTGTTCGGTGGCTATAGCTTCACATTGTCCGCAGGTACACCACCAGTTTCCCGACGTACAAGGCTGTGTTGCGGCATTGACTACCGGTAGCTCTCTCTCTCTCTCGTAGCCCTTTCACGGAGATCCCGCAGCTCTTCGTTCAATAAACTGTCTGTACACTTACAATGTTCTCAATGCTTCGGTTAACATTTAGGGACCCTCATTATGCTACCGTTGAAGTTTGATGATATTTTGAGCCTTTTTAGTGGTATAAATAGCGATTTGTTTTTACTTTCCCTGTGCCCCGAATACTAGCGTTGTAAGCTAATCAGTGGTCCGCGCTAGCGTCTTTCAAGCTACCAACACATTTGATTAGCATGAAAACATGTCCCAGAGAGCGACAGAGTGGGCACACATCTGTTAATAACCCCTAGGTTCATTTTGCACCGGAATTGTCCTTTAAAGACACAATAAAACTCAGTCAAGCTGAGGGCACCTGCAGAGTCAGGTGATAATTCTTTGTGTTTTCATCAATGCGAGCGACCCCTTTTGCATTACACATGCTTTAGTCATTTGATCTATTGTAGCCACTTCAAGGATTTAGATTTGAGGTCTTTCAATGACAGCCAGCATCAAAATGAAAAATGTCCACAAAGAAAATCTTAATCTGTCACTTCTTATTTTGCAGTACATATAACTTGAATTGTTCTCACCCTTAACATTTTCCTTTACTGTATGACCCCAGTCCATTTTGTGACCCCAGTACTGTAGACTAGAACAATAATGACCAGTGTTAGTGTAGTGAAGATGGCGCCTTTTTGCAGTCCGCTCTTACTGCAGGCTCTGTGTGTGATTGCTGTGTGGCTGTATTCACAGGGAAGGGCATGGACTTGGATTGGAGGACAATGCATTAAGACTGCTGGTCCCTATGCCTTAGATTTGGCACAGGTTAGGGAGAGGCATGAGATGCATATTGTTTGTGTTCATTTGAATAAGGACAAATGTCAGATTTCCATGGCTCCGGGCAGCCTGCATGTTAGATGATCAACTCTTTTGGGCCCCTGGATGTGGGGTCATCAGTAGCGCTTCCAGGTCACTGTCACTGCATGCCGGTTTGGGGCCATAATTGACCTTTTGACAGAGCGCAGGGAGACAGTCTTTCTCTAAGGGCAGGAATAATCACTTTAGATTTACTTGTGGCTGAGCTCATGTTAGCTAATTAAAATGTTTGTTCTATTAAAAATTAAATTTGTGATTATAAAAAAATGTCTTGTACTTGCTTGATTGATATTTTAACAGTTTAAAAAAGTGGTTTAAAAATGATGAATACTTTTAAAACGACCGCTGATAAAATGATAATAAACCAACCATATACATACACAATACAAATCATTGGCAGGTAATTCATCTTTTGTTTTGCATGTGAAAATACATGAATCGTCTCACATCCGTTATGCTATGGCGAAAAACATGGCTGCAGTGCATTAGTCATTTCTGATGTTTTTCCAGTCATTTACTTTTATATGTTTAGTTCATCATCATTTTTGTTATGTGTGAACGAATGAGTCAGTACTTCTCATGGCATACTGTAAAAGTGCCATCATTCCCTGTCGTTGTGGTGTGTATGTGGCTGCAGAGAAAGGTTGAATACAGCCTGTATCCCACAAGCCCTTCATCTCCCTTAGGCTTCTTTCCGGTCCAGGATCTCCAAAGAAGCGTGCGTTTACCCTTCACTGTGCATGTTATTCCTCACAACACAGCACCCACGGCCATGTCTATGTCTTCATAGCCCTTAACATTAACTTTCATTAACACCATACTCTACTTACATAGGATATTTGCTCATCCTGATACCTTTTTCTTTTCTAATGCTATTACATTTATTTTTGCAATTTTCTTCCTTCCTCCTCCAGTAGTAATGCTCTTCTTTTTCTAATTATTCTTTATCTAAATGATGGCATTTGTGCCATTGTACTTGCTTCCCAAGCTATCACATAATGCTAAAAAAACATTTTTCTCTTCATTCATATAGTGCTTCAAAATGCTACAATGTTAGTTTCAAGCTTTATTTATCAAATCCAGTGTGTAGAATAATGCTCCCAGCATCTTTGCTGGGATCTTGAGAGTATTTACAAAAAAAAGCAGCAAGAATGCCAGGGGTCAAGGCTTTGAGACCAGGGTATTACATTATTAATTAAAATACAAGTTGCCTTGTTGCCCATGGGTATACAATGTAACACACTTGATTGAATCAGGTGGTGGCAGCCTAGCCCTTTTGTATTTTGCGCTTGAAGGGACGAGAGAAATTTGAGCTTGGCTGTATTACTCTACACACAAAAACATGTTTTGAGAAACGGTTGAGAGCTGTCATTGTAAGCTATGGCAAATTTAAAATGCAGTTAAATTCCCATGTAGGAGCCAGACTTGATTCATCAATTTTTTGCTCTTATTGTAGAGCTTAAATAGCTATTATATAAGTTTGAATGAGTGTATTACTTTGATTTATTATTATCCTACATCTGTTCCATGAAACAAATAATCCGTAAGTTAAATACTACGTAAATGTACAATTATCATATCTATATCTATATCTTTCCATTTACCTGTCTGGCTACATTTCAGTCTTAATCGAGGTACTTAACATTAATTTAGTCCTTTTTTCGGTGTGTAATAATAATATGTGAACATTTGTCCAACCTCATTTTGCCAAATTCAAAATGGATGATAAGTTGATTCCAGATACTGTAAACCTCTAGATCATTTTTGTGACTAGTTTTTATTTCATTTTCACATCTTAGAGGGATGAAGCAACATAACATAAAGGATACTTATAAGTACTTATACAGAGACACACATTCAAAAATAAATACTGTTTTACAGAGCATCCAAGTTCTGTACAATATTCAGAGACACACATTCAAAAATAAATACTGTTTTACAGAGCATCCAAGTTCTGTACAATATTTAGATGTAGACTATAGTAAACAATGTCTCAAACAGCATTTTCTACCATGTCATCTATAGTTGGTTGAGTTAGTTAGTCGTGAGATAAGCACAGATGATTACCAACACCAGACCTTTTAGTCTGTGAGATACGGCACGTGCCTGTTTTTGCTGTAAAGTGACACATACTTTTATTTTTCAAAGAATGCTACCTGATTAGTTCTTATTTGCTAACTCTATAAACCCACTAAAACAATATGAGTATGAAAATTCACTGACAAAAGCAACATTTTGCACCGTTGGATTTGACATCTGACTGAACCAAAAACCATAAAAAATTCTGTGTAAAAATAGTTTGCACTCTTATTCTATCACTGAAGCTCAGGAGAGCATGACCTGCCTTTGTGAATAGAAAATCTCCTACAAAAAAATCCATAAACTATGAAGGGCTGTCTCCAAAAAATACTCATATTAATTGATGGTTTGGTGATTTTCAGTTTACCATCACATAAGTTAAGGAAAAGAAAAACATCTTGGCAATTGAGAAGGCACTTTTGCTTGAAAAATGACTTATTCGATTATCATTATTATCATATTTTTTGTCGATTGACTAACCAATTAATCAACTGATTGTTTCACAGCAGCACATTGAAGACAGTTTCAGGCAGTTGTGGCTGACATCAGTGATCGAAATGTGCTACTGATATCTGGTATGCATGATATAATGTTCCACAACTTAGCTGTGATCTCTTCATGATTGGGAGAGTGGTGCACTGCAGAGAAACAACTGGGGTATCCATACTGACACTCTTATTTTGCTTTATTGAATAGTACATATTGGAGGGTGACAGAGGATATTTTGTAGCTCTACATGGAAGCTAAGCTCCACCTTTGGTCACTTTATTAAGCATTAATCAAGCTTTTCTCTGTTACTCTGCAGCTTCGGTAGTAAACAGTGATTTTTTTTAACTGATTGGCTTGTAATTACCAATCCCACCCTCCATCTGCAAGTCACTGTCCTTATCCATATGGCTTTAGAAAAGCATGCCAGCCAAGACAAAAGACAGCCTTATTCTGCATTACCAGACATATAATCACCTTAATACGTATCATTTGTTTCTGCCATTATCCAACAACACCTTGATTATTGAGTAGTCTGTAGTTGTGCCTAGACTATGTAATGGCAACAAATACTAGACAAAAGGTAACTATAATGAGTGTTGGTGAGAGTTTAATAGAGAGGGAGAGGAAAACCCTGTATGTGCTTGGCCATCCCTTGATTCCTACTGACCTCCAGTCTAGGTCTGTTAGATGTAGTCCAGGTCATAGCAGACAAACAAACGATGGAAATATCAAAGCCAGCCCAAGGCCTTTACATTCGGTTTTCTGCTCCAGGTAATCACAGTGTGTAGATCAGTGCAGAGCACAGCTGAGGCCTTGTCTTCTCCTTAGCCTGTCTTTTATTCCTCTGTCTTCTTTTATGGGGCTGAATTCTCTGACTCCATTTCTGCAGTCATAAGCAAATCGCAAAGTTAATGTCTTAGTACAGTGTGGCTACTAATATCCAGAATGGCAAATTCTAATGAGATTCCATTAATTGGAATAGTGTCATCCAACTGATACTGTATATTCAGCTCATATTCTTTATAAAGAATAAAGAGCTGAAAGAAAACCTGACAGTGAGTGGAGTGATGGTACTGTCTAACCATTAGAGATAGACCTGGATCCATCTGGAAACAAAATGTTTGTCAGTGAAGCAGCCCAATTGTGTGAGATCATAGCTGGCTGTTCAGCATGCAAGGTTCTGAAGTGTATCGAGAGGCACAGCTGAGTGAGTCGAAAAGTCTGTGGTCTATTGATAACTCACGCCTGTTTTAAAATCCTGGCACAACAATGCAACTAGGGCCTTCTGTGCTCCGCTGAGCAACAATACCTTCTCTCACTGGCAGCTTCAGTGTAATGATGACAAACAACAATAAAGGAGCTCTTTTTTTCATAGGCCTCTCATTCCTGCCACCTTTTGATAAGGATTTTTTTTTTTTAAGTTTATCCAGAGATAGACTCTGTGTATTTATAGAAAATAAACATATTGTTGTCTCTGCAAAGACTCACTTTGCAGAGACATACCTATCTTTATTTCTTTCTCCTCTTCGTTGCTCCTTGCCCTCATCGCCATCCGCCCACCAACACGCACGCACGCATGCACACATACGCACGCACACACGCTCACACGGTCACATTTTTGCAGTCTTCATTTCTCCAGCCTTGTTCCTCTCCCTGTCTGTCTCAGTGTGTGTATAGAGCTGGTTGGCTGGGCCAGTAGCTGGGAGGTATGGTGGAGTGTAAGCAGTGTTGATGTGGATGGCCCCTGGTCAGAGGCCAGGGCCTGGCTGTTAAAACGCAGCCTCTTTTGTGCGTCAGAGCCAGCATTGCCAGTCCTATTCCACCCCTGTCGCTAGGGGTGGGGAGGCATTTACCCACCACATGCATTCATTCCATTGGCAGTGCTTGATGCAGGGCTAAATGGCATTGTTACAACGTGCCTCTGAGAAGTGTTGACAGGTCCATATGCTAATTTTAATGAATACAAGGGAGCTGTGGTTTTATTCACCTCAACTCAGCTGCAGAATCCTATCTGCACCTAGACTAGCAAATATAATTGCAGCAAACTCAAATGAGCTCATTAGGAAATGTATTGAATTTACACATTATTTCCAGTAGTTAAGCTGAGTTATTTTCCCCAAGGACTCAATTACATACTCATTTGTGACTCAGGTAAATGGCTTTCTGTGTGTGACTTTTTCAACTGCAAAATTGTAGTCACTGAATAATTTGTAAGAAAGCTGTTGTACAAGCACATCTATTGACATTCATTTGTGTGAGGATTTCAAAATGGAAAAAAAATGCTGACAAGATAACTACTCGCTTTTGTTCTTTTATTCACTTCATTTGATTAACTCATAACATTTCATTCACTCGTGAGTTATTTGATCATGTGCTCATTTGTCTTCAGTGGGTTTCCTCATAATGTTTTTGCTCACAACAGCCTTGTTGTCTTTCTGACACATGTAATTTCATAAGTGAGTGTGTGGATGAACTTTATCTCGTCAAAAGTGCGAGTGCAAGTTCTTTTTCACAATGGAAGAAGGACAGAATGATTAATCTAAAAAAGACCTGGTGAGTCAGGGTTCAGTATCAGGGATTATGCCAGCCTACTGCGCTCTGAAATGAAAGTGAACATTCATCGAGTGACTCACTTCTTGAACCATGTCCTCCCTGAGCGACAATGAGGATATTGTTGCAGGAACGGACATGGTGTGGAAACTATGTAACAAAGAGGAGTGCCCAAAATTTGAATTCCTCGTTAAATTGCTGTTTGGCTGTTTGTACTGTGTGAAAATGGCCTGATTTGCTGGAAAACAACAACGAATTGTGGATGGGTAAGCATAAGGGTTTCCACAGAGCTTTGTACTAGCTTGTGCTGGATGAACTAAAGTGACTCTGGCTCTTGGCAGAGTTCCCAGGAGCACATTGAAGACAGTTACAGGCAGTTGTGGCTGACTTCAGTGATTGAAATGTGCTACTGATATCTGGTATGCATGATATAATGTTCCACAACTTAGCTGTGATCTCTTCATGATTGGGAGAGTGGTGCACTGCAGAGAAACAACTGGGCCATCCATACTGACACTCTGTTTTTGCTTTATTGAATAGTACATATTGGAGGGTGACAGAGGATATTTTGGAGAGGATGACTTGTCATAAAGGTCATTCTGGAGATTCAGACTAACAGTATCATATGCACATTGCTTACTCCTCGCTCCACTGAGCCAGCAAGCTGTCCAGGGTATGTACAATTTAGTTTTGTCTCATTCTCTGCACCTCTGTATTGTGATTTTATGGTATTGTGGTCTGTGCTGGCTGTCCTCGCCCATGGAGTGGCCATGAGGGAAGAGGGACTGGGCCTAGTGCTGCCCTGGCCCTGCAAGCCTCGGTCCAAACACATCCTCTGCACTCAGCTGTAAATATCACTAACAGCTGGTGGCACACAAGTTAGTCGTGCTTAACAAATTACTGGCCTACATGTGGAGGGGCAGGGGGCTTCATTTGTCTCCTTGCCAATAAAGTGGCCATGCAAGTGAAATCTGCAACAAACTGGTTTATGAAGTTAAGTAAAGAAATAATTAGATTTCATGTCTTTTCTGTGTAAAAAAAAAAAGATTTTATCAAGTGAAAATCTATAGAGAGATAGCAGGACAGTGTTGTCCAGCATAGTAGATAAACCACCCACAAGTGAACTCGATGTGAAGACCCATTCCAGTTAAAAACAACAGAAGGTCAAACTTTTTGCAAACACAAACCTGTTTGATCCCACACCCGTCTCGACTCCTATACTCCTCATAGACACAGAGCTCTGTTTAGAGAGATAGGAATTATCAAAGTCACCTTTGAGCTCAGTAGCCCGTCTAGTGCTCATGGTATCAAACATAATGACATTCAGTGTAGCCCAGATCACATTTATGATAGCATATTTGATACAGCTGTACACCGGCAAAGAATAACGCAGCCTAAAAGAATCCCCCCCCCCCCCCCCCTTTTTCAGTTTAAACACAATCCATTTTCCAGTGTAAATCACTTGTCACTCTATTGCAAATGTAACTGCTCTGATATGAAAGAGAGAGGTGGAGAGAGAGAAAGAGAGAGAGTAAAGATTATCTTTTGGGCCATTTCACTGGCACCGTTGCGTGACAGAGACTGACAGCTCTTTCAGATGACTGACAGGTGTCCTTTGAAATGCCGGTGAAGCAGCTTCTGTTCAGACTGTTGAAATGCATATTTGGAGCTCTTATCATAAAGGCATGGATGGCCCAGATAGGTGCCGTTAACATTGCAAATGGCTCCAGAATTATTCATTGTCAGTGCTGCGGGAAAGAATGGGGGGGTGAAGTTTGATTATTCTGCTCACACAATGGCAGGGTGCTTAATGATTCCTCTCCACCTTGGCAGCGGCATGTGCCGACTTCAGGCGCTAGCGGCGGGTGACACAGGTCTGGCCAAGTGTTAGAGCAAGATCATACGTCCGGGCCCCATTTTAATTTCTAATACATTAATCTTTTCCTCACAGATCCTCCATGAATATTCCAGGGCTCCTTGTTTGTCGGGAAGGCTGTCTCCCTTTCATCTATTCAGGTGGTTTCATTCACTGTGAAAGCCAGCTAAATGGACCCGATCAGTCAATGACAACCGGGATACAATAGAGCCCGGTAACACGTCCCTTTTCTCCTTTCAGCCTTCTGATAGACAACCCTGACACCTGCTCCCTGGGGAGACCCTCCGCCAAGTCAGCGCACTGTTCCTTGAGAGACTTCCCTTACTTTATCAGCCCATAAAGGATTGTCACAGGTGACTATATCAGCTGAGGTATGGAGCTGCTCCCTCTGACCTGCACCGCCGCTGAGAGGTCGAGGCTCCACACGGTCGAGGCACCATGCACCGCATCACAAGCGGATTAAGGTGGCTTAAACGCTGTCATACAAGCAGACTCAGTGCTTCACACTTTCTAAAAATGTTAAGCCTTTGTTCTCTTCCATTAATTAGCATTGTCTTAAGTTCATTAGACCACTGCTCACGCTGTTACTAATGAGGCAGCGTAGACCACCTACATAGCTGTAGCTTTGTAGTGCCTGACCTTACAATGGCTCCTGCGCTTTCCTGTTCATTGTGTAATGGCATACACAGAGAGGGATGCAGAAACACAGATACAGCCCTGAGACTCATTAATGGTTCAATTTGTAAATGTAATGATCATTAGGTATTAAAAGATTGCATAGATATGTTTAAGATGATAACACTAAATGTCCCCTTGTATTAATATGTTAATTGATGATGTGTTGATTTATAATGGTGACCAGTTTTCCTCCTCTGTTAAGAGCTGAGGTTGACAGTGTGAGATTAACAGATTTTTTTGTGATTTCAAGAGTAGTATAAAAGTTAGTTCTCTTCTTTTCTAAAAGATATTTTAGGCCTTGCGATTGTGCTTTATCCAAATGAGCCTATCAGTCAAACCTCCCTTTTCCACAGCTAAATGAGACTCACAGTGCCCTGTATTCTAGAGCGGCGCCACTCAGCACTATAACTCAACATGGAGAACACCTTAACAGTGGAAACTTAAATGTGCATTGGCATATATGGATATTAGAAGTGTCAAGCCCAGTGATGTAGATTGGGTGCCATTCATAATTATGATATCTGATTTCGGCTCAGAAGGGACGCTCTAGAGGGAAAGCGGGGTAGAGCACCAATATTTTAATGGAGAGGAGACAGCCTTCTCCCTCAAGGAACATCTTCACTGACACTGGCTGCTGGAAAATTGGGATTTATACTTCCTGTTTTCTATTAACATGGAGATGAATACAGGTGTTCCTGTGTCGTAAAATTAGTTTAGCTCTTGCAAATTGCAATTACACATGTTGGGGGGAGAAAAGTGATGTCCATGCGTTTTCACAGGCAAGAGAAAATGTAAGAAAATTAGGAAAAATATCTAGATTTAAAATGAACATAATAACGTGTAATTCTATCCTCTCCAGGCCCCTCAGCCCTGTCTGGCAGCTGTACCTATTTGTTCTGGTGGTGGCTTAGCAGACTAGTACACTTTTTCTTGCTCCTCATGCAGGGAAAATAAGATGTGAAACGTTTCCCTCTTCAAGGGTGAGGACTTGGAAAGGGCTTCAAACCCGGATGTCTTCCAAAATTCCCTGCTGTCTTCCTAAGGGGCTTGTGAAGGGCATTGTTAAGCAGAGGACACTGGTGAATGTACCAGCAAGGTGAGGTGGGGCTCAACCACAGAAAAACCCCAAGCTAGCAGCAGTGATCGGCTTATGGCTGGTTCACACTGGCACAGTAAGCCCACCAGGACAACCACAAGTCACTCTCCCACACAGATACTGTACACAAGCAGACCCTGAGTACTTCTTTGAACCAAATAATCAGTTACACAAAGTAGCTAATCTTGCGCTCTGTAATCTCTGGTAAATTTATTTTTATAGCTCTTAGAAGAATAGTTCAATATTTTGGGAAATACTTGTATTCACTTTTTTTTGCAGTGTTAAACGAGAAGATAGATACCACTTTCAAGTCTGTATGAGCTATCCCCAGCAGCTGGTTAGCTTAGTGTAGCACAAAGACTGGAAACGGGGTGAAACAGCTAGCTTGTCTCTGGCTAATCCGAAGTTTAAAAACGACACGTTGTGGTTTAACCAGGTGTTATGTGACTATTTATTGGCCAGGCACTGTAACTTCCTCGAGTCTCTGCTGGTTGCCTGGAAACGTGACACTTTGTTTTTTTATGTGGATTAAACAAATGAGATAAGATGTTTAGAATTAGCGATACTGGTAGGTGGATTTTGTTACATTCGGACAAAGCCATACTAGTTTCCACCTGCTTCCAGTCTTTGTGCTAAGCTAACAGGCTGCTGGCTGTGGCTTCATATTTATCTGACAGAAATTCACGATCGAGAATGTCCTCTCCCCGAAAAATCACCCCATTAGTCGTTTGTTTAAGCAGCAATTACGACCCATATTTGCGTTTATAGTGGCGCCGCCCTCTAGTGGCCGAAGTAGTTATGACGGCAGTAAAGCAGGAAGTAACGAAGTATAGGGCAAATTCCGTGTAGGGAGAAAGGGGGTAAGTGAGCATCCGCAAAGCGTACCTCCTATGGAGACATTTTGATGCTAACAAGCCATCACCTGCCATTAGCATTCCATTGACTGCCATTCATTTTGGCGTCACTTTGACAGCGAATAACTTTACATCTGAAGCGTTTAAAGACTCTATTTGTCCATTGTTTATTTCTAAAGAAACATGACAATGTATAAATTCTCCCTTGTATCTCACGTTATGGCTCCGTGGCAGATTGTGTCATAACCACGCGACTTTCATAGTAGACAAATTACCGTATAGTCAGGAAATGCTCGCAGGCAGTTTCAACTTACATTAGCTGTTTAAGTTTAATTACTAATGTTAACTAGCATTTTAGTTAGCAATAATTAGCCTGTGCCTATGTTATCTCCTAACATACCTACGCTCTCCGTCTCTGCAAGATTCGGAATGATTGAGATTTCTCTTGGCACAGCTACCAGAAGACTTACAACTTTCAGACAGGTTGCTCAGGTCACATCTATGCCGTCAAGCTCAGTTTGAGGCTGCGCAGTAACGCTCAGCCATCACCAGAAAAGTGCTTCTAATAGACTTCACTGGTCTCCGTGGAAGTCTACGGCGTCGCTTTGTCCATTAATATTACTGTCTATTGTAAGGAGGCAGGTTGGGGTGATTGATGGGTTAAACAAACAAACAACACCCACCCAGGAGACTGGGGTTCATGTCTTGTTTGAAAATAACAGTAAATGGCGAGTTTTCTTTAATTTTCAGGAACAAACAGAACTACGTCACGTTCTGCGTCACCTGTGTAACCGGAAGTGAACTAACGTTTCTAATGTTCCGATTTTTACCCTAACCACAATGTTTTTCTAAACTGAACCAAGTAGTTTTTGTGCCTAGACCCAACGTTAATCGTTTCACATGTTAACAATGTGTTTAAAACTACAACAGTTACACTTAGATTTGAGGACAGAAAACGCATCTGTGGTCGACTTATATGGTTGTATGGTTTGGAAGACTTGTTGGAGAGATCCTTTCATCTACTTTTCGGCAAGAAAGCATATAAGCATATAAACAATACAAGACAATAAAGAAAGAAATGCTAAAGAAAAATCTATCTGATTACAACAATACAAAAAATTTAGTGTCAGTTGATGCCTGCCAACACTAGCGGTTATTCTAGTCCTGTGACTTAATCAGTATCAATGTATTTTCAGTTCCACAGTATTAGAAAACAAATGCGCCACTGATTTTAACAAGACATGCAAGCAGCAGCATTTACCTGGCTTTCTCTCCACAGCCAATAGAGAGGCTCTGGTATTGAGGCGAGACATTAATTCATTGTGTCAACCTGTCCCCCTGGAATATTTATGATGCTAAATACATTTAATTAGTCACTGGAGCTCTGATGGGAGAGAAAATGCACTGTCAGTAAAAGAAAAAAAAAAGATTTTGTTACCTCTAATGCTGATAGGCTGGTAATGCTGCTTACTCATGCACAATGACAGGAGCACCAAACACACTGCAGAGGGAATTTGAATCACTCAAAATCAGTTGTGGCACGTTCATTACAATGTCATCATAGCACCTGAAGAAGACAGCACAGACGATTATTGAGGGGAGGAATATTTTCTTAAGCAGGTTTTGGCGGGCCTAAGCAGGTATTATTAATTGCCCTTCATTGAGACTTTTGCACAGAATGCAAAATGCATTATCAAGTTAAAGAGATTGACAAATAAAGCAATATACTGTGTGTGTGATGGAATGAGTAGATGATTTGCTTTAGCGTCTTTCTTGCCAGGATAAAACTGATGTATTAGACTTTTATCATGCCGTTCTTGATTTGGGCAATCAATACAATTAATTTCCCTTCCTGACAGTTAGTTATTTTTATAATAAATAAACAAGTAAAAAAATGAGTGTATACTTTGTACTGATGTACTCCAAATATCACAAAAAAAGACAGATTTTGATTCATTGGCTGACAGCTTGGAGTAAAGTGAGACATCATGTCTGTCTGTGATAAAAACATGGCTACAGTAAATAATAGCCAGTTTCCATCTTGACATCTGTCATCCGAGTGGAAATGGATGGGGAAATGACCAGCTCTCTATCGGCCGAGCTCTGGCTGTGTCACTGGCTGAATGATGCAAATAGAAGATAATATCAGTGGTATACTGAATGGCATTACTCCAAATCTAATGTCATTAAAAGGGTGGGTATTAGCTCTGCTGTCTGGAGGTGGTGGTGTGTGCTGCTCCGGCTTGACTGACACACAGATTAAGTGCAGTGACAGGAAGCACAATAAAGTCATCAGAGAATGTGACATGTCAGTTAGGGGGGATGAAGGGATGAATTGTCACTCTCTGTCAGAGCCCATCCTCTCCCTTATCCATGATGTCCCATACACCACCGTGGGAAAACAGCACAGCACGGGCGCTTCAGACAAATATTTATTCAGGTAGGGACAAGAATACCCACTCAAGCTTTCCTGTTCACTACATGTTTGCAAATTTGCTCCCAGAAGAAGAGAAGATGATGGATTAAAAGAAAAAATGTGTCCACTTGTTTTTTATTTACAAGCCATCACGTAAAATCTTTTCAATGTAATATTTGAATCGCGCTGTTAAAATAGCACAGGACATAATGATTAGTTACTTTTAGTCAGTTGGCTTTTGTTGTATCCTGGCTCCAGACTACAGCATTTTAAGGACGATATTAAGGTTGCATTGTAGTTACCTTTGGAACATATCAGACAGTTTTATTGATTGTATCATAAGCCAAAAAATAATTCCTCCTCTCTCTGTTACAAAGGAATAAATCCGTTACTTGCCTTTGTATCAAGCTGCCTTAGGACCTCAGTATGGGTTTGAAGATGGAGTATCCCTGGGATTTTACAGAGTATACATTCTGGCCAAAAGATGGCAATGTTGCAATGCTGAATTCCAAATGAGTTTTCTACTGGTTGGCCCCCCCATCGCAGACTGGCCACTGCCTTCCCCTGCAGCACTCTTCCTTCCAAACTAGCACAGAAATTTGTCACCCACACAGGGTACAACTGCACTGAAGTGTAAGAATAACATTAGAGTCGATCACTAAAGTTCCAGCAGAAAAGTTGATTACACAGAGGTCGAATGAAAAGACAAAGTTTGGTGTGATAGGTTGAGGGAATTGGGCCACATGGCATTGGATGCACTTTCCCCCTGTATGTGCTGCTTACTGTAGTACTGTCCAATTAGTGCTCGTAACAAAATTTATAGTTTATAATTTTCAGGTACATGTTTTTTTTAAAATCAGAATTTAATATTATTATTTATTTATTTTCGTCAATCTGGGAGTACTTTGTTCTGTCACTCAGAGCAATTTCTGTTATTACGAATAAAGCAACTATTTTGTCCTTTACAACTCCAGCTTTTAAATACATATACCACCACCTCCTGTATCATGCCCATACATTATGAAATTAAGTTTTGTTAGGTTAAGAGCTATTTGTGCTCAAACGATTTCCTTTTGAGTGTTTCTGAGTAGTTACAGTAAGTAGGAAAGCATTTCAATGCATTTGGTGCAGACACATAGAGACCCAGCAGGGCAGCAATTGGATAGCTATTATAGCACTAAACACTTGAAATGTGCCTCCCTAAATGGATTATGAAGTTATGTCCTACAATACTGAAAGGGTTAACAGGTCTGCTAAAAAAATTGTCAATTTGCAACCTTTCAACAAAATTACATCCTTCATAGATGTTTGCAGGGGTAGATTTAGAAAAAAAAGCCCACAATTGAGAAGACACAATGGTTTCATTAATTAAAAAATAGAAGAAAGTTGAAAAAAATGATCACTTTAACTTTGTACACCTTGCAGACTCTTGAGTGACACTTGTTTGCTCTGTTGTTTTGAAGCTAGCAGGAACAGAACCCTCTCCCATGGCCACTTTGCTGGTCTTTATTATTGGCTTATTGCCTTTAAGCTGTCACCACTCAGAGCATTTCTTCTCTCAGGGGATTGTCTTCTGGGACTCGAGAGAGAGCTCGGCTGGCTGGGACTACTCAGCTCTGTAGCACACTGCTACTGTGTCATGTTGCAATGTAATGTACTCTCATACTGCTTATTTCCACTGATTTACACATAAAACACCCTTGCTGACATTCAAGATATCTGTGCGAGAAAAACATTTTAATTTACAAAATAAGTAAATCAAGCTTTTATTTAGTTGTATTTATTACAACATGTCTACAGTTTTATTGTTTTCTGTGATAGTATAACACAGTTATTCCTCTGTCTTGAACTGCTCTGATCCTTAAGCATATCACTTGCATTATACAATAGGCTATGGATGTTTTAGTGCATAAGGTCAATACATACGAAGTGCACAGGAGCTGAATGTCCAGTCAAGCTTCAGTCAGGTAGCCTCTTTGCCTTTAGCAACTGTTGTTTATTGGCTATTGCATTAAAGAGAAAGTGTGCCAGGTAGCTGTTCAAATAACAACCCAGAGACAGAAAGAAAGCAGAAATATTTGTTAGTGGGGGAAAATGAAAATCACATATGTCATAACACAATATGTTAATTCTTTTATTGATACACAATTTAACAAAATACTCTGGTAATCTATTAATTTAATATGCTATTTGTAGAATAAAATAATTTTCAAGCTTTTGTTTTGGAAATGTGACAAGCAGTGAGGCACTATGAGAAATAGTTGATAGAAATCCCAAGATTTAGCAAGAGGGTGTGATTTTCTGCTCCTGAGTCTAATCCCTCCATTCCTCCACCTCTCCTCTCTTATGCCAGTCACATTTTCTAATTAGCTTTCCCTGTGGAGGAAGAAGATGGATTATATTTTAATATCTGGGGCCTAAAATTAGTTTATATTTTAGCAAGTTAGCACTTCTTAGAAGTTGATTTACTCTTGAAGCTGTAAAACCCAGTGAGCTCGCAATTAATCATTCTCTTTGGTCTTGTTCTCAAGGAAAAAGAGGCTGCAGTGTCACAGGCTGGATCACAATAGGTAAACATCTAATTTACACTATTTAGAAATCACCTCTCTAGTATTGTACAACACATGACACTCGCTCCCTCAATTGTTCTGTCCCGCTCCAGTTATTAATTACAGCACACTTTTAACAAAGCGACATTGTCTATGACTAATCATCGACACAGAATGATTAAAGATGTTCCTCGCTTTTTTGAATTACTTGCTTCCCCTTCGTCTGTGTTCATTCATGAGCTACATGTCGCTGCTTTTTTTTCTTCTTCTTCTTCTTCTTGGTCAAGAATTCGGTTTGCTGTTATCCGATTACTAGCGTCCTGAGAGGCTTTCGCAGGCCCATCCATCAAGACTAAGGGGTTGAGGGAGAGCCTTGAAAACGCTGCTGCAGTGATGTAAACCACTGAAGGATTCATGGTTATTAAAAGGTAAGAATGGTTTTATATAGAAAAACAGAAGACTTGCCACACAATATCACATTATATGATGCTCTCTGATGAAAAGGTGACAGTGTACCCCCCCCCCCCCCTCCCCCCCAAAACAAATATAAACGTCACCTGCAAAACTTCAAAGGGTTATTATTCCTCTAAGATAAAATTCACCTACAGTATTTTACAACACAAAACTTGAATGTAAAGCTGCAATAAAATGACACCTACTGAGCACAGCAGAAAAGTTGCCATGCTAAAAAGAACACAATATGGCTTGAGTGAAATGTGCTTGACAGAAGAGCAGGAGTATGGATGCTGTTCTTCACCACGCAGCCCTCCCTTACAGCCACATAGTGTGAGAAGAGTATCTCCTAAGCCTGGATCTGGCATTGCTTTGGAGTGCTGTTTGGTGACTGGAGGTATGGAGCGGTGTCGGGAGGATCATCACTGGCTCTCTCCCAGGGAGATGAGCAGCATAGGCCAATTTCATATGCGGGGCTCGGCCCCTGGGTCTGAGTGGAGGTGGGCTGGGTCCACTCAGTATCCTGGCTTCATTAATCATCCCGCCAAGGCTTACCGGCAAACCCCCTCTCCGCCCTCTCCTAGACAACCCCTCGGATTACACAGAGCCAGCGAAATGTCAGCCCAAATCTGAGTCTTGATGCAGATAATCATTTCAATAATATTTCTCCATTTGTGCCCCTGATGCCAGGGGAATAAAGCTTTTCCACTGTCAGGTAGCATAAGACTACAGTTGGTGGGAATACTTGACTCTGAGCCAGATGGCTTAGCCATGCTTGCAGCATATGTTCAACAAGCAGTCCTGTGCCAAGCACGCATTAGGTTTTTATTAATTTGAAGCAGGCAGGAATGCATACGTATATATTTATGTAATCCCACCACTCCTCGCCATTCGTCAACCCCAGTGCTCCCTTTAGAAGTTAGACTCAACTGGTGTCTGCAGCAAGAAAAATATCATCATGGTTCTTATTAATCATTTCTTAAGAAGTTATACGATATTTATAGTTGGTTTCTAATGTTACCAGAAAATATGTATTAGCTAGATATTATTTCGGAGAAAATTAAATACAATTAAAGCATTTCCTCTTCCATCTTTAAAAAAAAAAAAAAAAAAAAAACGACAATGAGTTTGTTACTAATCAAAAACAATTATAAAGTATATTTATAGCTCTGATATCTGCCATAATGGCATGGGTAGTTACAAAGCAAATTACCATTTAGATGCATGAATATGCTTGGGTCCAAGACAAAAGAAACAGTACTGCATAGGAGGGCAAATTTATTCATTACCACTAAGTTGAACTTCCCTTTAACAGCCCTGTGCTCTGCAATCCTGGGAGTTCTTCTCTCAGTGACTTATGGTAGTGCAGGGGGAGGGGGGACGGTGCGCCGAAAATGTCAATAGAAATAGTAAGTGTGAGAGGGAAGGCTTGCCTAATTAGTGCCCATTTAGATTTTATGATGGCTCTGAGATCTGCTCTTCCTGACAGAGAGCACTATAGTTGCATATTGTCCTAGCCTGAGGGAACCATAGGAAAATCCAGATTTATTGTACCTATCATACCAGCATATTTCATTTGCCATTATGAGATGCCATCTTGCAATGATGCGAGATTATTTATTACAGATTAAATTGTGGGACCTGGGTGGTTGAGGAACATTTCAAAGTACCATTCCTCTTATTAACTTCTTCATTATCTGCCCCACTGTGATCTAAAAGCTCCCTCCTTCCTACCTGCGTTAACAAATACATTACTGATTGGACAATGCCTAACTGTTTTTCTACTCTCTGCATTTGTTTCCTGACATAAGTGCTGGTGCACAACACAACTCATCTGTTTCATCTACTTAGGGCAGACTGTGATTTCATTAAGCTTAATTTCACATAGAACAGTTTCTTTTTTCAGGAGGATGTTTTTTTTTTTTAAAACCTAGCAGCTATTCAAAGACAATGCTCAGTTTCATGCTCAGTATTTTTAATGCATGTAAATCACAAAAGGATTGTGCAGTATATTGTGTTTTAATTACATTGAGGATTATATTTATGTCATTTTGGATGTGCATGTTTTGGAGTATGCTAAATGTAGACACTGAGTCTTGCACTCTTCTCTCGTTTATTCCTGTCTTGCTCTGCAGTTTCCAGACGCCTGAGCGGTTTTATGTTGTGTATTAGGTAGTGTTTATTTACTATGTCCCTTAAACCCCAGGATGTTGGCATTTATCCTATTTACACATCAATATTATATCTCCATGAAGGCCTTGAGAGTTGCATTTAAGTCATTGTGCAGGGTGGTATTAAAATGTACTCCATACTGTGAGGGGAGCTCGTCAGGGAATAGCTGGGCCCTGGACTCCCATTACCCAGCATAAAAGTGTCAGCCACTTTAATTACATTCATGCCTTCCCCAGTCCATTTTACTGCAGCCGCAATCAGATTTCGTGCACAGATCTCATGCCTCTGTCTCAACCCTTTGGACATTACTGGTGATGAGATGAGAATCTAACATGATTTTTAGATTTCGTTTTCCATCTGTCTATCTGTACTCGTGATATATGACTCAGAGTAGTGTTTAGAGGTTAGATATTACAGGTGTTTTCAGCTGGTCATGGATCTTCAGTCACATGTGGAGCGCTTTGTCTGCTGCTCTGTCCCTCAATGTGAATTTGAGTATCTGTCCCTGGAATTGTTGATTAAGTTGGCATACCCAGCCACTAAATATCAGTGCACCCCACTGAGAGTGGGAGAATTGTTGTACACAGGACATCCTCACAGAGAAGGGTGACGGCGGAGGGGGAGGAGGGCGGAGAAGGGAGGGTCAAGTTCCACCGGTCAGACTGTTAGTGAGCGCAGAAGAGGCAGTGTCACTTACTGTTTTACGGGGAAGCTTCCTGACCTTCTAGGAGTGAAAGCGAGATCCTCTCTTGTTTATACTCAGCCATGGATCAGTGCGTGGAATATGTCTACATCCTCTCAGCCAATTTCACACAGAGGAGGCGCAGTGTGGGCGGCCGACACAAGCCGTTTCCCCTGGACGATGAGGCCCATCCCTCACACACGTCCTCTGTCTGTGACTGGAGGTGTAGAGACAGACAGAGACAGAGGCACTCTACTGCTCCACTGGGCCACAGAACTATCCCCTCCCTGGGGACCCTCACGTTGGGACCAGCCTCTGACTCTGGGTCCTTTTTTAAGAGATGAGGAGCTCTCTCAGCCAAACAACAGATAAATAATTAAGAGATGTAGTGCTTTGGTAGCTCTTTCAGTATTATTGGTTGTTTCTTTTTATGTGTTATTTTCCTACAGTTAGAATGCATTTTACATTTTTGTATTTGTATTTTATGTATATTGGAGGTGTGTCTTCTAGTACTGTGAAATGGTGAAAAACATCTTGCAGAGCCTCAGCTAAAAAGCCCTGTTTTGAAATGACAAGGGAACAAGTCCATCTAAAGGTAATTTATAGGCAGAATAAGTGGACATAAAGCACTCAGGTGAATTATCAGAGAAGCCGTTAATTACCTCTAATGATTTGAATGTGACAAGCACATTTGCTATAAAAAGTATTTATGATGCACATTAAGGTTAAGCTTTTCTTAAAACTAAGACTCCTGCATGTATCAGTCATTGAAAAAATAAGCACAAAACAATCCTCCAAACGCTTAATTAGAAAATAAGGGATTTATAACGTTGTGGCACAATCCAATTTTGCATTAACAATCAAAAGGTAATCAAACCTCAGTCAGTGATCCCACTTCAAAACCACACACTGCTCTTGGATGAAGCCTCTTCACTTCATGCCCAATTGATCTAATTACATAAAGGGATTCTCTCTCTCTGTCTCTCTGATATAGTTAGATCCGGCTGTTCATTTAATTAAGTCTTCATTCTTTATCACAGTGGTAGACCTGGGAACACCATCCAGTCTTTCTAGAGCCCTCTTTCAGCGCATTGTCTTGTTTTTCAGTGCAGCTCGAGTTGAGGCACAGCTCCAACCACTGTCCTGTGTTCCTCTATGCTGCTTGCCTTGTAATCAGCGACCCCTGTTTCTCAATTATGGGGTGTGAATTTGGGCTCTTTGGTGACCTTCTCCCAGTGATCCTACTACTGACCCTTCAATAAGAGAGCAGCCTTCCCACCACTGCTTTGTGTGTTGCACTGCATTTTTTTCATTTGTGGGATCTTTATGAAGAGGGAAATGAAAGGAAGCGGGTCACTTGTGTTGTGTTCTCACATCTACCCACTTCAGAGGCTGTGAACAGGAGCTTGGTGTTTACTTTGATTGTATGTAGGGTACACCTTAAGTTCAAGGGTTGGAGGGCAGGAAGCATCGCTCTCTTGTAGGTAATCATATCCAGCTTTGTGCTCCTTGTAGCCTGACACTGAGGGTGGCAGCTTAAAGGCTGTCTGGAGCCTTGTTCCACCACCGGACCACACTTTTGATATCCCCAGCCGCAGCAAGCTTCCTACACTGGTCTGTGTGATCCTCCGCTCAGCTCTGTGTTGATGTACAACTCGTCTCTCTAGCCGACGACTTTTTTTTATGTACCGCACCTCATTTCTAGCACTCAACGGTTTTAAGATGACATATTAGCCAGCTCCCTGGTGGTTAAAGGTGATGCAAAGATTACAGCTATTTACTGAATTATCTGTCTGTGAGACTACCCTCATATCTCTGCATATATTACCTTGAGCTTGAGTTTAAAGAGCGATTGCTCAGAACAAGGAAGTTAAAGAGGCAATTACATAATGAAATGGGCCATCAATTCTGCTCGTGGCCTTTTTCTCTTTGAACAGAGATGGCCCAGATATCCCTGGTTTAGCTGACCCAGTAGAAGTACAACTGTTTGTATTAAACTCTCCTTTATCAAGGGACTAAGAAGCTGCATGGGTCTGTCTTGCTTTCTATCTCTGTTCCGTAATTCAGTTATTAATTACCCTTCCTCTCAGAGCAGCAGCGACCATTGTATTTACAGTGTTTCCATGGTGACCCCAGCCCATTTATAAGGTTTGTGTCAGTATTAAGACGACCTGTATTCAAATGGCCTCCATCTAAATATAGCAGTGTCTCATAATGTGAGGGTTATTACAGTGAAATTAACATTGCTCCATTGCAGGCTGGATTATATTAAAGACTGGTAATATTCAGCAGTACTACGGTGGAAATGTAAGAAAAGAAGCTTTTTAGGCTATATTGCACAGTTTGTATTCAGATATTACTGATGTCAAATATTTATATTCTAGATTATATTATACTCGATGAAGAATAAATTACATTATATGTAAAAACATATTGGATTTTAAATGAGATCCCTTTATTTTAGAATACAATAATTAAATAGTATTAAGTAATTACATTATAGCGAATTAACATGATGCGATAAATGTAGTTATTAACTAATGTTTACTAGTTATTATTGTTATTAATTATACAAAAATGTACCTGTAACTTTTTCAATAACATTGTATGGCATTGCGTTAAATATATCAAATACCAAACATTTACTTTGAAATTATACAATAATTAGTGGTAGAAAAAGGAATTACCTGAAAAGACTAATGTAAAATGTTACATTAAAAGCATAGTAGTGGCTAAGTGTTTGTTATGTAATAATATTGTGAAAATGAATGTACTTATTTGAAGTGAGTACAACATAGTAAATGCCTATAGTTTATTACATCTAGATACAATGTATGTTATGCAAAGATGCAAAGTAAAAATTACAGGTTTATGCAATATGTAAGAACAAAGTGGACTGTGAGATTAAGTGAACATAGTCTTATTTATTTGATCACATGCATTGACTTAAGTCTAATTATCTCATTTTCTATTCAGTTAATACCACTACATAGAGTATTCACCTAAACAAGGTGTGTTTCTTTATCATTAATCTGTTCTTACCATATCTTTAATTTTATTTTCTTTCTACTCACTATAGGTAGTTACCTTTTTGTTTGAATTATTACTGAAAAATGACTCAGTAAATATGTGTCATAGGTAAAGTAATTATTTCACCTAGAACTGTTTTATTTTCTGGAATGTCTGTTTTTTTTGTAGAAACCCCAAAACTACCTATTTATTATTATACCCATATTATTATCACTTTATGATATTAACTATAGATAATAAAATTTTTGTAGCAACCATACATCATAATCACAATTGAAATGTAACTATTGTACTAATGATGTGCATTTGATGAACTCTGAATGCACCTATAACTTTCTGTTCATGAAGGCTTCCACACACTATCAGTATTGGTACTGTAGTAACAGTAGGTGTACTCCTAGCAGCCCCACTTTCTCCTCTGTTCTGCTCAGTATTGTGGCTTTAGTTTGTCCTTCTGGTGTGGAGAGTCAAAGAGTAAGATAGTCAGTGTCTCTTATACGGGCCCAAACAGGACCCACACCTTCTGTCACAGCCTCCAGCCCTGGGCCCGACGGCAACCTGCTGCCAGGCCTATGCCCGCTGCCAGTTGTAGTTTTTAATTGGCCATCTGGGGAAAGCTGGATCTAGTGGCTGGATATTAATCAGTAAATTAACCCAGCCATAATACAGCTCCCTCCCAGTGGAAGCCCGGCAGCTGTGGGCAGAGAAAGAGAGAGAGAGAGAGCACGAAAGAGAGATGAACCATAGGCTGGAGAGGCTGAAAAGGGAGGCTCCCGAATGGGCTGGTCCCTGATTGAACATTTCCTCTGTGTCCCTTGCCACATTCCCCTGTCTGCAGCGCCGCTGACCCTCAATTTGTGCGACAATCACATGGAGGATTATCTCCAGCATGTCAGTGCAGATGTCACAGGTACTTCCTCTCACTAAGGACAAAGCTGCAAATTCAGAGCTAAAGCTTGCTTTTCTGGCCAAAACTGACAGTTGTATTGAAAGCTGGAGTGATTGGAGGGAGACTGCTCTACAAAAGTTCAGGGGGAGGTTACTCCTACAAGGTCTTTCTGTGTGGAGAACTGTGTGTGTGTGTGTGTGTGTGTGTGTGTGTGTGTGTGTGTGTGTGTGTGTGTGTGTGTGCGTGCGTGCGTGCGTGCGTGCGTGCGTGCGTGCGTGCGTGCGTGCGTGCATGCGTGTGTGTGTCATTAGTGTATTTGACTGACTGGAATTGCTGGTGGTCCCCAGAGTTAACCAATTAAAAGGCTAATGAATATACAACAGCTAATTATTATAAGTAAGCTAAATTATCATATTAGCCTGCGCTTACAGTTTCAGCATTGAGTTTGGACATACTGAGAATAGTAACCAAATTAGCACACATTGCTAATGAAATGAACAAGTAATTCCAATCACTGTACAGTAAAATGAAAGAACACATTATTGTGCTATTATGCTTATTAATGCACATAAAAACAAACACGGTGATGCTTTTCTGATATTGTTATACACTTTGGGGTGAGAAATATGAGCACAATTTCTTATCATGGTGGTTCCAATAATATACATTATATATAATGTGAACGTTTCTGGAAATTAAATTGAATAACCAGATGTTGCCAGTCTATTGAATTAAATACCCAACAAATCAAGTTGTCACTGGAAAACTACATTGCTATGAAGTCCTACTCATTCATCTGCTACATTACCCACAATGGCATAATGCAACCAAAGATATTAAAGAGGTAGGTACCTCTGGAGAAACAGTAATGCAACATCGCTACCAGTTGTTTCCCAGTACATAATGCCCAACCCTAGTTGTATGGTTTCACCTTTTCAAGTTTTTGAGCTTGAGGGATTTTTCTTATGCAATCCGGTAATATTTCTCTGAATGAAATGTCGATTAAATGAGCATTTATATTATTAAATTAGCTCTTTGTCATGTTTATGTTATTTCCTCTCTGAACATGCTGGATCAGGATCTCCTACTTGTATCATTCTAAACAACAATAGTTCACATTGTCCGACAGCCTCGGCATAGCAAAAAACAACATTGCAGCGGATGTCACAATACATCACAGGAAAGCAATGTCAACCACTGACCCACTCTACATCTAATATATTCATGCATAGCAAGCACAAAGACTCAAACGCATGCGGCATATGCCATCTGACCCTGCGGAGAGCTTTTATGGTGTGATGTCATCACGCCCCATTGTCATAAATGAACCACCTCACTTCTCCGCCTGCCTGTCAATAAATTTTCAAGGGGCCTCGGTCATACTTTCCCACTCTACTGTGCGCTAGATGGACATGAAATAATTGCCATGCAAAGAGTTGCACGTTTCCCTTTCTAATTTTAAGGGTCAACAGCATTTTAATACAATTTTAAACACACACACAATGTTTTTTTATGATGCATGTACAAGCGGCTTTTGATAGCTTAACCAGCCAAGCATGGTTAAAGAGAGAAACCATTGCAGCTGCTTCCAGGACCCACTTAATTTAGTCCCCTGACCCCGGTTCACCTGAGTCTGCATGGAAATCATAATGCAATTCAAGTGTGAAGAAAAATGATATAGTGTGTATTTACCCCAAATATTTATGCAGGGCCTACTAACAGTCTTGCTTACTCCTAATAAAGGGAAAGTGATGCCTTGTAACATTGGCGGTGCTGGGTTGCTGCTACATTGCCTGAGGCCATTGTTTCCTCCATTATCATTTTCATTGGATTCTATACAGGGCAGTGTTTCCAGTGTTTACAATGCCTGCCTCATATACTGTATGCCTTAGGTGTTTTACAGAGCCGTTTTGATATTGAGAGATTTCTTTTAGAAATTTTGACTTTATTGTCAATAAAAACTCCACAGTATTGTATCATTTGTATTATTTAATCTGAGGGACACATGAGGCATATTCTGACCCACATTTACAGGCATCATATAGGAAATATCTGCTATCCACCAGCAATTGGTGCAATAACATCCTGGGTGGTACCCAACTGAGTAAATAGTGATTTGCTATTAGTTTGTATGATCTCTAGGTGTTTTTTTCCCCTTCTTTTCCTACCATATTCTTCTGTCCGCTCAAGGTTGCAGTTCACTCAAACTGACAGCTGCTGCGGGGTCCAACAATGTGTCTATTGCTCAACATCCCCACTATCTTCTGGCCTGATGATACCACGTGTTACCTGAGGGATGAAAAACCAAGTTAGAAGACATAATAGGATAAAAGAGGAAATCCTCAGTACAGTTACACCTCTGAATTGGATTGTTATTCTGCAGTTCAGTTCCTTAAGAAGTGTGTCAATAGCTATTAGCTCCCTAACAAGGGGATCAGGTGAGCCCTGTACCAGCGAGGCAAAGCTCCCCGAGGCACAATCATGTTCTATATTTCCAGAGAGGAAGTCTGTACTGTACTCTGGGCAGCAATCTTCCAGAGGCCTATTAGACTACTGTAGCTGTATAAAGAGTCAAGCAGAGAGGGTGTCTCATCAGTGCTGATAACAGGGTATCTGGTCAAGTCATTAGCTCTCCTCTTATTGAATTCCTCCAGCCAAATAGACCAAATGAAGCTAAATAAAGCTATAGATGGCGAGGAGCCTACAGCCCATTAATATGCTGCCACCTCGCTCTTCTCCTCCTCCTCCTCCTCCTCCTCCCAGAGCCGCAGACACATTCACTGGCTTTCTCCCGCTCTTTCTCACTTTCTCTCCCTCACATTCCCTCGTTTCTCTCCCTCTATCAATCTCTTCCTTTCCACTCTTTCCTCCTCTGTCATTCCCAGCTTGTCTCTGCCTCTCTCACACCCTCACCTCCTTCCTTTCCTCCTTTCTCCTCCCTCACTCTTTCCTTGTCTGGGGGCCCTAATGGCGAGCATGTACAGCAGCTCTGACACCGTCACATCTGCTGGCAGAGAGGGTCTCTCCCTCACCACACAGCCTGCTAATGAGATCTTCCCCCATTTAATTAATACCATAAGAATTTTAATTCTGACTGAATCAATTTAATGTGATGTGATTTTGTCAGCTCTATTCCCCAAGTAAGGAAAAAAACAGAGCGGGCCCTGATGCTTATTACATACATCATTTCACGGGCCCTGCATTCCCTGCTGACTTAAACAAATTCTAATTAAGACTAATTAAAGCATCATTTATGAAAACGCTTGTGATAGTTATGCAAACATTCTGGGTGGGTATGCTCTGCATGATAATTACCCCCCGGTTTAAATTAAGACCTGCTCCCTGGCAATTATGCTAGCCACACACCAGCACCTCATGGAAAACGTTCTTTATTCAATTCCTGCAATTAAATAGGAGACCTGCCTCCTGAACTATCTGCTCAGAATGCATTTTATAAGAAGAAAAGAATGATTATGCATTGTTGTTTTCCCCCTCTGTCAGGTGGAGAAAATGGAGCCAATCCAGTGTTCTGTATCAGAGTTACATTGGGGTTAAAGTGATGATCATAAAGCAGCCAGCGGTGACTGATATGCGAGGTGACACCCGCTGCCTTTGGATGAGGTGATTAGCCTGTGTTTTCTAGGTGAGTTTTTGTCACATTAGTGCTGGTTAGACAGATGTGAGCAGATGCACTGTCTTAGATCTCCACCTCCACTCACCAGTGTCTTTCACTGAGTTACTTCAAATGCACAGTACGCCTACAACTGTACAGTATGTGCTTTAATTTGGCTCTTTTCTCAGACCAAAGTTAACACCTTAAAAAAAACAATGTCTGTGATCTTAAAAGAAAATCTGGAGTGGGTATGTGGTCGTGCTAGCTCACTGGATAAAGAACGACACCATATTTTCTATTACACCATTACACCACATTTCTTCTTCTGCTTTCTTGATGTAAAAATTCCAAGATATCACACACTCATTTCTGTAAGCCTTATATGAAGCTACCGCCAACAGCCGGCTAACTTAGCTTAGCATAAAGACTGGAAATGGGGAAACATCTAGCCTGGACCCATCCACAAAATGAATTAGCACATTGTATCTTTGTTTAATCTGTACAAAAACCAAAGAGTAAAACCAACAATTCTGATGGTTATGTGCCAAACTATTTCTATAGAACCAGTTGCTAGGTAACCGGCTGAGACTCCAGGAAGTTACTGGTCCCAGCCAAGAAGAAGTCGAGAACATAACCCCCCCGTAAACCGGCAAATTGCTGTTTTACACTTTGGTTTTTGTACAGATTAAACAAATGAGATATGGGATGTTAATTGGTGAGCTTGAGAGGTGCTGTTAGGCAGATTTTGTTATCTGGACAGTGCCATGCCTGCTGTTTCCCCATTTTCAGTTGTTATGCTAAGCTAAGTTAGCCGGCTGCCGGCTGTAGCTTCATATTGCCTGTACAGACAGGTGACTGGTATTAATCTTCTCATCTAATGCAGCAAGAAAGCAAATAAGTTTATTTCTCAAAATGTTGAACTATTCCTTTAAGCTCTTCAGGGGAGCTGTAAAAAAAGCATTTATAAAATACGAATATTGCTGGGAACTATGTAGTCATATGTTGGCCTCCACATTGCGTACAAGGCTGGGAAATGGTGAAAGTATATTATGAGAACAGGATTTCCTGTCTTTAAATGAATGTGCTGATCCAGTTGCTTATGTCAGCTGGCTGTTAATAGACATCCTGCAGAATGCTGCCTCTTTATCAGGCTTTTAGCAGGAGTTTACAGTGTGACGTCATTACACCTATCAGATCTGTTGATACGGCAGCACACTCCCTGCAATGCATTGTTTCACAGAGCTGAGGTCCAGGCTATTCTTACTTTATTGGCACTATTTAAAGCGCTTCAGACATTATAATGACCTTGAAACTGTAACAGTAGTTAAAACAACATATTTATCTGAGTGATAGACACACCTGTGTTTTGCAGGTGTTTCTGAAGCGTCTTGCTCCATCTACAGTGGTGGAAAGTAACTAAGTACATTTACTCAAGTACAATTTTTGAGGTACTTTACTTGAGTATTTCCATTTTCACATTTCAGAGGGAAATATACTTTTAAATTGCTTCCTTTTCAGATTAAGATTTTACTTACAAAACATACGATCCGTTTATAAAAATATCATGCATTGTTATTGTATATGAAGTAGTTAAATGTGTTCCACTTTCACCAATTACAACATTAAAGTATCTCTGACATGTTAATGCATTAATTATAATAATCCAGTAATATAACAATATAATAAGTATGACAGGGCAGCAGGTCAGTGCCCATGTACTATGATTTTCTTGGTTTCCTATCACTGTTTAACTGGCCACTCATTACATAAGTCTTTCATGTCCTAAAGCTATAAGATACTTTGATACCTTATGTGAAGCTTTACAAATAAAACGATGAACAGATGTGGAGCTCTATATGTGGTGTGGTAATTCATCATACTTTTAAATGCTTTTAATAAAGTTATGGCTTCACTGCGCTCAGATGGCTCAACGCGGTGGTGTTGTTTATATGTTTGCTCAACACTTATCACTTCTGTCATGTTTGTTTACTTTTCTCGGTGTGTTCGACTTTGGCAACGGCGCAGCATTATTGCGTTTTACTTCCTGAGAGGCAGCTGGTTCAATAAGATGAGAAAAAAAACAGGCCCTATTCCCAAATCAGTTGCTGGTGAGGTTGAGGGAACTGGAGCAGCAGGGAGCAGACCCTGGTTCCACCCACGTCCTGTTTTACGTGTGCTGCCTCCCCCTGTACATGCAGATGGCACAGCGCTCCCAGATTTCATTTGAGGTAATCTAATCCCTCCACTGCTCCCTCTAGAAAGGAGGAGTATTAGTGGCCATATGTCAACCAGATTTGTCAGATTATTCATTACAATTAATTGCTGTTCCACTTAAGGCCTTTAAGGCTGTGAATTGCTCCGAAATCTATTGCAAACACAAAAATTATGAGTAAAAGACTTTGGCCCTGTCATTCAAATTTCAGGCTGACCTTTAGCGGAGCCCGGCTTTTCTGAGGGAGTGTAAGAGAGAGAGCCTTTCTAATTGGTGTTTCTTCAGCCTTTTATATTTTTTATTTTCCATCTACAGGTAGAGTGTCTGTCTCTATTGACAAGGAATACAGGGAAGACTGTTGAGACAGTCCAGAGTGATTACACCTACTGCCCACCGAAGTCCACTGTTCACATTTTGTCTCAGCGCCTGCTCTACTAAATATACTTACATATTGGTTATATTCACATGCGCAATTTGTTTTGCTTATTGTTGGGATGCAGTAACACCATAGTTAGCTTTCTGCACACTGTACACTGTCAACTGAATTTCAATGTGGACCTTTTTCGAAGGTTGGCTGCAAGGCAGCCTAATAGCCACCTGAATTAATGTGCTGTCCAAGGATATGAGCCATAATACTTTGGTGATTAATGTTTCACTGGTGCTCTGCTTCCATAGTTAGGGCTCAGACCCCAGAGATAAACTATTCACTACATACTCAAATCACATTCAACCAGCACACAGAATCACATTGAACTCTAAATCATATTTCTTTTTTGTCTTTCTGTTTTTTGTTTTATATTTTAAAAAACTGACTAAAACATATTGATTTAAAATAATTTTAGTGCAAATCACATCAAGTAGTCCTTGAGGAAAAAGTCACAGCAAATTACAACATTATGATTGACTATGATTGAAAACCACGGGGCTGATTCATTGCTGATGATGTATTTTAGTTAATTATAGAGTAAGGCACAAGAGGAGTGACTTTAAGCCCGTCTGATTGGCCCACTTAATTGTGCTTTATGAGATAGGGCTTACCGAGCAGGGCTTAGAGACTCAGTGTTAGGGCTGAAGTAGGAGGAGAAAATCTCTCACAGGTCATATTACCCAGGCCAGAGTTAATGAGAAGGTGGAGGTAAGAGAATACATCACCATATCAATCTGCACCACCTCTTCATTCACCTCCACTCCGACTGTTTTTTATCTTTTCCACATTAATCATCATTAGTATGATACAACATTGTCATATTCCTAGTTATATTAGATCTACATGGTTTATGTTGTCTTACTGGGAAAACTAATAAATACAGAAGAAATGCAAATCTTTTTAAATAAGCTATAATTTACATAGTACACAGTTTGCGTTGTATAATTGCTATTATTGTGTATGATTCTGGAAAAACATGCCGATCTATTGCTCACCATTAATCACAGACAGGAGGGTCCATATACCTCTGTCTTGTTTTTTATTGTACTCGACTGCTCAGGCTGCCTCAAGTGCCTCAGACCAGCTCGATGAGATCTCGTATCCACCTGTATATTGGGAGAAGGAGGTGTTGAAATATTTCAGATTCCCCTCTATACTCATGGTGCCGGCGGATCGATGCTCTAAACGCCAGTTGCCTGGCCTCGTCTCATCACTGTACTCCTGCCGACTGACACATCCTCAATATATTACAATACGGTTGCCACTAAAGGTCATTCTCTCAGAACATAATCACACACAATCAAAACCACAAACTTCATATATCAAGGAGACAGTAAATAGCCTCAGGGTTTATTTTCTACTGCCACAGAAACGCTTTCGGTCTATTCATAAGCTGAAGTTGGGGTGACTTGAATTAAGATCTGATGGCACATAAACATGACGCAGAAAAAAAAAAAAATTTGAACTGACTTATTCAGATGTCATAAATAATTCTAAATATTACTACTGCCTGAACTTATTTGTAGCAGCAGCTAAAATCTTCATATCTTTTTTCTATTCAGTTTGAAATGTAAAGTCTCTTATTTAATGAAGATTTTAGCCACCTTTTGTAGTCATTGAAAGAGATGGTTGTTGTGTCCAAGCTCCCAATATTTTCGTTCCTTCTTCATCAGGAGTAGGATGTCATGAAAAGAAGTGGCAAAGTAAAAAAAAAAGAAAAAAAAATATGAGCGGAAACACACCCCTCTCCTCCATATTACCATAATGAGGAAAACACACTTAGTGGGCCATGACCTGATGTCATCTGATTATACCCATGATTAATGATATCCTTTTACCAAAACATGCCACTACTGTAACTGTCTGGGATTACAAGGAGCAGATGGTAATGTATTCATGCTTTCAGAAATGTGTTCTTATAGTCTTAACCAATGTGTGTGTGTGTGTGTGTGTGTGTGTGTGTGTGTGTGTGTGTGTGTGTGTGTGTGTTTTATACTTGCTAAGATGCATTGTTTTTAATGGAATCTTTTTCCAGGATACATTTTATTTTTTTGACTCAGGTCCATATAGGTTTTTTTATGAGCTTGATTTGAAGATGTTGTGTCTGTGCTTGTTACGAGCTCCTTTTTGTGAGCTATAAATGGCATGAACAGCCATCACCATCTGTTAGATTTAGACAAATTCAGTTTTCATTTGGTCCAACTGTGGATACATGTGCACATTGATATAAACCTGTTTTTTTTTTCTTGGCAATGTAGAAAAACTGTCTGACGTACAGTCCATAATTGGTCAACAGTGTACAGTGAAATAACAAACTGGGGTTGACACTTTGTGCTCCTTCTGGTGTGAAGATGATCTTAATAATGGTGCAACAGTATCCCACGAGAGAGCGAAAAGCTGAAATGCTCGCACAGCTTTAAAGCGTCTTGTTTTGTACTCAGACTCCAGTCTCCAGATACCAATGTCCAGTCGATGACTCAGTTGAAAATATTTTCCTCTGGTTTTTCCTCTGTCCAGACGCCATGTCAACAAAGCCCCCAGTGTTGCGACGATGTAGGAGCTACAATGTCAGTCTGTCTGCTTAATTGCCAGTGGGATGAATGTTAATTTACTCAGTCAAGAACCCTCTTTGTAGCACGTTTATAGCCCAGAGGTGTAGATTTACATCTTAGGGATACAATGAGTTTTAGCTTGTGCTAAAAGGGGGGTGATAGGGCCCACATTCCTCCACCTCCCACTGCATATTGTTCTATTGTATATGAACACCTCTCTGCCACAGAGCAGCCCTGGTCAGGGTAGGTGTTGAAGATGAGGAGGGGAACTTGAACTGAACTTGGACAAAAGGCAACACTATATTTGCTCAGTCTGCACGGTCGCCTTCACTGAGTAAAAGTGATGTATCGTGCACAACGTACCTGTCAACACAGCACTATTTTGTCTGTAATGCACTGGCTGGTGTCTGAATGCGGCATGTGCGTTTTTTGGCTCTGTGACTTTTGTTTTAAATCACTGAAATGGATCTGCAATGTTATACTGTAATGGACAAATTAAATTCCCGTTTGTTCAGACGTTTTGTGCGACTCTCAGGGAGATCTACTTCACTAGTACAAAGTGTAGTACTGTGTAATTATAAGAGAGGTGGTCTGGCCTCGGGGGATTGCTGCTAGATTTCACCAGAAAGGTTCCTGTGCACTACATGAATATGCTCAAGAAATCCGCCCCGCATTTGTGTATTGGGCTGTCAAAAAATTAAATGAAAAGTCATTCTAATAGGCGACCCCTGGCCTAGTTCATATTTCCTGTCAATTATGAAAGTATGAAGTCATGCATAGTTATGAGGCATGGGCGGGCCTATTAAAATTCATAAATGATTTGTGTTTATACCAGGTTATTCTATAAACCACTTAATTCCACGTGGTCATGTAGAACTAATGCCGCTCCCCACTGTATACCTTAAAAAGAGGCAGGTGCATTGTGTTTCTCCCAAATTTGTGATTTTCAATATAAAGAAATTAAAACAATGAACAAATCAGCTTTGTTCTTGCTTTAATATTACAGCATGCAACAGCTTTGTTTGTTTGTTTAAAGCCAGAAGCTGCATTGGAAGAACTCTCTTGCCAACTGCCACTACAATGGGCTAATTGTTTTCTGGTAATTATACCTTCTTCACCAGTAAACGTTTTGCGGACCTCTTGGGCTCTTGTGTAACTCAGGTGTGTGTAATTACATTTCTTAAGGTCAGCCTTTCACCAGGATGAATTAGTGAAATTGCGTAGTTGACCACTTCAGAGCATGGATCCAAACGCAATTATCTTTGTTAATAGATCTGCTCTTCAGTGCTAGAAGATGATTCAGAAAGCAACTGATTGACACAAAACAGGAGACACATTTTAAAGTTGTCTCACAATGTATTTAATTTAACTTTTTATTCATGTGCAAAACATGACACATATCCAAATTGTCCTCTCCTTACTTCAAAAGAAAGACAAGTGTTTTGGTATTTCATCCTGAATGCCATTGTAAATACTGGCTTGAAATACTTGATTTGTTTTCTCTCACCATGTGGGGCCTGGTGCGAGATATTGATCAGAGCATATCCTGGTCAATCAGACTAAATGATTGCCTATAAGCCCCCCTCTCCTGCTGGCTGGAAGGCATGAGGGGGATCCGGAGGAAAACCGAATTATAGCAGCCCAGATATGAGCTGCCTGGCCACTGATAGTTCGCAGCAGCCTCATGGAACTGAGCAATGCAAATGTACAATAAACAGGGCCTAAGCTGGTGGAGGTCTTTCAATCACACAGGGGCAATAGTTCAACCCCCGCCATGCGTAATCCCAGCCTTGAAACCCCTGGGACTCCAGCCTCCAACCTGCTCAATGGCACAAAGATATTAGATAGCCATATGTAGATTCACTAGGTAAACAGACTCTCATGATAACACAATATGCTCTCTTTTCTACCAGGAATATATTTGAAGCTAAGTTCTGCTTTCTTCTGACGGAAGGCTCAAATTGAAGGCTTAGCTTTGCGCCATCAGAATTCGATGCAGCTGTTTGCTTTGTTTAACGTCCTTGATATATCTCTTGCTGAGAAGAAATTGGTATCTCTTCTTTTTGAATTAAGTTGCCTCTGTGTTTGCATTATAGACCAAGCTAGACTGAAGAGTGGCTGATAGAGGGCCTGTTGAGGGGGGTTTAAGTGTGTTTACACGAATGGTAAAAAAAGATTTAAAAAAGCACGCTGAAACTGTGAAAATAAAACGTGAATGGCTGGAGAGCAAGAAACGAGTTATTTTTGGATGCTGATTTTAGAATCAAAAGTAATTTGATAACAACACAAATTATTTTATTTTAACGAGCTGATGGCTTAATTGACTTAATCTGGCTGAAATTGATCTTGTGTATGATTATCGTACAGTATTTGACATTTATTGTTGGTGTCTCCCCTCGATATTTCAGCTCATGAGGTTAATCTTTTCCTGGGACATGTTTACTCACTCCGTCATTCACATACACACCCACACACACATATACAGTACACACTAAAAATCATTCATACACCGCTGCACAAGCAGGCTTGTGTGAAAACACACACACACACACACACACACACACACACACACACACACACACACACACACACACACACACAGTCTCTCTCTTTCTCTGACACATGCATTCACCAGAGAAGTCCATATGGAGATAAATGACAAGTGCGCGCACACACACACACACACACACACACACACACACACACACACACACACACACACACACACACACACACACATGCAGCAGGAAGAGTGTCTGTCTATACATGGGGGAGGGTAAGCAGGGATAGAGGATAGGAGAGTAGGATGGGGTGGAGGGTGATGGGAGGTTGGGGGCTGTTGACAATGTTCTCCAGGTCTGTGTAACCCCTCCTCCCTCCCTTCGCCAGCGGCAGTCCCAGCAGGAGCCACTCCAGCCTGGGGAGAGGGTCCTTCCGGCCAGCGGGGGCTCCAGAGGGGAGGTGGGGGGGGGATGCACAGAGAGAGGCATGACATGGGCCACTTTAGGCTTGCATCACATGATCCATGTGAAAGGAGGCGGCTGATGAGGAGCTGACACCGATCATCCGCTCTGCCCGTCCATTATGTCAGATAGTGTGAAGTGACAGGAGAACGACGTCTTCCAAATCCAGTAGATCAAGCTCTTTTTGTTTGCAACAAATGTAGCAGAAATAACCACAGGAGTCCCAGATAGAATATGGCTAAGTTGTTCTGAAATAGCTCCCCTCTACTGTGATTGCCAGTTTTCTCACTTCTAATTGCTTTAAGAGTTGATTCTTTGAAACTCAAACCAGTACCACTGATTTGTCCGAGCAGTATATCTGTGTATTGGCTGCTAATGATGCCTCTGAGGTGCATTTTATTTTGTCACAGATACAGTGCTGTAATTAAGTGGCCCTTAGCCCTTAGTGCTCCTCAGTACCCAGAGTGCCACACGTTTTCAGTCCTACTAGATACTTAATTTCATTCAGCTGGTGTTCTAGGTCTAAATCAGCCCCTGATTACATGACAAAAATGAAAACCAGCAGGGCTCTGCATCCAAAAGGACCAGGAATGAGAGCAAACTCTCTGCACAGTAGAGAGCAAAATGCAAATCAGATCATTTAAAAAGTAACCAAGTTTGTTAATTTTAAAAACTTGTCTGTAGGTAAGCTGAGGGCCTAAGAGAGAAGCTGCAGGCTGTTCCGTGTGGCACTAAACACATGAACGTGAGCCTGTTCAGAAATGTAAGCACTTGTGAGTCTGAGATAATGATGGGATAATAGTAATCTATTAGTCCTTCAGTTTTTGTATGCCTAATAATTACATTAATTGAATAACACTCATTTAGAGAAAATGAGGGACCCAGTGGTGTTAATTCAACCTGTGTTTCCAGATGCTCATTTCTAAACAGCTAAGTGAACTACCTAATCATAGCCAACCATCTGGGAATTCCCCTCCAAGGCAGCAATAGATATGGCGCCATAATACGTTTTAAAGACATCGACTGATGGTTGCCTGCAACTAAACATATTGAAGCTGCCGTTTAGCCTCTCCAGCTAACAAATAGGGGGTAAAAGCGAGTGCCTTGATTATTAACTCCCCGTTCATTTAGGGCACCTAATGCTAATTTCTGTCTTTTATATGAAGGTAAATAAGGTCATTATGGCGGTGTTAATGATTAGCATATCTCACAGGTGTAATTCTCTGTGAGTATTGCTCCGAGACTCCTTTCCTTCAGTAAAAATCACTCAGTGCCATGCCAACAAAGATGGGAAGACTGACTAATTTATCCCCAAATTTGCACCATGTACAAAAAATCATGCAAATCAACTGGGTTCTCATTTGGAAGACACAGCATTTGGGTGACATTAATCAAAGAAAAATATGCAGACAAAGGTGACAGTAATCTCAATACTCATGCATAAGTGGCACAGCTGTGATTTCTCTGACTGTATAGTTGTACAGTACCTGCGTGGACTGGAGCCAAAATGGAACTTCTATACATTATACCACCTCGTCTCATTATTTTTATTTTAGCTCATAGTGATCAAATGGCTATGGACTTCAATTTTTTTTTTCACACTCAGGTGCTCATGCCTTCCAATTACAATAACGCAATTACATGTACACGTATCTGTTGGTTTTTCCATTATCACTTAAAGTTGGCAAGAAGCAAAAAAAAATTCAAGCTCGTCAAAGAGAGAAGAAATCTTGTTATTTGAAAATGAACATGTAGTTTTGTAGCTGAGGTAAGATATAAGGAGCTTGACACAAGTTGAGGGAATTCAAATAAATTGATGTTGAATGCAGGAGGCATCTGTCAAGATTAATAGTGCAGGTTCATATATGTTTTTCAATCTGGTTAATGATGATTGATATAGACAAGTGATAATTGTAATTATCTCCACTGCGTCTTGCTCTGTACACATGTGCATCTTCATTAGCTTAGTCAGCCTATAGATATAGTATGGCCATGTACAATTCCTTGGAGTGTGAAATTTCCCAACAGTCGTCTCTGTGTATGTGAGAGCAGTGCGGTGCCACAGCCCGAGCTCACCTAAGCTCTCGACTGAGTTGTAGTGCAACGTAGCCTAATCCCCCAACAGAGCCGTCAAGCCAGCCTGCAAACAGAGCTCACTGCTGGCTCTCTCTGCGTGGAGGGAGCAAACCAACATCATAACAAAGGGTGTTTATGGAAAAATAGATGCTGGCGCAGCCGACCAGAAAGGGCTTAGCAGTGAACAGACCCCGCTCCCACCTTTATCCTTCACCGTTCACATTGAAATGCAAATATCAAGGCAGGGTTTCCACCCGCGTGCCACTCACAAATTGAAAAGCAGTTTTTATCTATGCAAATGCAAGCATGGTAATTGAAGTTAATCAATCAATGCTAGCTTTCACTAAAACCTTGAACATGATTGAATAAAGTAATTATCATTCAGGAGAAAATGATGAAGTTGTAGACAGCATGAACCTTATTAAAGGAGGATTTTGAGTCACAATGGCTTAATTTAGCCAGCAGCCCCCTCTGTGTCGTCTTCCTCTTCTCCCCTCTGTCTCTGCATCTCTTTCTCACTCCATCCCTCTTTTCTTCACTCTTTGACTCAATCTTGTGTGAAGCAGAATAGCTCACTGTTAAGAATATTTTAAGTGTGAAATATGCCCACTTGTGGTACATGGCACAAGGTAACTCCTGATGGAATTATTTATTTCAGAGAACTGTATTACTTTTTCCCCGCCATTGTTGCATGGAGAAACTGTCACATTGTGTGCTCTCTTTGAGACATGACATGCACCCCTTTTGTAACAGTGTGTGCCTCTCATGTTATTAATTCAAATCACCTAGCTAAGCATCAGATTTTCCCAAAAATAATTAGCAGGTGAGCTTTGAAAAACCTAGAAGGTCATTTAACAACACTTACAGTTGTTTTGAAGGTATTTCCAGAAACCTTAAATACTATTTTAATCATCTGGATAAAAGAAAATCTGCACACAAAAAAAACAATAATTTTTACCTGTGCACCCCAAGTTGCAACTGTATTTTCTAATGTATTTTTCTAATAGCTGGAAATGACTCCTCGCTCTTTTTGTAAAACACAAGCAAATATAACATATTGGGAACAAACATCATTACATAAGAATATAACAAATATTAATTTATTCCTATTTTTTATTTTTTTCCTATTTAGGGTTATACAAATTATACAAGGAGACGTAATTTCTGGCTACCATCTTTGGTTGGATTATAACTTGGTGAACGAATTAAAACTTTTTTTAACCTGCAGCAAACTGAAGGTGTAATTATACAACCTTCTGGGTAATTATGTCTCAGATAATCAGTTGCTTAGCTCTGTGATTTTAGTGTAATGGTGATACATGAGAGGCACAAACTAGGGTTGGCATCCTTGATGCTTCTAAAATACTGTATTCACCTCACTAGGTATGTTGCAAAAAATAACTCACAAGTGCCAGTGGAGAGATGTTAAACGCAAACCTTGAAGAAAAGTACCATCCTCTCAGAGCTCATCCACACTGACCGACCCACAACCATCTCTGATTCACACTTGATGTATCTGTTCTTTGAGGGTAAAATGACACTTGTACATAATTGTTGAGGTAGGGGATGGAAAAAAAAAAAGAGATGTCAGTGTCAACCATTTTCAAAAGAAGGCTCCCCCCCCCAGCTTCCACCTGTCAGCCAAGACGGTGGTAATTGAGACTTCCTGTGTGCTGTGGCTGGCTACCTTACTCTGGCTCTCCTGGCTGCTCTCCTCATGGCAGGGCTAGTTAAAGGCCTCTTCGGTTTGTCACAGAGTTTAATATGCACCCTACATAATTATGCAGGATTCACAGTGCTATCAAACTGCAATTCAAATTAGTTCAGGATTAAAGGCACAGAACAGTACTGGTTCCTTAATTGCATTGTACTGTGCTGATCACATTCAAATACCCATTACTCATTCCCTCTGCGGAGCAATAAGTCAGAGGGATTAATACTGAGGCAGGTGACAGGGCCAAGCCATTAAAAGGCAGTTATGCAGAAAGCATGGCTGGTTTTATTCACGTTAATGAAATCAGCGAAATGAAACTGTAATAGATTTATCAAAGCTCAGATGGATTTGCAGTAAATCAGTTTGATTCAGGCAATCAAACTGGACAATGGAGATAGTTTTCAGCTACAGCAGTGGATATCAGGCAGCAGCATGTGAGAAGTGCTGATATTCTTCTTGTGAGGATTTGGTGAACACCCGGTGCCTAGGCCCTATTCCCAGAGCTGGGCCTGCTCATTTTTGTCAGCTAAATGGTGCCAGTGACTGATAAAACATACTGCCTTCCAGTTAAACACCATATTCTTCTACCCCCTTCTCTCATCCCACACTCTGTCTCTCTCCCCCTCGCTCTCCTCTTCAATTTATGGATCGTGTGTTGCTGATTCCGGCTTGTTATACAGTGCACAAGCCCATGAATTAGAACCTAAATTCACTTACATCAAATGGATTAGTGTTGAAATCCATCCGTCTGAGCTTGTCTCATGGCACAGGGCTTCAAGTAGCCATCCAACACAAGATGCTAGCTGGTCAAAACTCTACAAAGAATAAAAATACATTCAGCAATTTAAAAGGAAAGTCTCAGATTAAACATAGCTTGCTAACACCCCCTATTTAGCATCTATAAATCAGTATATAAACAATTAATACATGTTTTATAACACACTATAATATAGTTATGAACAGGTATGAGGACTTTTTAAGTGTTTATTAATGTACAGTATTTGTCAACAATTATAACTTCTCCTATGAAGACATATTATTACAACTACGTTTTACTATATTGTCATTGAATATCTGTTTAAGCAGCAGCCTCCAGTGATTAGTGCCTACAGGAGTTAACAAATACATTAACACTTATATCTGCTTACAACTATATTATAATGTGTTATAAGCCATTTATTTAGTGCTTATATATACTGCTTTTAATATAATACTAAATAGGGGGACTTGAACTAATGTGTCACTATGTTTAGCACGTTGTACTTTTTTTTTTAAGTCAAAAATCAGAAATTGAACCAACTGACAAATCAGTAAGTGACATTTTGCATGTCGTGGTATATACAGTCCGTAGGCAGTTGCAATGACAGAATTACACCAGCTACGGCTGTTTTTTTTCTCCAAGTCCTGCCTTACACTTTTTCAATGTAAAAATGGTTAAATGACCTGAGCTCAAACGACATTATTTTTAAATGTGTTCTTAATGAGTCGTCCACTGTACAGTATAAATTCCAATTACATCCAATTAACCCCAATCAGAAGCACCTCATCTCTAGCCTCTTTTTTATTTAATGGTTCGCTGCGGCTTCAACCATTGATTAGGCTGAATGAGCAGCACTACTAAATGACCACCTTGCAGGAGACGGGAGCTGTTAGCCTTAATAGAGACAGCCTGGCCATTACACCTCTGTGTGCACAGTCCCCCTCTTTTAACAGGCTAGATCAACTTTTATATTGGGGTCTGACGGGCCTCTATCCGGGTTGATTTTGACTTTAGCCCATTTGCTTCGAGGGAAAATGTTAAGTAGAAACCTCCCATCCATGAACACTAGCCCATTATTTTGTAATTACAATGCATTTAGATCCACCAGTAGGCATCAATGATTATACACAACGCCATTTGAATGTGTACACAGTGGAGGTGTTCTTAAAGCAGTTATGAAGCCAAATGTTATTGTGGGAATAGCCTTGCATTACTTATAAAAATATACTCACTGGAGACAATGTTAAAATAAATAAAAATTAGATTTGGGAGTAGTGCAAAACCAAAAATATTCTTATAATAATAATAAATATAATTTATTCCAAAGACAGTTTGAGTCTGTATGTGATCACAGCAGCTTACTTTATTTCTCGTTGCTTTGGTCAGGATCAAGACAAGACTTGGCCCAACTGCAAGAGAAAGACAGTGAAGATTAGAAATAAAAGCATAAATCCATTCAACATGAAGTATCCTCGAGTGTTACAACTGGCAGCAGACGCTCAGATAAGCCCTCCCACATACTTAGTCTTGAGAATTTCCCTGTTTGTGTTCTTTTGAGGAGTTTGCATTGCATAATACCCATGTGGCTAGCCACAACAATCTGTAGATTAAGCCCAACAAAAGTATGCATTAGAACTCCCTGGCTTAAACAATTTCATAAGTGCATTCAAAACACAATTCCCTCATAATTTGAGCTTTGTAAAAACAAAAAACGGCGCTCGTTTCTTAATGAAAGCACCCATAGTCAACATTAGAAGGGGATTAACCAGAAGAGAACTAGAGATGCACAATAAGTCTTTCAAACAGCCTTCATATACAATTGTCACCACACAGCCAAACATATGAAGCCCTCACTTTGACAGCGTGCATATGAAAATAATTGCTTTATTTATAGATGGTGTGAAATTAAGCACACTTAAAAGCTTGGGACAGTATGGTTTAATCAACCCCGTTGATTCATGCTCACAATTCACAGCAACTGAAAGTGTGTGTGTGTGTGTGTGTGTGTGTGTGTGTGTGTGTGTGTGTGTGTGTGGGGGGGGGGTATTAAATACATTCCCTTATTACTCTATAAATGCAAGTGGCCAAGCAGACAGAACCCAAGTAATAAATTAATAGTAATAAAAACACCAACTGCACAGACAGATACAGAAATTAAAAGCCAGCTACAAATACAACACGCCATTCAGCTTAATAAAATGCAAGACAATAACATTTCTTGGAACCAATCACATACACCTACTGTTGGATATTTAAACACATTTAATGTTGATTTGTATCTCATTTGGCATTGACTGAATTAATCTAATAAATATCAAGCATTTAAAATCCTTTTGGGAAAATATGATGAACAGATCACGCCTTGAAGTCCGATTGCATTAAAGGGCCAGTTCACTTAAATCACAAAAGATACGTTTTCTCACATTCCCCTAGTGGTTTCCAGCCGTACAGACAGTTTTGGTTTTGACATATTTGCTTCTGATGCCTCCATCACTACCCCACCAGTATGATGGTGAATTATATTTAGCTTGTGCTGTATTTTCTACCAAAGAAAAAGTTACAATTGAATCAATTGTATTGTGGTGGCAGGAGAAAGCTTTAAGTCATATATCCTAAAACCTGGGCAAATAAGAACCAATGGCCAGACACCCCCAGTGTTAAATGTGAAAATATGTGAATTTGGGTGAACCCTTTACATTGACCATGGAAAAACTGAAGCTTTAAGTGTAGTCAAAAAACACCATTAACAGCCAACAAACACTGATTTCCAGATTTAACTATTTTTTCAGTCTGATCTTTGTTAGGCAAATTCAGTTTGAGAGCGAAGTTATTTAGTTTTGCCCTTACCACTTAGTAGAGAGTGACGTTCCTGTGCTGCCAGTGTCATTTTCAGTTACGACAGAAGCTGCAGGAATTTTCTGATTTTGTTGTTATTTCTATCTACTTTAAACAACCTGTAAGTCAACAATTTCAGTTGCTATCTTTTATAGATGTAGAATTGTTCTGGCTTTGGCACAGGAAGATGATGTCCTCAATTTTTTATCCCGCCTACAAAGCTCTGATTGGTCAGTTGCTTTTTCCAACCTGGCTAAGAACATTCTGTTTTCAGCATCTTATGTGTATCAAACCGCACAATAGTACAATACACAGCAGAAATATTTATGGAACTCAACCAGAGGAAAGCAAGTATAACTGAATCACATCTGTATCATCCACAGGATGCCACATTTAAAATAGCTCTTTCTTGTTAAGACATGGCATCTCATGCATTATTGAAAAATACAAGCAAAGTGGAAGAATATCTTTTAAGTATGAAACATGTCTGCCACATGAAGTGTACAGACAATGTGATGTGTTTTGAAAGAGCTTCTCCTTAAGAGTTGCCTCTTCTTAATACACTCACTAGAAACATGCATGCCTTTAAAAGCTTTATGTTGAAAAGCTCACACAAAAATACAAACACCACAAAAATTAATAAAAATACAGACACATCCCTAAAATCATATTTCTCCTGTGAGTTCCACATTGTCTAGATGTCTACAAATTATATTATATAAAAGGGAATACAAAATGAAATTCTCTGATGTGTTGGCCTTATATGTATCACTTTCCCAACGTGGTAAACCTCCACTTCCAATTATACAGCATCAACATGATACTTTGTAAGACTGATGGACCTACAGTAAGTATACAATGTTGATCATTGAAAACTAGAAGTTCAAAATCAAAAACTCCCCTAATTACTTAGATTTTACCACAATGTCTCATCAAAATGTCAGAAGCCTTCACACTTTAAACATGTCCCACTAAGGCTTTAGACATCTCATACAAGTAGAATCTAGTTATTACAATGGCAGCCTAATGCTGATGAAGCACTGTACAGGGTAAGATATAATATAATACATGGTGCCTTCTCATAATAATGGAACTCTGTAAGGGAGATGAGCAACCTAAGCATTATATAAAAGTGTGAGCATTTGGACAGTGAGTGGAGGATATTGTGTCCATCTCAGGTTTGAGGATGGCTTGAGATTCCCATGACCTCTTGCTTCAAAAGCAAGGTCCTTATCTCTGGAGGGTCAATTACCATTCACTTTTTGCTTGATCTTGTTTGTTTAACCTGACACAGTGAAGAAAGGCCTGACATTGACCAGAATCCGCTGCATTAATGTGTTTCATGTTCTGCATTCATCATTGTCACCGAGCTGGAGAAGACTGCAGGTGTCACAGGAGGACATGAAGAATGGTGTGTTTGTGTGTGTGCAGTAAAGAGAGGTGGCAGGAGAAAAACGTGTGTGTGCGTGTGTGTGGAGGGAGAGTAAGAATGATTCATTTCTTCAACTTCAATAACAACAATTTCTTTCTTTTTTTATCTTTAAAAATGTACCCCACTTTTCCTTTTCATGCACTATGTTTTCATCTACAGTATTTTAAAGAGGTGCTATGCAGTTTTGGCCATTTCTTCGCTGTTTTCTCGCTTTTTGCTCACAGGTTTCTCTATAGAGCTCCCCCTACAGCTTTGGAATAGATATTTGGCAGCTCCTCTGTTTACTTGTGTCTGACTCCTCGCTCAGTCAGTCTGCCGTTTCCTCTTTCTCTGTTCCTCCGACAATGCTTTCCTAGCTTTCTGCTTCTTTTTAGCCGGCTCAGCCATAACGATAGTGTGAAAAACTCCATCGTTACCTTGCTAGCTGGTTCCTGTATAGGCGTATGTGTGCAGTGCCGTGAAGCAATTCGTTACATCGCGAGACCTGATATCACGCGATACTTCCTGATGATGAGGCCAGCGGCTCGCTGGCTGAAAGTTGCCAGGGTGGTTTTTCCGCTCACAGGCGCTAGGGGGAAGCGAGACGACCACCATTCAACCCGAAAAAAAGTCATATAACCATTCCAATGACTCCGAAGCTGTTCAGTTAAGGTAAATTAAGCTAAAAAAGCTGCATAGTTCCCCTTTAACACTGATGCTGTGGTAGGAAACAGAAAATGTAAGCCTGCAGACAAAAAACAACAGTCCATTGAAAAACAATTTACCAGTTGAGCTTATCTTGAAATATCTGGACTGTATGCTCCACTTCCTGTCCTGAAATGATAATTAGGACATTATTTTCAACATTAACTTCTTTTTATGATTAATCTAAGTAGTCCAAAATGCCAAAAATAATACTATCCAAATACTGTCCTACAATGCAAATCTCTTACCACATAAATTAAATTACATAGACATAGTTATGTTTCATAATTTTATAGGTAGGTATGCAACATACGTGTCTGTGCTTGTAAATAGTGAATTCAAGTAATTTGAGTTCTACTCAGGCAGTGCTCAATGTAACAGGTGAAAACTTGTAAATGTAATTTAATGATGATCAAATTATCCTTAATATAGGGTCTACTGTTACAGCATGTGGGCAGCTAATTCAGTTTTTTTTCACCGTATGTCTGATACCTCCTGCTTCCCCTTGCTTGTATGTGATGTAATCTGTCACCACCTTCACTTGAGCAAGGTGTGAGTTCCTGACATGATTCTTATGTCTTATTTTACCTGCGTTTATGTAACTCATCATTTGTACTTGTATGTATCTGTTAAAGACAATGCACATTATTTTAAATGTTAATATTTAAGTATTGGCTGAGATTGACAAATTTTCTGTTTTATAAATTGACTCTGTTCTTGTTATTTTGTTTCTGTTGTTCTCTTAACTAGACGTTGGTGTAATAGAGCATGTATGCTCAGCCAACACACTCTGTTTAAAGTTATCTAGATAATGACATCTGTTCCATGGCCATGTCCCAGCTCGGGGTCATGGGTCAGGGAGGATTCAGGGAGGATTTGTTAGCCACTGCTACTACTTGCAGCTTGCTTGAGTTAGCCGGAAGAGGCAAAGTTAGGAGAACTTTTACCTTGCTTTTCTTAGGACTTCCATTAACATGCATATTTCCTTATCCAGATACAGATCACATTTTAATGCCAAGTACAAATGGACTATGCAAGTCCAATACTCAATCTGCTTTAAACTCAGATTTTCTCTCCACCAACTACTGAGGGAAATATGTCTCTTTAGCTGCTAAATACTCCACTATGTTCACCAGTCAGTTGCTAACTTTTCTGCCATTTAGTGCTGAGCAGGTAGAAACAATGCGGATGAGAGTGGTGAAAGTGGACCAGAAGAGCAAAGAAAAACTAAACAATGAATGGAAGACACAAAAATGCTCAGTAGAGCTAAGGGAAACTGCATAATCAGGTCCAAATTCTGTGTTAATCCCTACGAGCGACACCTTCCACATATACAACGTAATGTAATCTGTTGTTAATAGACAAATATTGCATATGGCAGCTTTAAGTATGTACTGATGTACAGCCTTGAGTAGACAGGTTAGGTTTAGCAACACTTTCACTGTGGCCATGTCAATGGTCTCAAGACAGCTTCAAAACTCTTTTTTCTCCTTCAGATAGGGAAAAAAAGGAAACATGATCAATTTGTGCTGATCTTTATTAAAGCCTGTAATTACCATGAACTTTGTTTTGCTCTCATTTACAACCACAACATCTCACTGCAGCCCTTTAAGGTATTTACAAGTACTTACAACCCGTCTGAGTTGATTTGAACGTATCATAAGTAGGTGATGTGCACGTTACTCAGGTGATTGATAGACTCATATAGATATAGACAATAATAAAATAATATATAATAAAAATATATACAAAAATATAGGGAGGAAAACTAATTAAATGCAATAATTAAGATCAGTGTATACAATGGAATAGTGGCATTAGAATGTGCCAGAGGCCACCAAATTTTGGCTATTAAGGCCAACAATTTCTCCAGGGGAGTCATGCCCCCAGACCCCCTACACTACTCCCAAATGTCAGTGTTCCCATCAATCATAAATGAAATGTAGGCTACTTGGAATCCGCAATTTGGTGAGACAAATGCTAGAGGATCTTTCAATAAAAATCCTCCTCCTGAACAATCTGTCCCCCTCACTTCTGAAATTACGGCTACGCCCCTGGATCTAACTCAATAGTTGAAAACTCCAGAGAAAACAACGGGAAACGTGAAAAGAGATGAGAGGCTGCCTGGTGGAGAGCATCTAAAAAAGTAAAAAAAATCTCTGAGCAGGTTCATAATACAAGCATTTCGTATCAGAAATGATGAAAAATTATTATGAATATGTCTCTTCAGTATTTGCTGTTGCAGAAATGTGTTTAATTTAGAAATTGTGTTGACAGAAACTCCCACACAAGACCCTACAGCAAACCCACAGCTCAATAAGTAGTGCAGCAGGGTTTACTTAGAGAGACCTGTCACTAGCTGAATTGCTGTTTACAGGTAATCTATACTCCTCCTATCAAACTGAAGTGAACTGGCTTTGTATAAAGTCAGGACCAAAATATAGCCCTATTTGTTATACCCCAGTGGCTCGATAACACCACTGATGTATTGTTTCCACTGAAAGTTTTTAAGCACACTCTTACTACAATACTACAGTGCAGTGTTCCTATGACTTTTTCATAACATACAGTGTAGATTTTATAAACAATCTTTTTCAGCGTCAAAGTTTATTTTAATTCCCCATATGTGTATTGCACTAGGTCTATGAAAACTTAAAAGGTGGAGGAAAAATTGTGGTACCTTCCTGACATTTGTATACTTTTTGAATATGTATTACAATACGTGCTGTATCATTTCCATAACTTTCTCAGGTTTGGCCATAATCACAGCGGAGACCGAATATATTTGATTAGCGGTAAAATCACAGGGTAAAACAACATGGATGTGCTGTTGAAGTCAACTTTTGGAGTGTTGTTACTAATCCTGCATATCAGACTGGGAGGGTCTGAGTGTCATGGTTACTAAGCTAAAAGAGGATCACTGGCACAGGCTTCTATGAAAAGGAGAGAAATCTAAAACCCCTCCACTTCTCAAACAACTCCCACTGGAAATAATCAAATACAAGTATGTACACACACACAGACACACACAGACACACACAGACACACACACACACACACACACACACACACACACACACACACACACACACACACACACACACACACACACACACACACACAGAGAGCTTTACCTCTAATATTTTTTGATCAAACCTTTGATTTCTTAAAAAAAAATTTTCATGTACTATTCAGAAGAGTAACAAAGAAACTCTGTAAACGACCCTAAGAGACCATTATAGATTATGCTGCATTCATGTCATATGGGATGAGTACTGTCCGACTGTTTTTGTGATAGATTGTTAGTATGAATATTTTGATCTATAAAACATCAGAGAAAATACCTATTATAATTTATCAAGTGTCTAAATTTACTACAATGTAAGACAAGATAAACCAACAAATTCTTACATTGGAGAACGTGGAATCAAATTGGAATTTACTCAAATATTTGGAATTGTTTTGGAAAAGTTACAATCTCAAAGATCTCTGTTTGGTCTTCTTTGGCAGCACATATGGCGATAAGTGGTATTTGCAGGTGTATTTTTGAATCACACTTCCCAGAGATCTAAAAACTGTTGCCTCGTATGGATTTTTCCAAGGAATGTCCCCACAGACACCCAAATTGTAATACTGCAAATGCAAGTGCTTTCATCAGTGGGCCATAGGCTCAGTCATCATTGTGTTACCTCACTTGGCAAAATGTTTTTGCAATTATAACTTTAAGTGACTTAAACAATTGTTTACCAAAAATAGTTATCAAAATGGCTGCCAATCAAATTTCAGTCAATTTTTATAGAGCCTCACCTGTTCCACTAAAAAAAGACAGGAGGAGAATGCACATGTGCCAGTTAGCTGTCAGAGATGGTATGTGGTACTGCTGGCTGCTGCATGGAGACTCATGGAAGGGGGAAGGACATTCTAGTCTTCAGTTTGAAATGCATTTAAATGAGAAGAGCATGGTACTGTGGGGGCATTTGTAGCACTGGTGGGTGCTGTGGGAATTGAGACCTTAATCTGAGCAATGTTAGTACCATAGCAGACATACATGTATAGGGCCCATTCTATTAAGTTTTTATTTTTAACAATCTTGGAATTCATCAATGCTTATTTGGAATAAAATGCTCGCAAATGAATAATTAAAAAATCTAATACAAAAATCTGTGTGAAACTGATCTTAGAAATATCATTTGCAATGCATAATAGAAAGTTCTTAAACAAATAGTAGTTTCCTTCTTGCAAAGGTGCAGTGAGGAATGCAACGACAGCAATCAGATCCATGTCTGGGTTGCACGTCAGATGACTTATTAAGGAGAGAATGACAGGAAGGGCAAGGTTTCAACTAAGCTCAGCAGAATTAAACTGTATCAAAAGTACTGCTGTGTAAAGTACTAATAATAGACCAATACAAACAAAACTCCTGACAGGAATAGAAAGATCAAAACAATGCCTATTTAGTCCTCACGCAGGCAGTGTGAATGGCTTTTGTGTGGTGCTTATTATTGCAATCTCAGTGTAGCAACGGTACAGAGCAAATCTCAGTAATTAACCTATGGTAATGACAAAAGCCAATTTATGGCTCTTAAAGATCAAATGTATCTGGGTTAATGTGAGGTCAATCTAATGCATGTGCGGGAACAGCAGCGCTGGAATTGAAGTAGCTGGTTGTACTGGGATTGCTGCCAGTGTGAATGGTGCTGTCAAAAAGATCCATTGTAAATAGACAGTAATGCACAAGCTGGTGTCAGGCTTAATTTGACACAATAACAGTACACATTGTGAACACATTTGTATACTAATCACTGGTCTTTATGAAGTACGGTGAGCTAAACAGAAGACAGATAAACAGCTTTTTTTGTCGTCTGCCTGTTTTCGCTATTGAATATGTTTGTTTTGAAAATAAAACTTGACTCGTCCGCTCACTTTCTTTCACATGACTCGCCATGAGCTTCACAATTCAAGGAAGAGTCTCATCTGCTGCCTGCATGCTCAGGAAACCCAGCACTGTCTTGTACGACATGTAACCTGGAGATTCCTATAACCTGAACTCTTAAATATCTGTGAGGCTTTTGGTATAAGCTTCTGTCCCGCGTTTACACTGTTTTACAAAGCAAAACGTTTTAGATATACGTCAGTAGAAGGCGAGTGAAGTTGTGGGACAGAAGTGATGTTAACACTGATATTGATTTTCTTTTACATTTTACATTCAATTTTAAATTTCATTATCATTAAATTAATACAATAGTGTATTTGTGTGATATGGCTCCTTACAGTACCAGGAACTTGTACCCAAACCGGACATAGGACAGTGGAAACAAAAACAGAACCCGTGACAACGGCTACATGTTAAGATACAGGTTATTTAGTTCCTCACCTAAAGGACCTCAGCAGCTGCGGTTAGTCACAGGGTACAAAGATCACTTATATTATTGTAAGGTTTAGAAGTGGAGTTAATTCATATTTGAAAGGTGTAAGGCTCAGAATTTAATATAATTTATATTTGAGTTAATTTACTAGAAATGTATTTACAATGTTTAGTCAGTTAATCATTTACATATTTGTTACACAATTATTAGTTACATGTTTACATATTTAACACAGTCAGGATGTTCTGTTGAATCTGCTTCTCTGATTCCCTCATGTTTACCTCAGTCTAAGTTCTCTCTTCTGATTGGTTAGTTCAGTCACGTGGAAGGTCCGAACAAGGAAGTGTTGTTGTTTTGAGTGGTGTTCAGTAAAGTACCGCTTGAGAAAGTCATCCGTCTCCATCCTGCTGTTTATTCTCATAAAGAATGATCCACCACCACATACCGAACCCTCATGTTACATTATCAATACATAATCTGATGCCAGTGTCAATATGCCACTTTGTTCTTTGAAAGGAAACTTTGGTCCAAGCTGTGTGCCAGCAGCAGGCCATGTTACACCTGCCATAGCAAGACATCCCTGGATCGCTCTAAAGTCCGAGCTCTGCTTGGTCAGGCACCCTATTATACGTACATTGGAGAGCTACAGCACTGTCTGCAGCCCTGCATCACCAGTAGGTGCCTGAGGTCTTCTGATGAGGTCTATTGAGGTTGTGGCTTCTAAAGTTTAAAGTCTCTCTCTTTGGATTAATTTTTTTTTTTTATTCATGTAATCTTTACAGTTTTTTATTGTGAAGCCTGTTGTGACACCTCCTCTGGAAAGCTGCTTTATAAATGAACTGACTTACTGTTCTTGGGTTATATGAGCCCTGCTGACCACGTCGTTGTGCCCTGCCTCTGTAGGTAGAGGCCAGATGTTGGGCCACCTGGACAGACAAAACAGGCATTAGTTATTCAAGCAGACTCCAAACAGAGCCTACTGACAGATCATGGCTCCTGGGGAGTTATGCTGCATTTAAATAGCACCTTTTGATATTAGATCAATACGGCGGATTAACAGTCAAGTCACTCATGGGCAGATGCTGCGGGGAGACAGCATGCTTTGACTGTGATACATTATGTGCCAGAACTAAACAAAGAAGTTATTTCAATTCCAATGGTTTTGTTACTTTTTTCACAAAAGGTCAAGCGCTGTCAAAAATATCAGCATATTGACCTTTTTAAACATTCCAGAAACATTGGGATCATAGATTATGCTTTCTTCCCCTCTTTTTTGCTAACAAAGGGTTAAAACTCATTCACACCAAAGTCGCAGGGGGCTGCAACTCTCTGTGCTTGTCATTTGCAGGTCATTGTACAGTTCATTTGAAGTCTAACATGGCATGGACTGTCTTGGTGATATGTGTGTATTATCAGGAGGACAGAGATGCTGTGCAGGATGACAGCAGGCTCTGTTACTACTTGAGTAGATCTGTTTACTTCTCACAACACCTCCACACGTCCATGTTTGTAATCTAACTCCGAAACATTTTATTTGCATTACATGTTTATGTTTTTTAATCTTGTTTTATCTGTGCACACACTGTTACAGGACAAACACCTGCCCATTGTCACTGTTCAACGCACGTCTGTTCTAGAAAGATTTTGGCTGCTGTTCTGCCATTATTTACTGTAGGAAAAAAATGTGTTCTCGTTTTAATAGTTCATGGATTACTTTGAGAAGGCTTTCAAAGTTGTGTATTTTTCTTATGGGCAACATTCCCATGAAAAGACCACAACCAATTAACCAATTGATTCCAATAACGTGTTGTTTGTGTAGCCAAAGCCTGATATATCTTATTCCTCTGTGCGTAGACCTCCATTGTTCTCCAAAAGCTATTAAAAACACATCAGTGAGTCACACCGCTGCACTGGGTGACACGCTACTTTGTTACTACAAACATGGCCACTGCCCCTGGAAATAGTTGCTAAAAACTACAATACCCAAATATTTAAGGAAACTACTTCTTTGTACACCCTTTTAATAAAAATTTGGAAGTACTGTATATATTTGGGACCAGTTCCTAAAGATTTACATTTTCAGTAGGAACAAATGGGCTGAAGGTGAGTGTTACAGACAGGGTAGGGAAGTTAGAAAGCAATGAGAGACAGACTATCACACGATTAGCTTTGGGATTTCATGGGATTTGTTGACAATAAGAAAAATATAGAATAAAATATCACTTACCAAATGTTGTGCATAATAAGGAGAGCTAAGCAAATACAAAACTGATGCTTTGGTTAAAAAAATAACACTTTCCTTGTGTATTTCCTTAATATAAGTAGAAAAATAAATACATATTCACACTAGAAGAAAGTGAATGTGTTGACTAGAGCATTCATGACTAAATGTTACTATTTTACCTACACCCTTCTGCACAGTTGGAGTTGATGGTGTAGAAGTGCAGGATCCCTCACTGGCTTCCCACCCACAAACATTGGTGGTTGTGTTTGACTGGGTGTTGTATGGGCTGGGTCTCTGTGGTGCCCAAGTGCCCAAACACTAGTGTGTATAAAAAAATGAAAAAAAACTGAAAGAAACAAGTAGTAGTACCAATGTTATTTTCTGAGTACTGTAGTTGTTAACACAAGATTATCTGCTAACAGCAACCAATTATGATAGCTAATACATTTACGGGGTATGTCTTAAACTGTTTCAGTGGGGAACTGTCTTTGAAGGAAGCCCAAATTGTGTCAGAATCTCTGCAGGCAGTGTGGTGCAAGAGGTAGAAAAAAAAAGCCCTTTCTCGCCATCTCAGGTGTTTTAAAAGTAGTGTTCAGGATTGAAATTCACAGCAATTACACTGAAATCGTTTTATATTATTAATAGGGCTGTCAGTGTTAACGCATTAATCGCGATGCGATTAAGGGCTGACGCAATGCGATTAATTTTTTTGAATCGCATTAATCGCATGCCGGCATTTATTAATTTATTTTACACTTCACTCGGCTTTGCGTCGTGCCTAACAGGCTACTATTTTGACCCTTTGCAGCACCGTTACTTATCATCAAGCTGCCACTTCCTCGTAACACATCCTGCTGCTGCAGGCTGCAGGCATGATGGAGAAAGACAGCAGCAATGAAATCCTGAATGGCGCTTTTTATTTTCCAAAACTGCCGGACGGCTCGTAGACAAGTCGAAAGCCATATGCACATTGTGTAAAGCCGAATTAAAATATCACCGAAGCACGTGAAGCTTGAGCTACCACCTACGGAGATAAGCATAGTAGTACAGTTAACGTGCTGCTACCCGCTAGCATGCTACCCACTTCTGGAGAGTGCTACTTGCCGACCTGTGGATGAAACCAAATCCCAAAAAATTACTACAGCTCTTGCAAAACGGGTGGCACTAACTGCAGACCTGTCAGCATCGTAGAGGACTCGGGTCTTAAAGACGTACTACGGTTGGCATGTTCTAACCTGTCTCGTTGCCGTCGAGGGGGACAGTAGTTTTCACAGATACACAGCCTGTACGACACGGAGAAAGCAGCCACACTGGAACAGCTGCAAACGCTGTCTCATTAACCGGTGATCACTGGACGTCAGTGAGTAATCAACATTATTTAGGAGTTACTAAACACTATATTGACTCTAGTAAGGATAGGGATTTTTAGTTTTTTAGTTAGGTACTTGGAGGAATTGTGCAATAATGACAGATTAACACATTTTTCTTTTGTTTACAGTAAATAAATAATTACAAATCTTAAAATCAAGTTCATAAAGTAACTATTTGCATTCATTTGATTCCCAATCAAGATACACTGGTAAAAATTGCTTTTGATTGTTAATATGTACTTAAAAACTGTTCTGAAATGCAAAATAACAGAATTTTAATCATGTGATAAAATATGCGATTAATCGCGATTAACTATAGAAATTCAGCGATTAATCGTGATTAAAATAAATTAATCGTTTGACAGCCCTAATTATTAATATTACTGGATTTGAAACAAAAGCAGTGTGTAACATTATTTGTTTTATCCTGTGTTAACACACACAGAGGGACAGACACTTGATGGTCACCAGTAGAGCCAGACCGATATATCGGCGGGCCGATATTATCGGCTGATATTAGGCATTTTCCAAACTTTTGGTATTGGCATTTATAACGGCCGATAAATGAATATTAAAATAAAAAAAAATTAAAAAAACGGACGAAACACCCTTCAACCATAGTATGTTGGTGTTGCATAGTTTGTCTACCAGAGGGCGCTTTACACTTGTGTTTAACCCGTTTCATATCTTAAGTTTGTATTTTTATACATTTTATTTATCAGAACTTTAATATATTTTGATGTTCTGTTGTGACAATAAAACAAACAACTTTATTTTTAAACTGCATTATTAAATTATTTTAGTGAGGACTCATAAATAACTACAAATAACTAATGTCAGGGAAATCTGGTTTTTTTTTTGTTACGCGTTTCTGGATTTTTTTTTAAATACATATTGGCGATATATTGGAATATCAATTTTTAAAATCACCAAATATTTGTATCGATATTGGCCTTAAAAATCCTTTATTGGTCGGGCTCTAGTCACCAGCTCATTGTCCCTAGTGTTGACATTGTTGTTCTTGCAGATTTTGCCCTTGGAGTTAGGCTTTATGACTATAGGACAAAAACACTCCAGGGTGCTGAGACATCCTGTCTTAGACAAAGACAGCAGGGACAGGCAAGTTGGCAAACATTAACACGTGGATACCTACGGTATAAAGACACACACATCCTGCAGGATCTGTGCAATGCGTGTGTGTCTGTGTGTACACCCAAAGCGAGTTGTCTATTCTCTCTATTTCACTGCTACAGCAGGAAAATAAACAAGCTTCCAGCTGCTGCTTCTCAACAATCCACACTTTCTTATATCGTAGTGACATATAAAGAATTAAATATTAATACGCTATTGTGTATCGATTGAAAAAATACCTGCCACTATAATGGGCTGGTTGATATTTCTGAATAAAAAAAATGACAAACTCGTTATCAAAGGGCATTTTTTAAACATTTATGACGGCAGAGTAGCTGTGGAGCAGAAGGCCTCAAATGGGCAATAAAAAGCATGCAGATGAAGACAATACCCATTTATAGTTGTTCAAAATGAAAGTTATGCATTATAAACAATGTCCCTTGAGCTGTATTAACCTTAGAAGACCTGACACAATGGATTCAAAAGTCCAATTGATTATTTTGTTGGTTGAACAGGTTCAACTTCTCCTGAATGCTTACACGTCAGTACAGTGTACAGCTCCTACTGAATGGAGACAATGAAACACATCTTGTAGAATTTTAATGTAAATCATCACAGTGAACAAAGGGAATACATTCTTTTGGATGTGAGGGCTAAAAGATTGGACTGGAAATACTGAGTGAAACAAAAGTTTTTCATTCTTTAATTCCACAGGCAGACTGAGCGACACTGATGCCTCCTTTGTTTCGGCTGACTCATGGTTTGGGAATGGAACTGTTGTGTGGTGTGGAAAGATTTCACCACAAAAACAGAAAAGAGAGTCCACTTCAGGCTGCAGGAACTTAACAAAGAGAGTCTTTAAACATGCCAGTCCAGTCAGTGAAGAGTCCAGTAGAGTCAAACTGAGTACAGTGGAGTAGAGATCTGCTGCTAGACATGCAGAGACTCTGGTGTGACTGTGAGAAGCCATGGAGACCCTTCTCCCTTAAGGGGAGGACTGGGGGAGACACTAGCTGTCCACTGTGGGGGCCAGCAGGTCTTCTGAGGTGTCACCTCCACACAATGTGACAAACCCCTCTGGTATGACCCTTCTTCACACTCCCCCATCCCCTTCCTTCCATGTTCTGAGACAAATGAGTGAATACCCCGGCCTGGTCACTACCACAGGCAAGGACGGAGACCGCGTGGACCCTGACAGTCACAGCTTCTCGCTCCATCACTTCACACTTATATCCCCCGCGCTTGCCTCCGTCCCCTTCCTTTCTCTTTTTTTTCTAAGGCTTCGGGCTCTCTCTGCTCATTTTGTGACTACAGGACTTTTATCAGGGTCTCGCCAAGACATACGCCACATGTCACCCTGCCGTCCGTGGCCACACTGCCTGAAGCCAGATGTAGTCTGAGGCTTGAAGTGGAGAACCACTGTGACACATCCCAACAACCCTTTCTCTGTCTTATTCTCTATCTCTTATGGTGATGGAGGAGCACTCAGATCCTTTTCTTGAGTAAAAGTACCAAAACAACAATGTAAAAATCCAGCATTCAGAATTCTACTTAAGTAATAGTATACACATTTTATTGGCAACATATATTTACTGTATCCAAAGTAAAAGTAGTTTTATGTATGTATTATATATTACTAGATTATTTGAATGATATCATAAGCACTTTACTGCTGTACTTAGTCATTTTTTAGCTAATTTTACTTACTTACCAGTAGCAAGCCAAACATGTTGGGAACCACTGGTTCATTCACTGGCACTGTATTTTACAAGTGTATCATAAATCTTGTCAGATAAATGTAGAGGAGTAAAACTCTGAAATCTAGTGGAGCAGAAGTATAAATGGAAATTCTCAATAAAGTACTTGTACCTAAAAATTGTACTTGTACTGCAACACTTGAATAAATGTACTTAGTCACTTCACACCACTGATCTCTTACTATCTATCTCTCATGTGTATTAATCTGTCTATAACTGTCTCACAATCTCTCCACTGCACTTCACATGAGATCAAATGGATTATATTAGCCAACCTTTTCTCATTTTTTTTCCTTTAGCATATAAGCAGAGCTAATAAAGAGGAATGCAAAAAAAAAAAAAAACCTTATGGACTAATCTTGTGCTGAGTACAGCCACGATAATGATGATGGATTAGAAATACAGCAGTGTATTGGGATTACAGTGCTATTAACTGGCCAGGGGAGGAGGATGAGGAGGCAGACCAGTATCAAGCTAATCAATCAAATAATCGGGACAAGCCCTTGTCTACTAGAAACAATTAGACCACTTCTCCAAAATCAATAGCCCTGCATTCTGTTTAGATACCCACTGGTCACTCATTCAATAAAGCCTCCATGGGTTTTGATAAGCCTGCCAGTCGGCAAGGGCCATTTGAGGCTCCAAGTGGGAACAAAATACATCAAACAGGCTCCAGGAAGGCCTCATAAAAATTGCAAATCGAAAACAATATAATTTCATGTGGCAAAGGTTATTTTTCCACTTGTTCATTATCAAATGTCTCATGTGAAAGCATTGCTATGAAGGGGAAAAAAATCTATTTTGTCTTGAGTGTTTGGGGAAAACAATAGGGACATGTATTATGTCTAAAGGAAAACAAAATAACGATGGAATCAAAGGAGTTCATAAAGTTGCTCTGAGAAATAGGTAGTAGAGGTGTCTCCTGTTTCCAGCACAGCTCCCATACATAATTAAAGCAGGAATTTGTATCTGTCTGCACTCTGTGGCCTCCTGATGAATTAATATCTGGTGGAAGTCCTACACAGCCATCAGATTAGCTCATTTATTTCTGTCAGCTGCTTGCTCTATCAGCTATTTGTAAATCAGAGAGGGTGGGTGGGTGGATAGGGAGGGTGTTGAGATTGTTGGACGTATATTTATTATCATAAATGGCTGTTATGAATTAGGTCTGATTCAAACGTCCAGGCTATAGTGCCGCAAGTGTAAGTGCACAGTGATGACTCTTTTTTTTTTTTTTTTTCCCTGGGAGAAATGTTATGTTGACATTGTTGTGCTAGTTATACCTTAGCGTCACAGCTGTTTTCTGCATATGCAAACACTGCACTGGAAGTTTGACTGCAGACACGTAAGTCATAGGGCAACTGAGCGATTTCCAATTCAGTTCAAGTTTGAGATTCCATGAAGATTTGCCAAAAAAAATAAAAAATAAAAATAAAACCTGATGGACAAAATAGAGGTCATGATCAGGTAAGTTTATGTAAAAATCAGTGTTATAATCACATTCTATGTCCTGGCTGAAGTAGTTGAGTTGATGTCCTCCCCCACGGGGATGACTTGCTGGCTGTAGGTGTGTTTGGGCATCCTTTCCCAGTAAGAAGATGACGTGACGGGATGTTGTCAGGACTGGAGGTGTGTGTAGGTGTGTGTGTGTGTGTGTGTGTGTGTGTGTGTGTGTGTGTGTGTGTGTGTGTGTTATGTGCATGGAAGGGAGCAGGGGTAGGGAAGGGAACAAACAAGAAGACTGCATTAACCTTTGGTCTGCTGGGGAGGGGAGGGCACAAGCGGGCCGGGCTGGTTGAAGGGACACCCCATAATCAGGCTCCTGTCAGTGCTGTTTCCAGGAGATTAATTCAGCTGGTTTCAATTCCAGCCGCTGCTCCCCTAGCCTCAACCCAGGGTGCACATATTGTCCTGTTTAAAACACATGCATGTGGCACTGACTCAATTTAACACAGGCATAGCTGAGGGGGAAGGCTGGGTCACAAGAGTAGCCTTCCTTTCTTGTGAACACAAATAACATGCATCAACAAGAAAGCAGAAATCCCTGCTCTGGCCGAGGCAGAGGAATCCAATCAGAATGGAGTTGCATCGTTTGATCAGACTGGACCACTAAATTACACACAGGAGATGTAAATCTTCTCTTACAGTTAACAAAATGATTACATGACATCATGACACTCTCCTCAGCTGTGGTGCTCATTTCTGCTCAGCACCTGCTCTGCGCCATCCATACCAACAGAGCTGCCAGACAGTGCCTGGTTGTTGTGGCCAGAAGATGCAGAGACTCTACTGGCGCTAGCTAATGAACTGTTGAGATGGCAGCGCTAAGGAGCAGGTGATACAGGGGGACAGTGACAGAGATGTAGGGGCCCACCGTTACTTACCTGTAATAGCCTGGGATGACGATGTGCACCCCAGCACTGGGCTGACAGATGTCGGGGTTCTTCTGATCATCCATTTTCCGCAGCACGTCTGTAAAAGGTCCCGTGGCATTGATAACACATTTGGCTCTGACATCAAATTCCTGCCCTATGAAAGAAAACAGCATCAATCACCAGGGGCTATTCATCTGTGGCTGGTGACAAGCCGGATTATTAATTTATCAGCGAATGCCCCCCTCTCTCCGTAATAGAGTGGCTCGAGTGTGTCCATGGGAGACTTCCCAGGATTGTAATTAATAGGAAACAGACATACCTAATTTCCCTCTTGCCTCTTTGTGTCACAGAGTAGCTCAGTGGCAGTGACTGAGGGAGCCTTTTGAAATTGGGGAAGGGAAATGTTTGTTAATGTGATGCTTGATGTTGACGAGCTACAGTATATAATGGAACGCATATCAAAAGATACCATGAGGATAGCAATTGATCTGTTTTGACAACAAGATGAATGACGGACTACCCTTTCTAATTTGACATGTGATGCTGCCACTGCTAAGAGAGAGGAAGAGGAGAATGGAATGATGAGGTTCATAAGCCTGAAATTCATATTTTTGCAAGGAAGAAGACAAAAGGCAAAGAAAAAAAAAAAAGATGACAAAACTGTTTCTATTATCCTTTCAGTCTAAGCCTTCCCTATGTGAGGCCCCCTTGTCACATTATTAAAGTGAGACATCTCCTACAAGAGCACACTTCCATCTTTTAAAACATCTGGGGGTGGTCATGTGTTGAGATCCTCAAATCTTGGTTATTCATGAAATGTTTCAGAATACAATCTTTTACCCTTAACTGCTTTATTCTTCCAAAGCCAGCCCTATGCATGACATTTAAAAGGTAAGTAAGGCCATTTGGAGTACGCTAATTCCGTCTTATGTTCCTTCCTACAAGATCTGAAGCAGCCCTCTGCGCCATAAAACGCTTATAAAATATTAAAGACCCTGCATTAGATGTGCAATGACTGTGCAAACTAGCACTGAGTAAGAAGTGCTGGGAGGGCCCCTGTTGTGAGGGCTAGAGAGAGTGGGAATAGAGTGAGGCAGGAAGGAAGGATCCGGCTTTTGTTGGATTTACCTGTGATCCCATCCCTACAGTGCGCTTCACAGACCCTCTCCTTCCCCGTCTGAGGGTCTGCCCTCTTCAGTAGGTGCACCACTTCAGTGTAATTGGCTATGGCAGCCCCATACCTGGCAGCAGTGAGGGCAATGGCGAGGTTCATTCGAGCATCGTTGTGTTGTCCTGCAGCGGGGGGACAGGACCAGAGCAGGGGGATGTGAGTCACCCCGAGCCTGTGACTGGTGGTATGGAAGTGTGTCGGAACCGATATGTCACATCTGTCCCTGTCACTTTGCATCAGCGCAATGGCTGCTCTGGCCACACGAGGAGCACACTTAAAGCCACAGTGGCCCTTTGGCCTGAGTGTGGGCCCCCCGACCGCCCCTCCCCTCTCCTACACCGGGAAGGGGAACTGCTCCTTGGGAAAAGGTAGAGAATGCAGGGATAAGAAATAGACACATAAAAGCCTTAAATATACCAAGAGTGGAGAGGTAGGAGCTGATGACAAAAGCTGATGTCACATCACAATTTTTTTTTTATGGGCTTCCACCTACATGTGCACATAATACTATTTTTTTTACACATTCTACAAAGATAAATAGGGGTAAAAACAATACAGACATTCTACATTTTAAAAAGAAAACCACATTAAATGTTCACTGAAAACAATCACTTCTGTTTCCTGATAATCACATTTTTCAATGTGTCAATATGACGGTAAACAGCTCTTGACAGTGGCTGATCTTCTTTTCCAGCTGAGGATCCCTTGGCAGAATCCTTTTAATGAACAGAGAAATCTAATATCAAGATTTATGGATTAATCCCTCTTCAGCTCTAAAACACCAGAGATCTATATTCAGAGTCACAAGGTCACAAGTTTTGTAATTTAAATGAAAGGGTCTAAAAGGTGACAAATGAACAAAGCCCAGTTTCATTAGGAAGTGATTCTTATGTACATCTTTAAAGATTTATTGCTGGACAATCCCTTGGTTCAAAAGTAAAGAGAGAATAGAGATGATTAATCACTTTTAATGTTGGTGTCTCGGGTGACTTTCTTTCTATTTGTTATTGCCAGGGAAGTTCAAGTCCTCATTGTTGGCCAGGGAAAATGTTGCTACTTTGCAGGAATGAGCAGGGTCCTTTGTGCCCTGATTTATTTTACGTTTGAGCGACTTGAGGATAGCTAGCTGGTGGGCTCTGCTTAATGCTACAGCATGCTGGAAGCCATTCTCCCACTACGGGAATTAAATAAATAAATTGAGAGCAAAAAGTACAAAAACAAGAAAACAACAGATTTAAAGGCCACATTTAAAATGAATTACATACAAGAGTATGCACCCTGCCATGATGTATTAGGAAGACCATGGAATCCACTTCTTCATCTCTGTAGGGTGAATGTGACCACTATAGTAGGTGGTTAGAAAACATATGCCATCGGTGGTGTGTGTGCACAGATTTTAGAGGTGCTCGGCGGCACCAAAAGGCAGTGTCTGATCCTTTGTGATTGCTGAGCCTCCTAATGACCTTTGACCCAGTGATTCACAGCTCTCTGTCATGAGCCTGTCACAGATTGGCACTGGGCAAAGAACAGGAGCATTAATACTACATTAAATGTCAGGAATTCAGGGATTAGTCAGATCGCGGTGCCTGGATTTATGAATGAACAGCATATGACGGCTATAATAACCTGACACGCTGATGAAGATAACAATAATGATGATGATAATTATCGTCAGCAATTAAAAGCCAAAATGGCCGAATGACAGAGCAGAGCTAAATGAGCATCAAAGCTCCCTGGAAGAACAGGAGCCCCCTCCTCCTCCTCCTCCTCCTCCTCCTCCTCCTTCTCCCTCCCTTCCTCCCTCCCTCCCTCCCTCCCATCCCACCCCTACCTCCGCTCAGCTCACACCACCACTCGTTCCACCCTCCTGGAGGTACAAAACTCAGTGGAGTGAGAGGAACTCTGCGGCTGGACAAAAAGCTGCAAAATGACAGAGACAATAATGACAATGAATGTCATGTCTCCCAGTCATAGAGCCAGAGATGCTTGGCTGGGCTGACTTGTCCAATTAAATTGTTACAGGTACAGTGGGAGATGAAGTTAGTATCCCAGATGCTTTTGTCAATTACTCCTCTAGCACAATAAACAAGGGCACAGTTGAAAGGTATATAAAAACGCAACAAGAGGCAATATTTCTTTAAAAGTATAAAAGTTTAAATACAGCCCATAAGTGTGGCTTTAAAACATATATAATACTACAGAATAGTTAGACAGTTTTTGCTGTGTGTAAATATTTTGAGTTTATCAGTTTCCTTTTTTCTTACTAAATTTGGTTTGCTAAGGCTAACGGATGTCTACATGTTGAAACAATCTGATCATGATGGCTTGAAAAATCCTGAGGAGATGAACCCAAGCAGTCAAAGACTGATCCCCAGTAAAGAAGGTCAGGACAGAAAATGTCACTGCTATAATGCACCCAGTTGCGTATGGGAAAAGGGGTGGAAAAGACAGCTTGAGGAAAAATTAAATACATGTAAGCGGTCTTATGATTTTAATTTGTATTTTCCCTTTGTCCCTTCTGCACTATTATGATTTTAAAATTGCATTAATATTAACAAAACTACTCAGTTTTTTATATTTTCCAGATTTTACTGCTTTTTTAGAAGTACAAAATAAAACTGCTATTATAAAACAAATAAATAGCTCATGTAAAATACGCCCCTCTCCGATTTACTTCTGCTAAATGAATAAGGTTGACAGATCACTGCTCAGATAGTGGCCATATTCCCTCAGAAGTATGTTGCCTTTTTGCAGTACATGGGAATCCACATATCCTCAAATGCTAAATGAAGTCTGACAGATAGCCTAGAGAAACAAAGTTGGGAGTTTGCAGCTACAAGGGAGACCTTGAGTGAACAGGACATGCTATGTACACCCTGGCTAACAATCAACATATGCTTTGTTTTTCTGATGCCAACACGAGGCACATATAGCCTGGAGAAAGATGGATCCTGAGACTGGTTGGAACGAGATGCCTACTGGCTATTTTCTATTTTAAAAAAATGCTGTTTCTAATTTATTTATGCTTACATACACAGCAATTACACGGCTGTGTGAGACAAGATATTTTACTCAGAAGGTATGATCTATATAAGATTACTGACAAATTATAATTAAAAAACAGTTTATTTACATTTTTTCTTCCTGATGCATAGCAGACTGTGATCTAGACATGTTGTCTGTGCTGCTCTCATTTTAATAATACCTAATTTAAGGGTTTATGTGTGGGTTATAACTGTTAATGACAACAAAGAGGCCTTCAAATGTGCATTTGGCTCCATACGTGAGTTACATTTGGTGAGACATTCTGAGAAATCTTTTATCACTGCATTCCAAATATCTGTTAAGTCAAATCACTGAACTTATATTACTCACACTTGTTCAAAAAACACATTTTGCAATCACATAAAACACATTACAGGACAGATTTCTACAATTTGCAGTCAGATTGCTGCTAACGGCATCTCCAGCTGTGATAAGTGCAATAATTTTTAACATAGCAGTGATTCATACACTTTCATGGTGGATAGTGATGTGCATGGCACACTACAGCTACTTCCAGGAACGATTCCATGATTTGAGGCTCTGAGCATCATAATAAACAATGGCTCCCACCAGCTTGTCTTTCAGGAGCACTGAAAAGTATGAGAACCACCACCTTGCAATACCAGGAAAAAGACGACATTGCAGGGTTGGTAATATGTGCTGTGGATCACGTTATCACAGAGTCATACTATTTTATTCCCTATGATACTATCTGCAGCTTCCTTCTCTATGACAGTGTTTGCAGCACTAAGAAGGACTTCATTTTATGATAGGCTTGAACTCTGGTTTGACTGATGATAGTTGGGTCAGATATTGCTTTGTGCGAGTGAAGGAGTGTTCTGGAATGGTGACAGGCAGCATGATGAGTTAAGACGCTGCCACGGCCCAGCAATGAGAGAGAAATCAGAAAATCTTCTATCCCCCTCTCAGTAATGAGCCACACCTGTACACTGCTTTAAATACCAGAGAGAAGCTTTAAATGTCAGGTGCAATTAAAGCTTATGATTCAAGGCTGCACAAATCAAATCAAGGCCCCTGAGTTCACCCAAGTCTGAGAGAGCAAAGGCGAGATGGTGCAGAGATGCCATGGACCACTCTTCCTTTACCTTGCACTTCAATAGGGCTCTCAGCCCAAAGGTGATTATAAAGTTTACTACCATTCAGATGAACTTCTCAATCTTCACAACTCCATGCCTTTATCAAGGGAAATGTTTGCTGCTCTTTCTGGTATATGAGGTGAAAAATGATCAGAGAATTGTTGAGATGAGGTTTCACGTGTACACCTGAAGTGTTTTGGATAGGGGTGCTGAGAGAGGTGTGATAGTCAACCAACTGGACTAGACATGGACTGAACATGGAGAGAAGAGTCAAAATGGACTTGGAGGATTTGTCAGACACAAAACATATTTTAATTAGGGCTGAACTAATGACTATGCTCATAATTGAATAATTGTTTTCTTGATCAATCTATTAATTGTTTCATGACTGTGAAAAATGTCCATGACAGTTTCCCAGAGTCTAATGTGACATCTACAAATGCCTTTTTTGTCCAACCAATAGTGCAAAACCTAAACAATTTTAATTAATAATAAATCATAGGAGACAAAGTAAACCACCAATAATGCACATCTGAGAAGCTTTTTGTAAATTTTGCTTTAGGAAATGAATAAATCGACTAATTGTTTCAGCTCTAGTTTTAATTCCAACTTTGATTCAGCGTTTAGATTCCAAAAGCAATAAAAAAACCATAATCTACGCGCATATTTGAATGACAGCAATGACCTGTTATGGTTTACCTTGTCTTGCTGGTATCAGCACATTATATTTCTCTAATAAAGAACCAGAATTGAATTTCTCACATTTTTGTTGGGTATCAGTTAATTTTTGAGATCTGAGTCAGATTTGAAGGTAAATATTATTGTGACTAGAAGTCTTAAGTTCCCGGTCCCAAAAACTGTTGCTTTAAAATGCCCTCTGTTTCATCCGACACAGCCTACATTTTACTGTCAAGCTGCTGACTAGGCAGTTGCGGGTCCCTGCAATCACACTAATTGGTCTCCTCTGCTGCTCACCTCCAGGACCCTCGTATGTTCATACAGATAGCAAAATAAGGCTCCTAAAGAAAACACAAGCTGAAAATAATGAGATTTCTCATATATTGTGAAATGTAACAGAAAATGGTGACATTTCAGCTTGAACCTGGGTGACTCGCCTTTAACAATTCACAGACAAAGAAAGACACGTAGGCTTTATTCCACCTATTACTGAGAGATAATTTCATGAATTAAGTCACAATATGATAACAACAGAGGCCTGCTAAGTTGTAAGAATTCTTTAAAACAACTTCTTGCAGGCAGGCAGTCATTCAAGGAAAACATGTCACTGCTTCCGTGAATGAAAAATGAACATGGGAGGGTAAATAAAGCAATATGACCAGAGGGACCAGGAATTCTGCGGATAAGTGTCAGCTGCGGAGAAAAAATGAAGCATTTACCTGTTTGTAATCCAATTTCATGATGGCTTTCTGTAGATATCGGACTCCTCCGTGAATAAGCTTGGTGCTCCGGCTGCTGGTGCCTGATGAGAAATCGTCTCTCTGCACAAGGGCAGTTTTGAGATCTAACAATGGGAGCCAAGGAAACACATCAACATGTGGATACTTATTGTCCCAAATCTTTAGAATGGATCAAGATGCTATTCACATATGCACAACTTTCCACTGTAATATTCATGACGAGAACAATATTGTGAGGCCATACATATTCCATTGGTTAAAAACAACAATCATTTCCACCAGTATGACAGCATGAATCTCAAAAGGGGACTGCATGTTTTGAGAACACCGTTATAGAAACCAAACATAGAAAAGAAATCTAGAAAGTATTGGTTTTCCTAGAACAATTTTTATAAATGTATTTCCGGGAAATCTTATGACTTTCAAAACATTTTTAACAATGAAATCACTCTTTACTTTGCCTATCAGAAGCTTCTTTGCTGTCCCGGATGGTCTGTAAATCCCAGTTTTGAAAAGAAGAAAGGAAGAATAACTGAGGATTAGAAGCACGGGGTTTGAAAACCCCCTCTACATCGCCATTAGAAAACCAGAGTAAATAAAGGAGCAAAACACATTTTAAAAGCCTCCTACTAGCGGCATAGATAATTGATTTGGTATGTAATGGTAAATGCAAGAGGATGCTCCCCTCGTTGGAAGAAAACAAAGGAGTTTTTTTTGTTTTTTTGTGATTGGACTAAAGCCCATAGACTTGTTAAGGAGAGGAATCTTTCTAGTATAACGATGCTGCTGCTCTAGACTTCATAGCAGACTTGTGAAGCGCCCCAGAGAGACGGCTTGGAAGCAACTCCATCACAATGGCAAGGAGGTTATGCAACATCAGGATGGAGAATGCCCATTTGTGGTTTCGTGCCGGGGCTGAACAAGAGTCTGTCATGAAAAATCCTCTCAAAAAACGATGGCACTGGTGCTGTAGAAAAAACTGGGATTTATCAGTTTGTTTGCTCATGAAAGCCCAATACATTCAACCAGATGACACTTTTTAGTCAAAACCAACAATGTGATAGTTTGTCGGTGGGACTCAGCACATTGAGCCAAAGATCATTGGTACTGAGTAAATCTTTGAAAACAGTTCACAAGTTGTTTTTTTTATGCTAGGATATTTCCTAAAACATCTGTACATTTTAGCAAATGTTACTTAAACAAGAGTAATTAGTGCATTTGTTAGCTGTGGATGAATACACATTTGGTGCTCTAGTATTAACAGCAGGTGGATTTGCTTAAAATAAACCAGGTTCATGGTAATGAAGAAACATGTCACCCCATTTGGGCAAACAATGGAGGAATATCAGGATTTGGCTACAGTGAGATCAATGTGTTGCTGATTTGTTGACTATAAGGGATATACAGAATATCACCAGGGTTGGAGAAACATGTTTGCTTCTATATAGATTAACAATCTCCATACAAGCTGGGAAAATCAATTTACAATCAGTGTAAATCAAAAACGCCTTAACAGTTAAGGTCCCAGAAACAACTGGTGGACTCAGACGAAATAGGCTGCTCCTTGGATGAGCAGTACACAACTCCAGCTCTTTATTTACAAACAAGAGGACAAAAGCAACTTACTCCCAGTGAGTGCATCTAACCCGAGTCAGTGATTCCACCTCCGCCAATAAAACCATCAAACTCCTGTGAGACCTTCGTCTCAAGCTGAACTCTGAGCTCATCCATGTAGATGTTTTTTTTTTTGTTTTTTTTTAACCTGTTCAGCTGCCTCTACATGTGATACAGGCGTACAACATCTATGCAAAAGAAAACCAGTCATCAATTTCATTGTCATGTGACTCCAGGGGACAGTACACATTAATAAATGTGTTTCATTATTATGCATATGTCTTTATATTCCTTATGATGGATTTAGGAAAAAAGAAGCCATGCATTTTCTGTGACAAAGCTGTCAGACACCATCAAGCAATAAAAGACAATACATCACATGCTTATTTATATTCCACTCCCAATAACATTTCAAAATATTGTCTTTCTAGATTAATCACAAAATCTGCATGTGGCACACAGATGGATGGCACTGAGACATGTTAACAAGCAAACTTGACTAATTGCATGACGTGTACTTAGTAAATAAGATGATGGCACAGGATTATCTAAAATAAGCAAAAAGAAAAAGACAAATGATTCTCAAGTTGTTCCTCATATACACATTGCAGAGGCACCACACAATCTATCATCTGTTAGAAAGAATAGAGAACAGGATGCAAAGAAACTAAAACGAGCCCCTGTGAATCTCCTTATTACTTATCCCATTTATGACCTGTGATACATAAAATGAGATTATGCGGCAAGTATCATCTAATATGAGCGCAATTTTCTTTTCTAATTATATTAATAAGACTTTGTTAACAACAGGGCACACTCAGCATTGCTCTGCAACACTTAACGGAATCTTACCTGTTTTCTATTGTATTCTGCCAGCTGAGTAAGGCTATAAAATGCAAACTAGCCTCCTCTAGCACTGACAGCAGTTCCCATTACTGCCTTGTGGAATGCCATGCATCCTCCTGCAATGCACAGATACAGCTCAGTTGGTGATCAACAGGAAAAAAAGAGGACAAAGAACAGCAGAGATTGCAGTGTAGGTAATCCATTGCTGAAACAAACTGCATATAGTACAGCAGGCATAGTTAGGCTGCATTCAGAATATCTACATCTTATCTTTTCTTAGTTTGCAGGCCTGTATGAAGGTTACATGCAGTGTTGGAAAGTTTATTTACTCAAGTACTGTACTTAAGTACAAATTGATGGTATTTTAAGTTACTTTATACTCTGCTACAACTCAGAGGGAAAGGATGTATTTTTTCACTTCACATTTATTTTGCCGCAATAGTTACTAGTTACTTTTTAGATTAAGATTTTACAAAACAAGCTGCAACGTATCATTATACAATGGTTCATATCAAAATGTTTTGTGCCTTGTCTTACAAATGTCCAGCAACCCGTGGTATCAGTACGCCTTCGAAAGCCCCTGCAGTGCAGAACCTGTTTAGGCAACAAAACTACTTGTTTAGGTTTAGGAAAAGATCGTGGTTTGGGTTAAACAAGTAAGTTTGTTACGTAACTTACATAAGTGGCGTTAGTTGAGTATGTAAGTTAAGTAACAAAAGTTAGGTAAAATAAGTCAACGTTGATTTTTGCCTTTATACAGGACAGGAGCAGTGGTCTTCCGGGTGAAAGTCCTCGTTAGTTTGACCCATCCATCCACCTGGACCTCCTCCCTCCTAAACTCTGCTCTTTATACGTCACCAGACTTCCTCTATAGAAGCAGCCCTGCACATCCTGGCTCACGATTACGTGGATTAAATACGAATTATAGTGCATGACTTTTAGTGGGTACAAGTATGAACAGTGTATGGAAACAGCCTGCAACAACATATGAAGAGGTTATAAAATGCAATGCATTGTTAAAGATTAAACCAGTGGTTCCCAACCTTTTTGACTTGTGACCGTTTACAAAAAATCTGTGTTGGTAGCAGTTCCACCAAAGAGAAATTCTCCCTCCTAACTTCTCAGATGGTTTCATTTAAATAACAGTTTGAGGCACATAAAGGTCAAACCAGTGTTCAGTGTTTCTCCAAAAAAAGCAAAGATGAGAGAAAATTCCAAAAAACAAAGAGACAGATTTGTTTCTCATTTCTTCATTCCTTTTTCCATTAATCATCTCACAACCCCTCAAATGTATCTTGTGACCCCTAGGTTGGGAACCACTGGTCTAAACTACTTAACTATATATAAGTAGTTAAAACTAGCTTGATATTGCCATCTACAAAAGTATAATGCATCATACACACTGATGCATATTGTATTAGCAATCTAATAATGTCAATTTATCAGTTAAAGGAGACATTTAACTGCAGAATGAGTACTTTTACTTTGAAACTTACTACATTTCGATTATATTTTTGTACTTTTTCTTAAGTAGGATTTTGAATGCAGGACTTTTAATTGCAATGGAGTGTTTATACATTTTTGCATTGGTGCTTTTACTTGAGTAAAGGATCTGAATACTTCATCCACCACTGAAATGCTGTGCCTATGAAGTTTCCTTTGTTGTAAACAATGTTACCATCTTAATACTGATCCTTGTACTGGTCTAGAACCAGGTCTGCCTCCTAACACTAGTTTGAATAGTGCACTGCACTAAACTGAAGGCACGAGGAGAAAAATCCTCCCATCCAGCTGCTTAGAAGAGAAAGCCTTGCAGCTTAGGCAAAGCTTTATCCAATTCCCTCATCATCCATTCTAGGACACTTTATTGGGGCCGAAATGGAGTTGCAGCAAATTCCAGTACAAAAAGAAATCTGCCACAGCGAGCCCACTATCAGCATGTAACCTGGATGAGCAGGCTCTTGTCTGCGCAAGCTGCTAAATCTACTCACACCTCAAACAACTTGGATAAAAGAGCAGAATCTCATTCCTCATGTTACCAGAATAATTTAATAATTTTGGTGTTATTTTTGAGGCAAAAGTTATCAATGCATTTTACCAGTGATCTTTCTAATGCCCAGTGGCAATGACATGGTATATAGGAGTCCTGAAGGCCTACATTCATAACTATTACAAAGAGATTCACGTTGCACTATTCTCAGAGTCCTCTCAACCTTTTATAATTCAGATATATTATTAATCAAAGAGATTGACAAAGAAACTAATGGTTTGTCTGATTTTCACTGGGGCACAATCCAGCCAGCAATTGATTGTGGCACCAGGGACACCTGCAGATTCAGAATACATTTTCACTTTCAGGAGGAGAGAAAAAAAACAGCACCACGAGGAAATATTGCCCCACCACATGAATATGCAGGGACTTGATACCAGCAGTGTCATTACTAATGTTGCTGCCAATTACAGAGCATGTCATGACACTGTGATTCATGAATATTCATCGTTGACTGATATAGACAGCAGCAGTATGCAGAGGCCTCTATTCCCATTTTACTGTCTCATTGTGAATGGTGAACAGGTACCTCCATCATGCCATGGAGGCGCCTTCCAGCTGCAAGACAAGCTGTTCCATAAGGCATTGCTAGTTAACAGTGTGTTATATAAAGGTGTATAAAAGTGATGAAGTGCTCCCAGGCTCTAAAGAGCAGGCATTAAAGCATATTAAGTAGACATTTAAGCTTGTAAAGTGGGAATCTAGAAATGGAAAGAAGACACTGAGCAAAGGGATGCCTTTAGGGTTGGGCTGTTCAATTCTCAGAAAGTTTGATACCTGCTGGTGCTTAGAAATGAAATGAGGTTTGTGTGAGGGACCAGCAGATTTTGCAAACTACCTGGGCTTCAATTTAAGTGTGTGTAAGTGAGTGGAACAACTCCGTTCTAGTTGTTATCCAGTTTCAGGGATAACTAATCTGTAGTAAGTGGATCAATCAGTGGTTATGAAATTAAAAGAAGTGGAAAGACCATTAGTCAAACACATTTTCTTAATTATGTCCATACTTTTGTTAAGTAATGTGCTAAAATAAAATTCTGAGGAAGTGGTGCTTCACAGAATATATCCATTTTCTACATCTGCTCGTCTACATACACGAAATACTGTTCTTACTCTTCAAGTTACTTCACGTAAGATATAGCATGCAAAACATGTGATGAGCTGCAATTACTGCATATGAAGAAATAGATTAAACCAGCAGTATAGAAGCAGTTTGTCTTATTGCACTACCAGGACCAGCAACAACATTAAAGTGCTGCTTATACATTAACAGTGGTGGAAGATGACTTAAGTCAAAGTAGCAATGTATAAATACCCCATTACTTCTCAAGTAAGAGTACATAAGTATTATATTAGCAAGTACAATGTATTAAAAAATCCAATGTACAAGTACATATTATGCAGCAGGATGGTGCCTGTTGGAATTATTGTATTATTTTATACTATTGGATAATCATAACTGATGCACGGACATGATTTATATGTAAAATCTAAATCTGAAAAGTAACTAGTACCTATTGAATGTAGTGAAGTAAAAAGGGCAATATTTGCCTCTAAACTGTAGTGGAGTGAAAGTGTAAAGGAGCAGCAAATTGAAATACTCAAGTAGAGTAAAAGAGTAGAGTAAAAGTACCTAAAATGTTTACTTGACTACAGTACTTGAGTAAATATACAGTACATTTCATTCCACTTCTTCACTTAAATACCTAAATCATTGAATACTGATAGAGATCATTCTGCATGCTATCACACACACACACACACACACACACACACACACACACACACACACACACACACACCTTTAATAAAGAGCAGTTCTGATAGTCTTAGTGGTATTACTACTTTTACTCGAGTATCTGAATACTTATTTAATCCCTGCAAATGACCACATATATTAACTCATGACAACAAAGAGATTAATACCCCTGCTGAAACTAAAATGCAACCATGTAAAACTTGAACTAAATAAAGCTGTGCCACATCTTCAAAGGCTGCCACTCATGGCCAGGCACTGGTCTGTGTGAGTGAGATACTTTGATAATCGTATAATCTCTTAGTATCCAGATGAAATAAAAAAAAAAAAAAATTGATCCTTTCACGTGGGCAAAAACGCAAGTGATGCTGATGGTAGCCCAGAATATGAGGACCACTTGCAAAGTGACATAGGTGCTAACGTAGGCTGGACCTGTGCTGTGTTGCAGCGATTAAAAACCGCCTTGACTCGGAAGTTACTTTTTCGTATAGTTGCTGAAAAACAGCCATCTGGAGCCAAATAAGAAAGTAATTGGTTTATGATGAACACCCTGTTCAGCTAATCAAGTGGTGATCACTGCTTACTTTCCTGTTCTCACCCTGGGGCGACCTATCGGGCAGTCTGACTGTAACAGGGATCCATAAGCATCCTAAGACCTTAAGATGATGACAGCTTCTTATCCACTAATAAAGTGCATTTTCTGCAGATTTTCGGATTGTAGTCTACCTGCAGAGAAATTAATAACAGAGCTATTCTCTCTCTCTCTCTCTGCCTCTCTCTCTCTCTAGCACACAGTTGCACGCCCACACACTAAAATTGGTAATGTCAGTATACATTTCTTCAAACAAAGTTAAAAATATAATCTCAGGAAATAACTTCTGTGTGATTAAAACTAACTCCTTACTTTCAAATGGCTGTCAGTTAATTGTGCATATGAATTAGAAGTTAATTATTCGTCAGTTAAATGGCCAATTAAACTGCTAATTGTGTTTTCATTCCGAATTCTATAAGGTAAATGGATAACAGAAACACAGCGTGATCATGCAGCGTCCTGTCATGTTTTCAGACAAAAAAGTTTGAATTTGTTGTGTACATAGGCCACTTTACATAAATACATATGTGGTAAGTAGATTTCAGCACACAATGAAAAATTCTGTGTTGACAAACTAGAAGCCTGTAAAAGACACAAGTGAAAGGTGGTCTAATTAGGAGCTACCATGAAGGCAAGGAGGAGGCAAAAACACCAGAACTTTTACTCTATTAATTTTCTGAATATCCACAATGCAGTGTGGAGAATTTGTAATTTACAAATTCTGCTATCTAGCCCACCTGAAAATGACCGGCGTGACCACACAGCCCTAATGGGGTTAGGTTAATTAAAAGGTTAATTGTAAGAAACAGGAGCTGCTTGATGTATGGCTGGTGAACAATAGTGTCCTCTAGAGGTGAATGTAACCATGATATACAGTTTCCTTTGCCCCCCTCCTTGCACATTCTGTCCTTGTGTGCACTGAGCACAGGGTACACAAAAAAACTGCTCTGAGACTGATGGTTGTTCTGTGGCTCATATAATAAAGCATCAATCCACTAGAAATAACACACAATGCTGCGTGCTATGTGATGCTGGCTGCTGTTACGTGCATGTGGACATACATTTCTACACTCCTTGTTGCATCCTATATGTACGCTCCCTCCTCAGCATGGCTTGCTGCCCAGGCCAATATGCATGTAAAAATGTAGGCCAACTTGATTGGCTACAAGGTGTTGGTGTAAGATTGCACTGGGATCAGTTATTCCATCGCTGCAGAACAATAAAGCCAAAAGATTATTTTGGCGACTGCGTCAACTTGAGCGTTTTTCTGCGTCACTCTCCATTCTGCCGCTCCTATCACATTTCCCTCTCTGGGGACTAAATTGGGTCCCCCATGACAACTGGCTACAGGCCCACTAATTATCCCCCCCCCCTCCTCCCTTTTTCCTCCAGCAGCTCACCATACCAGCTATGAATAGGCAGCCCACCACGCAAACCCCACCCTATCTAAGGTCTAAATTTGGAACACAATTGAAATACAGAAATCCTGTCAGAAGATAACGAAGAATAATATTGACCCTCGCTTCATTAGGCCTATTCCATACAAGTGTAGTGAGTCTGGCGTATCAGCCACATTGTGACATAACTGTGCCAATGTACACTCATCTCAATTTTACACTAAAATAACAACTATCAGGCAGTGAATAAACTCAGTGCCAGTCAGTACCTGTGAGCTGTGTGTTTTAATACCTGATTATAAAAATGCACCTTTACATGTTGGCTTGCTGCAACCTGAAAGTTTACCTTTATTGTATCTGCGTTATAATAAATTAAATGTCTCATTTCCAAACAATAACAGTCCTGTGTGTTGCTGTGGTGGATAAAACAAAGGTGATTACACCATGGCCTGAAGAAAAACATCAGTACTGAAAAAAAGTTAATCAGAAACTACCAGCTCATTATAACCTGTCTCCTTTGCAGACCTGTGATAATAACAAATAAATCACGGATTAATGTCAGCCCAAAACAAGCGGGACTTAAGTACTCTGCAAACACAAAAGTGTCTGAACTGAGCACAGAAGGGTTTACCCTCCACTACATCTCTGCTAATGTCCATGAGGGAAGCAACATAGAACACATACCACAAGACAAACACATACTCGCCAGAAAAATTGGGGCTTGAGAAAGTTCCCAAGCGGATTGGTTCATGTCAGTGTCGACGCCGATGACGTCGCGCTGTGAAACACGTGGGCCACTGTATCCAGAGCTCACATAAACAAAGCCACATTGGCCAGACTGGGTAGTCGAAGCTGGTGTCGCTGTCAGTGCGCGGAGTCACACGGTCTGTCTGCCTGGCATTGTTGGGTACCGCCGCTCATGATTTGGAGCTTTTACTGAAATTGATGAATACCCCCTGCATGCTTATCGCATGGATTGAAAGTCACGATCCTGATGTGAAAGAGGTAAGATTCACTCATCTCTTTCTTTGCAACATCATGTGCGTTTAAGGTGCACCTCCACTTTTTTTCTTTTAGTCTGTTTTCACTGTTAAACTGAAATGATTCAAATCTCAGTCTGACTCAGACTGTGCTGCTGCTATTTCACGAGATTTATTTTTAGCTTTCTGCTTTCTAGACAAGTTGTCACTAATGTCAAGTGCGCGAAGTTGGTCTGTTCATCACGAACAACCGCACACTTTATAGTAAGAAAAGAAAAAGACCATTTATGCTGTTTAATTTCTATATGCACGTTTTTCCTCGGGATCCATTCAACATTTTTCATGACATTTTTCAAAACGCTGTGCGTAATTAGAAATTGGTTGCAGTTTGTGCGCATAGGTTAAATCTGTCTTTATCTGGGATGTCGTGGTCATTTTAGATATTGTTTTATTTTATAATCTAGTAAATGTCAAAGTGATGTGTTTTATTAGGGGAAGATCCAGAACAGAGCCGCTTTCTTGCATCCTGTCAGCCGTACAACTCCTGACAATATCCATTTCAAGTGTCACCGAAAAACGGTCAGAAGACTTGAGGTAGGATATGGAAACTTATTTACAAATAAAAAACACAGATGTAGTGTTGTTTCAAGTTATTTTATTATAGAATTACTCATTAACGTTAAGCACTGTTATTACTGTTTTCTGTTTAGAGTAAAATTAGATTAAACATTAAACTGTAAAACTTTCTTCACGGTTTGAACATTTATTTCAGAAGTTCTCATGTGTTTCTACCGGTTTGGTTTACAGCCATGCCCTGCGTTCAGGCTCAGTATGGATCATCACCTCAAGGAGCTAGTCCTGCTTCCCAGAGCTACAGCTACCACACCGCAGGAGAATACAGCTGCGACTTCTTAACACCTGAGTTTGTTAAGTTTAGCATGGACTTGACCAACACTGAAATCACAGCTACTACTTCTCTCCCAAGTTTCAGTACATTCATGGACAACTATAACACTAGTTACGACGTTAAACCGCCCTGTCTGTATCAGATGCCCCACTCTGGAGAGCAGTCCTCTATCAAGGTAGAGGACGTCCAGATGCACAACTACCATCAGCAGAGCCACCTGCCACCTCAGTCGGAGGAAATGATGGCTCATTCTGGGCCTATGTACTTCAAACCCTCCTCGCCCCATGCCCCGAGTACACCAAACTTCCAGGTTCAGCCTAATCATATGTGGGAGGACCCTGGCTCCCTCCACAGTTTCCACCAGAACTATGTTGCGGCCACGTCTCATATGATGGACCAGCGCAAGAATCCGGTGTCAAGGCTGTCGCTCTTCTCCTTCAAGCAGTCCCCGCCCGGTACTCCTGTTTCCAGCTGTCAGATGCGGTTCGACGGGCCGCTGCACGTCTCCATGAACCACGACAACCCGGGCGTGCACCGCGGCCTGGACGGCCAGAGCTTTGCGGTGCCCATACGGAAACAGGCGGGTCTGGCCTTTCCTCACTCCCTGCAGCTCGGCCACGGGCACCAACTGGTGGACAGCCAAGTGCCATCGCCCCCGTCCCGAGGATCTCCGTCAAACGAGGGTCTGTGTGCAGTATGTGGGGACAACGCAGCCTGCCAGCATTATGGAGTGAGAACCTGCGAGGGCTGCAAAGGATTTTTCAAGGTGGGCTGACATGACAGCAACCATGAATCAGTGTTACAGTTATTATATGAAATATATACCGTGTGTTCCTTATTATTCACGGCGCCTGTGAGTTGTAATCTGCCCAATTTATTAAAATAATAATAATAATAATAATAATGATAATAAGACAACCTAAACATACAGCTAATAGAATTTCATTTTCAATGCGGGCTACACTAAATATTACACGCCTATTTTTACGTGCGTAAAATAACTTCATATGACAAACATATCTGTATCCACACATAGTTAATCTCAAAGGAATGAGTAAAATATGAAAGACCACGAATGTGTATTTGCTGTCGGCCTATTCCCTCTTGTTGGTTTATACAGCGCAGTCCCGAACAAGAGATGAAACAGATATTATATCGTTTTCATCTTTTCATTTTTTTTATGTTATATCACTTGTGCAGAAATCCACATTCCGTGTTCTACATGTTATATAGCCTTGGAAATAGGCCTGCAGGGTGACATTATGTTTTTTCTTTCTTTCCAGCGCACCGTTCAGAAAAATGCAAAGTACGTGTGTTTAGCAAATAAAAACTGCCCTGTCGACAAACGCCGAAGAAATCGTTGCCAGTTCTGCCGTTTCCAAAAGTGCATTGTCGTCGGAATGGTGAGAGAAGGTATGTTTAGGCCATGCATTCAATTATTTTAAACCAGTAGTTTATATTTCCCCACTGATATACTTGGGGGAACCTATGCGTAATAGAGTGTTGGATTATTATTTAAACCATATTAAAGTATTTACGCACAACAACAGGACTGCGTATTAACGATTTATATGGCATATATTTCTTCCAATGCAGTTGTCCGAACGGATAATCTAAAAGGTCGGAGAGGACGCCTACCATCCAAACCCAAAAGTCCACAGGAGCCCTCCCCACCCTCACCGCCGGTTAGCCTCATAAGCGCACTTGTTCGGACCCATGTGGACTCCAACCCCTCCATGTCCGCTTTGGACTACTCCAGAGTAAGTAAAGTACCACTATCACAGAAATAAAACACAGCACTTACAAAGAAAAAAAGTTGACAACTCCGGGTGAAAACAAAAGAAGATTGACGGACTTTTTTAATGTAGTCCTGCTTTTAGGTAAAATTTACTGCCTTAAAAGTTTTCTGTAATACATCGCTGAATTCCTAACTTTGTCAGGCTTTTTATGTGGCATATTTTTCCCAAGGTAAATTGCGTTGAAATAGAGAACTTAATAAAAAGAAGACATGAATTTAATAGTGAAAAAGCACCCTCTCCTTCTTGGAAATGGGCATTTGCAATTTCACGGATTATATATTTTAAAGGACCTCATTAAGGCGCTGTTTAAATTAAATTCCAGTTCCAGGCCAACCCTGACTACCAAATGACTGGAGACAACACTCAGCACATCCAGCAGTTCTATGATCTCCTGACGGGCTCCATGGAGATCATCCGGGGCTGGGCAGAGAAGATCCCCGGCTTTTCAGACCTATCGAAGCAAGATCAAGATCTCCTCTTTGAATCCGCCTTCCTTGAACTTTTTGTCCTGCGGCTGGCGTACAGGTAAGCCGCCTAATTATTAAACAAAACAATCCAGGCTTTAGATAATCATCAGCTGCTCCTTCAAGCTTCATTGCTTTGGGTTTTATTAGCTGCCCAATATTAAGAAGGCTCTTAAATTCCCATTTATTGCCAAGCGTAATCAATGGCATTTCCTTATTAATTGCAGGTCCAACCCAGTGGAAGGCAAACTTATTTTTTGTAATGGAGTGGTGTTACACAGGCTACAGTGCGTCCGTGGATTTGGAGAGTGGGTGGACGCTATCGTGGACTTTTCTTCCAACTTGCAGAGCATGAACATAGACATCTCAGCGTTCTCCTGTATCGCAGCTCTGGCGATGGTAACAGGTGCGTAAAAGGCGACTACTCCTTTGGAAACTCTAGTCTGCCTGCGTTACAATTTATGCATAACATAGGAAGTTAATGCATCGGAAATAATGTATCGGTGTTCTTTTTTTCTTCTGTATTTCAGAGCGACACGGGCTTAAGGAACCCAAGAGAGTCGAGGATCTCCAAAACAAGATAGTCAACTGCCTCAAAGATCAAGTGACATTCAATGGCGGTGGATTGAATCGTCCCAACTACTTGTCAAAACTCTTGGGAAAGCTCCCTGAACTGCGCACACTATGTACCCAAGGTCTGCAGCGTATCTTTTACCTAAAACTAGAAGATCTAGTCCCTCCGCCAGCAATAATTGACAAACTTTTCCTCGACACCCTACCTTTCTGAGTCTGACTCGATGGCGAGACCTCGAAGAACTTCCAAAAGACTGTTTGTGAGTCAGACTTGACAGATTTTGAACGTTATTATTTCTGAATATTTGCAAGCTCCGTAGGCTAATAGAACAACAGTACCCTATTATGAGTAAGGATTCATGAAAAAAGAATAACAGGAGGAATAGACAGAGTGTGATTGCTGTGTAGGCCTTTTAATACTTTGATTGCCAAACGAGTGAATCATCACGGGGAATTTCTCTCCGGTGGACAAATTGTCAACAAAGTCAATCCGGTTTTACAATCACTTACTGTTATTTAACATCGGCTCTACTGATTCAGCATACTCATATGTAATATATTCCATTTATATATATGAACACACATAACACACACACAGAGACACACACACACACACACACACACACACACACACACACACAAACACACACTGTATATTATGATAGATTATGTGATGCCTCCAATGCATCGGTTTATAACATGTGTACAAAGTTTGTTATAATGAAAAGATTTAATTTTCTTTTCTTTTCTGACTCGTGCCTATGTGTTTCTGACAGGATCCCAAAAAGTATCCAGAAAAGACAACGCATGTTCTAGTTTTCTTTTCTTGTTTCCCCCTTTTTCTTTTCTTTTATAGGCACTTGCTGAGGTGATGTCTATATATAATATATACCGGACACTATGTAGTCTGCTAGATTTGATACAGATTCGTAGTTATGGCACTCCTTTTATGTATGACGCATATGTGGAAAAATATCTCATCTGTATAGAAAATGAGGGACCCATGGTGTTTGTAAAACTGTCAGACATTCCTTGTTTGTATGTGCTGTAAGTATTGTTGCTGTTGAATATAAACGTTTCTATATATTTATTTCTATTGCCAAGAGCTACACTAAGCATGGTGCAATTTAAACGATTTCAAACCATCCAAGTTCATGCTGAGCACGTTGTCTATGTTTTATGTCTTATAAACGTCTAAGTAGTTATAATTTAACACGTTTTGGAAATGGAAAAACTCCCATCTTATATCAAGAGGTTCATGAGTGTGTGATATAGGCACACATCTTTGACATCATGATGTACTTACAACTTCTGTAACGCATTTGGTGCCGAATTAAAAAAAAACTTTAGAGAGAAAGAAATATTTAATGTTTACAAATAAAACTTTTAAATCAATTCTTTGCTAAACAATTTCTCTGAAATTAATGTATTCTTTAAATTAAGACACCTCTGACCAGAAGGAGCTACTTTCGCACGAGAGACACATATTTTTGGGTTCAAACTTTTTATTCTAATTTCCTTAAGTATTGTGAACAGCGGTTACAGGCCTATTTGCACAAAATCAATCATTTGAATAATTTCTAACTTCAACTTAATGTGAAATTGTGTGAACCTGTAGTAAGTTATTGCATTTAAAGACTAAGAATAAGTCGCAGGCCTTTTTATCTTGAGTTTAAATCCTCTATATATGTGCATATATTTATTATTTGACCATTCTAATCGTTTAATTTAACCCTAAACTGAGCGAACATTTCAGTCATCCAAAATTACATTTTAAACCACTTCTAATTTAGGGAAAACTTTAACGTTTTCTCCTGCATGATATTTCTTATATTTAGATTGTAAAAAAAACAAAAACATTATTAACACAGCAGGCTGTTAAAACCTCTTTTCATTCTCGTATGTCTATTTGTATTTAACAAAGGAAAAAAAGATACAACGGATTAAATATAGGACTTTTTTTCCCGCTTGAATCCCAAATAAAATCACATTTTTGAGCGAACGATTTCAAAAAGAATATCGGATTTTATAATTCAGTCTGTTTCTCTGGATGCTCTTTGCTGGTGCGAAAGTTGATGTAAATAAAAGTTTAAGGTTGTCTTTCTGGACTCCTTGTTGCCTAATAGTCAAGGATTAAAAATGTGACCTTTATATTATTTGAATGTTTATACGAGATAATTGTGGCGCTTCATTTGCCTTCACTTTTATCATGTAAACTGTTAACCGGTTTTACCTGCCGACGAGTCAGACCACAACTTAGACTAACGGTTTTCCCACAATAAAAGGCGGACTACCTATAGCCTACTATAACAAAGAAGGCACACTCAGTGTGCAGCTAAAAAAAGAACACATTTATTGTGAAATCCTGTTGCGCACAGGGAGCACAGCTTTATATTGTGCGTCACAGCGCTGCACTTTGCGGTGTCATTTTGGATTCTAAGTACACAAGAAAGATGCGACGATGATGCCACACACAGGCACACTTTTCTCTAAGTTACGTTTAAAAGTTTTTTTACCGGAGCCGGCAAAGTAACCTAGTTGTTTTATTGTAGTTTAACAGTAAACCTGTTACCCTCAACCTCCCACAAACCCCCGGGGAGTCCGGCTACGCGCCTCTGATTCCAGTCAAGTATAAAAAGTCCTACTGTAGGCTATATCCTTTAATACTAAACGCCCTCATACAACCACAATTTAAGCCACTTTGCAGATTTGCGCATTAAATCTGCGTCTTAGTGTGTAACTGCAGAAATGAAAGTCATTTAGAAATGTATATGAAACGGCAGTGATTGGCCTGCACGAGTTGAAGCAGTGCCGCTGTCACAAACCCTCTGCTTCAGTCCATCAGAAGAGAGAAGTGACGCCAGGCTCTGAGGCATGTCTGGGACTTATCCTCACTGATTCCACATTTAAGACATGATCAAGATGAAGGGAACATCTTATTTTGAGAGATATTAGCAGCAGGCAATAAATTGTCTAAATAATTAGATCGTCTCTGTAAAGTGCTAATTCCAAGGCAAATTGGGATTACATTCAGAACCAGTTTGCTGACATTTAGCAGATCTGTTGAAAGGGTGCATTACAATGTCACAGGGTCTCTCTATTGACTCAAAGTACAGTTAGCTTTTAAACATGTCTATCTCAACACAATAACACATGACACAAGTAGCTAATACTTCTGTCAGTGTTTGTGCATAATTATATGTGCTGGAGGACTTTGAGTCTAAATTCATTAAGAGCCTAATTTCCTCCCCGCACATGACATCAGTGGAAGGTTAGACATGATCGTGTCAGCGTTAGCAGAGACAAAAGAAGTAATTCTCCAGTTGTTCTGCTTCGTCTTCAGCTGCCGCACAGAGAACAACAAACCAAAGCCAGCAAGTGAAGGTGGAGAACAGAGGCTGTGTATCTGCTGCCAACACAAAGTGAGAATCAAATTATAAGTCCCAGCTTCTGAGAACGCTGCTTCACATTTATAGTACCACTAATAGATGCTACCACACACGCACGGTGCACATTGTGGTTATCGTGGATCGTATGATGCACGCACAGCTGCACATTGCTGCACTTTTGTCTAATTGTGTGATACAATTTGACAGGTTCACGTATGTGGTGCTGATGGATTTAAAGTGCTGCAGCTCTGCTGTAGGTGTGTTTGGTAACATCAAGAGCCATTTCCCAACAACAAAACTAAACAGGGATTTACTTTCTTTTGACTCTAATATGCAATTTTGTCAGTTTTTGCTAAAAAAGGTTTGCATTTTGACAGTGATTAAGATTTAGTCCGGAGGTCTAATGTGTAAATTACCATGTTTGGAGGCCAAGATAAGCCAGACCTTCACCTCATCTGATCCCCATGGTGGGAGAGGACTTGACCTTTCACCTTTGCACTACATGAGAACTTGTTAGACAGACATCCAATGACGATAACTCACTGTTGCTCAAACTGCTACTAGACTGTTTGCAACTGTTTGACATGATACGGAGAATAGAGAGAATTATAAAGATGCACAAATATGCATGCTACAAACATCTGTGTGAAACTACATGATTAAATGCAGCCCACTGATCTTCTCTTACTCAGCATATGAGTTTCAGACACAACATGTCATTTTCTCTGACTTGGATAGAATTAAGCCCAGAGTAAATGACAATTAAGTGTTATCTTTCTTTACATTTTATGTAAGTGGCATTAAAAGTTATTTTGAGGTACAGAGTCAGAATCTTATTAGAACGCTTGCTAATAAGACTTTCTTTGAAGTGATTAAATTCATCTGACTTTTTCAGCATGTCAGCGCACTCTGGTTTTCATGTTGCTATTCTGGTTTTCATGTTGCCATTTCCCAAAGAGGTTATAGTCCACCTGTCTCGTCAGCTGTCCTTGTTTATGTGCCACTTTTCAATAATTCTGCTACTCTTTACTTATTACTAAGTAAATTATTACTTATTCAGTGCCTGCAGTCTACACTCAGAATCACTTCCTTCCATGTTACCTTTTCCTCTGTTCAGGCAGGCTGCTGTGCGAGCCTGCAGTAAAACATGTTGATTACACAACTTATGAATCTCATGAGTCCTTCCGACTATAGCTCTAAACAAAATGAATGAATAATGAGTTGAATGATGGCCCTTTGGATACGACTGCCTATAGTTATATTACTGTGACTATTTGATTTACCATATTGAAATGCTGATGATTGTCCAATAAATAATGCAAAAAGCTGATTTCCAAGTGGCGAGGCAGGAAAAGAAATCCACCTTGCATATAGATGGAAGTGAGCCGTGTCTGTCCCTCTCAGCCTGTGGCCCAGAGCAGCTTTATCATTCATAGGACTAAACAGACAATCAATTCAGCAGCCATGTATGAAGGATGAAGGGATGCGACAAGCTGTGAATGATGAGGAGCCAAAAATCAAAGGCCTCACTCCTTCTTAGCTCTAATGGCCATTACCAGCCCAGACAGCACCAGTAAAATGAGGTTAATCATTTGCACAGATCCTTTCAAAGAAGATTGACTGGACTTGATGCCTAGTCAGATCACTCATAAATATTTACTTCATATTAAACAGCTGTGTATGCTCTGTTATTGCACATTGATTTCTGACGGATGCCATCAAATTATTGTTTCAAGTGTGGTCAAGTAAAACCATTAAAACCATTAATGCAATGCTTGTACCAAGAATCAATTATGCTAACCACAAGAAATTAATAATGCAATGAAATTGGCAGGACATTGTGTTAGAGAGGGGAATTATCAGGTTTCTGCTTCAGATTTGGAGAAAAAAGTAGGGGATTTTTTTTTTTTATTTTTATTTTTATTTTTTACAAATGATCATATCATCACCAGAAACTACAAGAGTTAGGATCGTACATTAAGTGCTGATAGATAGTACACGCCGAGTTAAATAACCCTACAGTTGAAGTTTATGGGCATTGCATGTATCAGTATTGAACACACAGGCTCAGTCCTTTGACCTTATTGACAAAATGAAATCGGAAATTTCCTTTATAGAAAGAGTTAATGTTTCCTCGGGCAGACATGTTTCCGATTCAATTAGTTTTAATGAAGCCTGTGCTCAGTGGTTACTGAGGTAGAAAAAACAGGCATAAATGCCTGATGGTAATAGAGGACATATTAAGGAGGAAGGGATCAGACACACGCGTGTGTTTCGCTTCTAAGTAGCGAAAAATGCCTCTATCAGGCTGGTAGGAGCCAGTGGCTTGGGAAGCAGTGAATTGTATGAGCCTCAAATGATGCATTAGGGTCTCTGGGGCGAGGCTGGAGGAGACTGAGGAGAAAACTGTAAAAACACACGGGAGAAGAATCTGGTTTTGATGACGCATGTGGGGGTATCACCATGCAAGATGGAAAATCATGCTCTTCTCAAAAACCACATCTACATGAGTTTATCAATTTTATTACAATTTTATTACAAATCAATTCATCCAGATTGATGTTATTTGTAATTTCTAAAGTCTAACACATTCTGCTCATTAACTGCTTTTTATATTCTCCCCCATTTACAATTTTACACTGTGACAATGTGACTGCCCCCCCTCGTCTGTCTGATTGTGTAAAATGTCAACATGGTCAGATGCACTGGCTCAGTTCCTGCAAGAATATGCCCTCATCCTGTGTTATGGTTTGTGCCGCTGCTCCATGTGAAGTGAAACATATTAAACACACCCATGCACATGTAATCTGTTCATGTCTTTGAGTCAAATCTGTGTGTGTGTGTGTGTGTGTGTGTGTGTGTGTGTGTGTGTGTGTGTGTGAGAGTGAGTGAGTGAGTGAGTGAGTGGAGTGAGCGAGCATGTGTGTGTGTGTGTGTGTGTGTGTGTGTGTGTGTGTGTGTGTGGTCTTCTATCATCTGCTAAGTGTTAGGAGTTCCTTTCAGTCTTTTGCATTTATTCTTGCTGAATTAAAGCAATCCAGATTACAGTAAAAAACGGGTACATGGGTAATCTGGTAGCAAAGGGGTCTAAGGTGCTAACCGTGTAATTGTGACATCCCTGGTGTTGCATGTGATTCACCCAATTCTCTCTCCCCGATTTCCTGTTTATCTCTACGCTCTTTCCTCTAGTAAATGTATAACATGTCCCCAAAATACATAGTTTTATTAATTGTAGCACATATAAGACACATCTATAGTAGGAAGATGCCAATAGATAGTAGAGTGGTGGATTCTTGCGGGGTCAAGAGGGGAATATGATGTGCGTGTGTGTTGGACAAAAGGGAAGGGGAGAGGGGGTTGTGGTGTGTGTGTGTGTGTGTGTGTGTGTGTGTGTGTGTGTGTCACAACAGACAGAGGAGTTCCAGCCCAGGCTCCCACACAGCTTTGTCATATCACTAGGAGATTAGGAACACACACATGTCAAGCTAGGCAGAGCCTGCTGCAATAATGCACCTGCCAGCTCTCAAGATCCACTCAACCCATTCAACCCCTTGTTCCTACATGCTAACACACACACACACACACACACACACACACACACACACACACACACACACACACACACACACCACATTTTTAAATATTGATCCCTTTCCGTATTGCACACATGAAAACTGAAGGATATAATATGAGATCAGTGGAAAACAAAATAATTAATAAATAGCATGACGCATATTACCTTGTCACACAGAAGAGAAGTACATCAAATGCAATGTAGCAAATGTAGCTCAACACACATAGCCTACAGTGAAAAACTGAAAATACTTAAGACATGAAAAGGTTGGGATCTTAGGAAAGTGGATATTTTACATGAAAAACCTCACGGGGGAAGGTCGTTGTCTTTCTTTATGACAGAGTTCCCCAAGAAAATAAGAGAGGAGAGGTTCAAAGGGATTCATCTCCACCAAGATTCAAGGTCATCCAACCTAGTCATCCTAGAAGCACTTGAAAAATATGGAGTGAAGACTGGAGATATTCTTCCTCCCAAAAAGGAGTGTGTAGGGAAGACTCTGACTGAAGAGAATCACTGACCTTCAAACAAGCTCTCTATCCATATAGAGTAGGGGAAGACATGCACAATCCATCAAAAATGCACATGAACTTTCCCTCTTCAAATAGTTCCCGCTTGAATAGCAGTCAATGGATCAACTATGAATATTGCATGTACCGAATTGCAAGGGGTTCAGATTGAATTCACTGTGAAAAAAACAAAAAACAAAAAACAAATCTGGGATATTAGAACATCATTTTTTGAGATTGAGTCTCAAAAATTACGTTTTGTGTAAAAACATTTTCGAATGGCGAACAGTGAGTGAACGATGGATTTAAACCCAGTTTTTGTTCAAATGAATTTGTACAATAAAGTGAGTGTGTAAACATTTAAATCATCTAAATGTAAAGAGAAGAAAAGTTGTGCCACATATTAATAAAAAGTGTAAAAAGAATTCAGAATCCATACTATGGTCATGAAATTGCCTTTTGCCACAGTCCCTTTTCAAGAATGGAAAGATCAGTGTTAATTTTCAGCCGTTCTTTGATTGGATGAACCTGCCTCCCTCTTGCGCGACATGGCTACCACAGGTCAGTGGCTGGTGCAGTGTAGCATGAAACAAACAAATAGAAAAAGGCACCTCGTGGCACTTGACTCTCGCCAGAATGCAACTGACGGCAAGCCTACCAGCGTCCTGTAATAACTACCAGTACCTAACCCTAACCAAAGAGGAGAGGAGAGGAGAGGAGAGGAGAGGAGAGGAGAGGAGAGGGAAAAGAGAGCTGGGAAAAGGGGAAAACCTGGATTTAGAGCTGGAGATATGAAAAGAGGATGAAGAGAGGTGCAGGAAATGATTTAGAAAGAAGGTAGCATGTTAGTGCTCTAAAATCCAGAAAGAGGCGACACCTGAGCAGAACCAGCTGCAGTGAAAAATAGATTTAAAACTGGCAAGCAGTAGGATGCAATAGTTTGATTGAGAAACATAAATGATGAATTGTGACAGAGAAGAAGCTTTAAAAAGTCAGAAAGACATTTGAGGACACAGAATGCTTTCAAACACCAGACAGGGATATTAAAATCTTAACACAAAGCAATAATATATGTTATGTTTATTTTTTCTATCTACTAACAGTGCATGATCACTGTATTGCGGTGGCACTATCAGTGTGTTGATTTTCCTATAGGGGCAAGTTATTTATGTTGGATGTATCCTGACAGAAAATCATATTTTAAATCGTTCAATCTTATGTTTTTTTCTTACTGTAGTGCTGTGTTCACACCAGACACAAAGCAAATTTTGGCCTAGGGTTACTCGCACGAGTTTGACCATAGGATCATTTGTTTTTATTCGCCTTACTCACACGAGGCGCGCTGGACAGGGGGAGTGGCTACATGTACTGTAGATACCGACAACGTTTCTTTATCCGTCATTAAACATGGCTAAAATAACCACCAGTATTGTGCAAGAACGCGCTAAAAGAGCGTTTTTGGTAAACTGAACATATGCGTTTGCAACTAATAAATGTAAACGTGAGCGTCATTAACGACTATGTTCTACTGAAAAAGAATAGCTCGGAGCAGCTCATTTAAAAAAAAAGAAACAGAAGAAATTAAACATGAACTACCTCATTTTTTGGGACCGTAAACTTAGTTCAATATTCTAAACTGTTAACTATGAATGTGAACTAGACTGAACTTTGACAAGCAAGAAGAATGCAGGGAATAAAAAGGACTATAACTCTTGTTTTGCTTCATTGATTTTGATCCTATAAAAAAAGAAAAGAATGCTTCTGTCTATCGTGAGTCCGACGATGCTATAAAAGTGCTATGCTAAACCAGCAGAATACTTATTTAAGGACCTTTTTTTTAATCAAATACAACATGCATGAATATGTGCACAAAATAGAAGGTACTTTACTCTTTTACCATATCAACATAATCTAAACCCAATGTGTTTTAAGACAGCCTTCTTAAACAGTCCATGCTAAATTAAAAACCATAGGCTGGACAGGACAAGGCAAAGAGGGTAGGAGGTGAGGTAGGAGGAGAAGACAGTGGAAATGGGAATGGAGAACAGGAGAGCCAGGCTGATCATACTGTGATAAGACGAGAAAAATAAGTCTGATTATCACAGAGGCCGGGGGCATTAGACAGACAGTTGGAAGTCATCTCAAAACTCAGGAGGGAAGAGACAAGACAAGAGGTCACAATTATGCCCCACTAGCTGCACTCCCCTCCTCCTCATGAAGTCCTCTAATATATTCGGTTAGTTCCTGTATGGCGCGGAGGGGAAATTCTAATTAAAGGGTGGGGGGAATTTTGACACATGTGAGGCAGAGATCAATATTTAGCACCATAATCAGCCATTCCTGATGGCTTGAAGGTGTCACTGTGAGCAGACTGCAGCTCTCCATTAGAGTGCTTGGGAAGGAGCAGACAGGCAGGCGAGCAGGCAGCCAAGCAGACAGGCTGCAGAGAACTGCCAAACTCCTAGCCATCATGAATCAAAGCATGTGATGCCTCTCGTGCTCCATTTCACTTTGCTTTTTATCTTCATTCATCCTTTTAAAAAGGAGAAAAGTGAACTCTGTCAGACTGGTTTGTGATAGGGGTGCAGGGTAAGTGGAAAAGAAAGGAAGAAAAATACCATAGAGGGGTTACGGTAGATCAGGAGGAAGTGCAGCTGTCAGGACTTTGGACAGTGAGATGATTGTAAGGTACACAGATGGTCCTGTCTATTGAGCGATTTCTCTCTTTCGTTTGACAAATATTTCATTTTAATATCCCAGTGGTGGAGGAAGTATTTTAATCTTTTACTTAAGTACCAGTAGCAATGCCACACTGTGAACATGCAAAAGCACCAAAGGTTTACTAGCAAAGTGTACCTTTGTACCTAAAGTACTTAAAGTAAAAGTATTCATAAAGCAGAAATATGGTCCCTGTGAGTGTTACATTATTGGAGGAAGGTGGAAGTGGAGCTCATTTAAGTTTAAACTATAACATTGTATCCTTTTTTATAAGCTCATTATATGTTTTGAGTGTAAAATCTTAATCTGCAAAGTGACTAGTAACTAAAGTACAACTATTCCCACTTAACTGTAGTGGAGTATACATGTAAAGCAGCATAAAATGGAAACCCTCAAGTGAAGCACAAGAACCTCAAATTTGTATTCAAGTGCAGTACGTGAGTAAATGTACTTAGTTACAATCTAATACGGATTTTGAATAAAAGTTCACTTACGAAAGGGCAGCTTATTTCATCGCTGTAACCACAATTACTGTATTCATTTTCCAAACAGATACATGCACACACTCACAACATTTGTGGCATGTGAACAAGGCTGTTCAGCTGACATGGTTAGCGACCATTGACTCAGTTTTAGGAACATGGTGCTGTTTCCTGAAGGCAAGGAGAGAGGGCGAGGGGCAAAGGAGGGGGCACGTGGGTGGGTGGGTGTGTGTGTGTGTGTGTGGGTGGAGGGGGGGGGGGGGGGGTCCAGCCTAGGGTGTCCCCTGTCTCCATGTGTCAGCCCATCTCCTTGTTCTTGCATGTCACTGACACACACATGGGTACTTACCAACCCAAGTTGCTCCAATTAATGGCTGTCCCACTGCGCTGTCCGTTGTACGGTGTGCTACCTTGGGGGACAAGATATGGTCTGGGATCTGTCTCTCCAGTGACATAAGCGAGGAATTTTAAGAGGGAAAAGTGATGCAAACACACACCGCCTCATGCTGCGCCCAGATAGGTAGATAACAAAGACTCTTGTAAATGAGTGGCAGCGAGGAAGGCAGAGAGGATTCTCTAATTACTTGCTGCAATCTATCTAAGTCACTGGCCTTCTAATTTGATTTATCAGAATGCATGAAATCCCTTGGAATAATGCCCTTATTAGAAGGACAGAATTGACGGGGGACAAGAGGTCTGCCGAGAGGAGGTGGAGAGCGGAGATTTAAGCATCAATTACAGTCAAAAGGAGAATTAATAGTTATTAATCCACAAACATAGCCATCGTTCTCTCTTCTGCTGCCTCTCTGCCACTTGGAGACAATCCTCTTCACACTTGCCCTGCCACACACACAGTCATTCACACTTCCACGCATGCATAGACATACACATACCAGCATAAAGAATAGATAAAAACAGGCATGTAAACAAGCACATGCACGCATACAAACACACAGATACAAACTAACATGCACAAACACACACACTCATATATTCATGAGTCGAAATACTGAAACAGCCATGCATACTGCAGAACTAAATGAGCATCTAAAAAAATCATGTGTATAAGCACAACAGTACAAAGGCAAAATGGCATAAATATCTTTTACTGTGGATGGTTCGTATCATTTTGCCCACCGGTAGATCAAAGGTCTTTAACTCTTTAACTAAATTCTTGACTGACAAATTCAATTGCTGTCAGTCTTCCAGGGCCCTCAATGTAATATGTGCATTTTGATTCAATTTGCCCTGCAAATACATACATATACATATTGTTTATCTGGTTATGGGAACAAAAAAATCAATACTTAAATCTGTGCTTTGTCATTCCTAAGTGCATCATGAAATAGCAAGATATCCCTCTAATTTAATCCAACAAAACCATATAGATTGTTAATTTTGTGCTATTAAGCTTTTGCAACATTTACAATGTCTTCTTTTTGCCTGTTGATGACTCTTGTTTGTCCCCTTGAATGGGACAAGAAGATTTTATATATCTAACAATTGAATTTAGAAAGGTCAATCTCTAACCAAATAACAATAAATCAAAGATGAAGCTAACTTGTATCATTTCTAAGGAGAGGAATTCAAAGCATACAGGAACAGTTTCAATAAGCTCATATCATTAGAAACAGAAACAATACTGTATAACTATGTGAAGGGTAAGTATTTTGTAATTGCACATTATCCTGATTATTCAAATCATCCTAATAAATTCATGTTACAACAGCACTTTTTTTTTAAACCCACAAGGTCATATCACATACACAAGAATAACAACAAAAGGACAGCTTGTCATGTTAAATAATTTAAAAAGCAGTGAGAGCAGCAGTGCTGCATTACACTAGGTGACACTCTGGTCCGATTTTTATGTTAAATCCTGTGGTTTTTTGTTAAAGGGTTGCTGAGTGGCTGAAAGGAGAATGCCAGTGTGCTGTTGCTTTGCTGTCAGTCACACAGAGGCAGTATTTAGACAGGGAGCTGAGAGGTCTGCTCCGCTGCCAGCTCCTGCCTTTTAAACAGCCCTTTCCTCAGAGAGACAGCTTAGCACTGAGTGCCAGTCAACCTCGCCTGCGCCTGCACCCCCCCCCCCTCCCCCTCTCCCCATACACATACACACGCACACTTTGATAGCCTCTTTGCTAAAGAACAATTTTGCAGAAGGGAAGAAATGATCATGTATGGTCCGACCTAAAGGTACATTGTAATGGGTCTATCCCCCTGTTTCAACAAAGTGGAGCAAAAGGCATCTGGACAGCAGATTCATCAGCATTACTTGAATGGAGGAACAAGCTCATACAGCATTACGTAGCTGACAGGGAAGATGAATCTAGGCAACTCGGCGCATCAGGGATCCTCATAGACCTTCAGTCATGGCCTGTGGTAAAGACTGAAGGATGGGAGAGAGGTTGTGGAGATAACACATCACGCCCTGTCTACATCCCATATTATGATGCTGTCCTGTAGAGTGTCTGGGACAATACTGTGTTAGCTGCCAGAGTGCCGTTGACATCATTGACAAACCTCTATGGTGTCAGGCAGTCAGTCACACTTCTACTGGGTGTCTGTCATCATGCTCAAACGGTCAGGCACTGACACCTTTTCACGTGAATGAAGATTCTCCAGTGACTGACAAAAAATAGTGGATGGCCTTTAAGGAGGGGAAAAAACACAGCAAGAATAGCACCTCTCCTCAAAAGGAGAGACTTATAATTTGCTATAATGGCACACCAGTAGCTCTCAGAGAGAAAATTACAGGAAAAAGCCGATCTGAAATATCCTTTTAACTGGCAGAAACACCTCCATTGTAGACAGAAGTCTTGTTTACTTGGTAAAATGGCATCAATTAGGAGCGGATGGCAAAATTAGCATATTCTCTTAATGGACTGGCCTTTCTTGTGCGGCGCTCTCACACTGATTGTATGGAAGGGACATGTTAAGGGAGACTGAGAAAAGGTCAGGTGTCTGCACCATTCAGGTGATCATATTTTTCACCAAACAGTTGTGCATTCTCCATGGCTATTGTCATGTTACACTGCAGCTGAGAGCAACATTCCAGTATGCGGGGAAATTTGCTTTTAAATCGTTGCGAAAACAAGTCACTCATTCTGACACTTTCAGGATTCTGGACATGTAGCCCTTGAACATTTCTGTTATGTTTAAAATATTCCATATGGCTGTGTTTTGTTATACAATTATTTGATCACAATATACATCTAATTATCAAAGCACCAATACATTTAGGTCCTTCAGAAAAATCATTAATGCAAGTCAAAATGCTACTAAAAAGTTGTAAAATTAAATTAAAAAACTACATCCCCACAATACATACTGTATATGTAAGGCATGTAGTCAAAGACTTGCTGATCAAAAGTTAGTAACAATCAGATGTACTGTGTGTTTTCCTTCTTGATTGATTAACATCAGCACACTGTTGGGATTTAAGTGTACTCTTTAAAATCTAAGAAAAAATATAGCCAGAAATGACCAGACAATTTAGTGTTCAATATGCTATTACTAGCACTGAGATAATCAATTTGAATGATTTGCCAGTTTATTTCCATTATTAACAGCCCCGCATCACTTTGGAGGCTAATTAATTCTAAAAATGATATTTCACCATCAATGCTGCGGTACGTAGCTCAAGAAGCACTCAGCTCCTCCCAGCCAGACCAAAGCTGCAGACTGCAAATTCTCGTCCTCCACCCCCTCCTCCCCTCTTCCCTTGTGCCTCTGCTCCCACCACCCCAAATTGACTGGTCTTGCACAGTTGCAGCTGAACAAGAAAGGAATTGCTAGTGTCAAGACACAGTTTACAAATATGACATCTCCTCTGCCATGGCTGGAAATATGAAATATTGATTTATGTGCAGTAAAAGGTCTTATAAAAATGATCACATACACATGAGGGATTAATGCGCAGAAGATCAATAGAAATTTCATTCTTGACACTAGACTGTCACCTATGGTGAAATGCTAAAATAAAGAAATCAATATTATCTATGAAATGTCAAATTTATTATAATTATGTGGATGAAAGCTGGCCAAGTGGCTCCCAGGGGGCTGAGAGCGATAGGGTACTGCTCTCAAGCATCCCTCATGTCCCTCCTTCTCATGCTGCCAATTTTGAGAGCAATATTGGTGTAAAGGGTTTTCACCCGTTATGTATGGCCTTGTTGTAACAAATTCCTCCTGGAATATTTAACTGTGGAAAGACTGACAATGGACAGAGCCGCAGTTCATAGCCTGCAGGTTGCATAGTTAACAGCTGTTAGCTTTGGCACATATTGTATGACTCTGCCCTCTCGATTGAAACCTATTTGGCAGCTGCTGCTGACATGGACAAGTCACAGGCCACTAAGGTACCACATCTCAGCATGCGTCCTGGTTCAAAGATGACAGATTCAGTCAGGCTATGTATTTGTCTTAAAGTGCTCATATTATGCTTTTTGGCTTTTTCCCTTTCCTTTATTGTGTTATATATCTTTTTTGTGCACGTTATAGGTTTACAACGTGAAAAAGCCCAAAGTCCACCCCAAAGGGACTTACCATCTCCAACAGAAAACACTGTTCACAAACTGCTCCAAACAGCTCTATTGTAGTCCAGCCTTAACTTCCGTGACAAATGTGCGTCACTTTGTAACACACGTTATAATGCTCGCTTAGCTGACTGGCTAGTAGTCCTTACCTAGCTACTGCGCATGTACGGCTCCCAACAATGATGGAACAGAAGTGTGATGCCTCACTGTGTAGCTAAAACAGAAAACCTGAAAATGAGCATAATATGAGCACTTTAAGCTGCGAATGTAGTGAGTAACCATGCATATTTGTTTTGCTTTGGACATGAACTGTTTAATAAGTAAAGTATTTACACAAAGCCATTAAACAATCATATTAATTGAGAAAAATTATTTGAACTACTTTTATAATTCACACAGGAAAGGTTTGTGAACAAGCTTCCTTATTTTTGAATGATATCAAGAGACTTCAGCTCTGTGTCATTGGGCTTTCTCAAATCCCCCTCAATGTTTTATTTGCATTTAAACTAAGAGCTATTTGTGTTCATTCACTTGTTTTCCATGTCTAATTAATATCCTTTGAATGTGTGGGGATCAATTTATTTAATCAATGTTGGGTAGTGCCTCTGGCCTTCTAAAGGTCACTTAGATATGGAATGGGAAATCATCAGAGTCAGATCACAAAGGGGCGAGCAGGTAATTTGAATGTGGCAGGCAAACTTTGCATGTATGATCTCACATTTCTGAAAAACTACAGAAAATGATTTTCCTTTCTGTCTTCCCTTTTCAGGCAATAGTCTTTTTCCACCGGAGGCCCACTGTACACACTAGAGTGTGGCAGCTGTGTAATCCCTTTAACAACCGACGGGGCTATTAAATGAGCCGGTGGTGCAGCTGCAAATAGCCAATAAAGCCAGCACAATATCATCCCTATTAAACAGTAATCTCGGCAGGCTTAAGAAGTTCTCTGAAAAATGGGAGGAAAACCATAACAAAATGTAATCAAGCAAAACATGGGGATTTTCCTCAACAAAATAAGCCAAACAATTTTCACAGTGGCTTACATGAAAGGTGTTGAGCAAAAGCACTCGAGCCTCAGAGAACTTCTCAGCCCCTTCAGGTGACCACGGTTTGCTGCCTTATCACAAATACAGAAGCACACAACAAAAAAATGAGCCTGTCAATCGAAGCAATTTATCGCCACAGATATTAACAGAGAAAGGGAAACAGGGGAAAATAACAAATTGTCCAGTTACATTTTAAAAGTGACCCAATCAAATTCATAAGATCACAATTTGAGAGATAGAACCCAGTTTATTTTTCCTCCCTTTCACCGGCTTATGTGCTCTGTCACATGAAAGCGGAGCAGAGAGCCGCTGTTGATGGAGCCTTTGAGCCTGGGAGAGGAGGCAACGCAGCCTCTTGAAGGGGTGCCGGGTACAGCGATAACCAGGGAGGCCGCGGGAGCTCCCTCCGCTGCCGGGGGAAGGTGTTCCAACTTATCAGAGTCTGCACGCGGGGAATGATTACCCCTCTGCCGGGCCGATTACTGCTAGCACTCCGGGTCAAAAGCAGGCCAGGATGAAAGAGAGAACTGAAGCCTCCTATCCTGCCTCCAATCATCCATTAGCACTCAGAGCGAGGGGCTTGTCTACCCCCCCACCCCCTTCCCGACATGGGCTTGTCAGTCTGGTGCATAAGAAGAAGAGCGACGTAATCACAGGCGTGACTCTCACTCACACCGATGTCATGGAGTAAAGTGTGGGGGCATGCAGAGGTAATTTATGGATCTGAGTATAAGCACTTCCTTCACATATTATTTATTCATTTGAGTTTGTTTAAGAACAATCCTCGTCATCTGTAGGTCGAGGCAAAGTGTGTTTACACTATTGATGTATGGTATGTATGCTGATCAACTCACATGAATAACAATGTGAAATAGGCCAGAAAGCACAAAACAACAGACACATCAAACAACAATAACTGATTGCAACACACACACACCATTCAGTTTTTTTTTTGCTTTTTGTTTGCAGTATTATAATAATGTAAGAAAAGGCATGAGAAATGCACTCACGCTGGTCTTTCAGTATACTTGCTGCCTGTGCAATATCTCCTCTGTATTTTTTTTACATTTTCACGCATCTTCATTGAAAACAAATGGGACATTGTATTCTCTGTGAAATATCTTGAACAAACCACATCAACCTGACGCTACACTTAAGAGTATCTACATTTAATACTTCACTTTGTATGCATTCCTCAGCCGCCGTCATTCTATGGATGGACAATGACCTCGTGTAGCACAGCTGACCAGACTCACCTCTGCGTATAACAGCACAACCCTTCAGATTAAGGTCAGTGCTTCAGTCAGCTACCTCTCGCTCTCCTCTCTTTAATACCAGAAAGGGACAGGAAAAAATTCCAAGCCAATTGCCTGTGGCATCTCTGATGAACAGAGTGTAAAAATCCGTCCTCTTATGCTTCCATGCACAGGTCACTGTAGGGGTCTTTACAATACAACAGAGTAATGCCTTGCTCGGAAACATCAATCGTGTAATTCCAGTGACCAATCTATTTGGTGGTATGGAGAGCTGGGTCCCAGGGGTGTGAGTCCTGCTGTGTGAATTTGGGACAGATGTGTGTGAAAGCTGTGCTGTCTGTCTCACAGGTAAGCCAAAGAAAGACTGCAGGTCAGTCCTGAGAAAGAAAGAGTGGGCACTGCCATTTACAGGCTGCAGTCACACCGACACGGTGCCACCATACACAACATCTCGGCTACTGCTCGGTTTCAAGTTTTAGGCCAATGTAGACAAGAAGTCCATAACGTGCACAAAAAAAAGGAAATAGGAACATTTCCATTTCCACGACAACTGGGCAAACTCCACCTGCTGAGGAAGATACAATGGAAAGCTCCAGAAAAGCTACAACTGGATATTATAGTGAAATTGTTTTCAGCTATGCTGGCAGCATGTAAAGGTCTGTGGGTTGTTCCACCCCTTTGGTCTAGACTAAAATCTCTCGACAACTATTACAAGAATTGACATGAAATGTGGTATAGGCATTTATGTTCCCCGGAGGATGAATCCTACTGACTTTGGTGATGCCCTGACATTTCCTCTAGCGCCACCATGAGGTTGGCATTTGTGGTTTTAAGTGAGAGGTCTACTCTTACTATTGAATAGATGTGATATTTGGTACAAACATTCATTTTAATTTGTTTGATATATTTTTTATGAAATACCAGCAAAACTAATGACATTCTGACAAGCCTCACCTGTACTCTGTGCTAAGTAGCAAAAAAAAAAAAAAAAAGTTGAAGTTTAAAAAATAAATACAACCTCACGTTTCAATCACGTTTACACATCGACTCTGAAACTTTGTCCGTTATTAAAGTTTTCAAAATGGGTCTGATTTTCTGCTTCTTCTTTTTTTCTCGCAAAATCAAAAGCCTTTGACCACTCAGAGCCACCGTACATGCAAAACGTCATCATCCAAAATGGCTTCTGATCAGCTGATTCAAGTCTCCCAGCACAAAGCACTTTTACGAAAAACAGTACAGAATACAGAGATGCGGAATTAGATTGTGGCAGGTGATTGGAAAACAGCCTGAAATCGAGGATGGTACTGATCGCAAAAAAAGGATGTACGAAAGATTTGACAGTGACTGCAGCTAACCAATAGCTTCTTGCTAATGCCACGCATTAATTAGCCTTGTTTGGGACTAGCGCTATCCATTGCACCCACGTTATTAATTCAGTTGCTAGCAGGCTTTGACTTTTAGAAGAATGCAACCACAAAATCATCCTCACTGTTTGACAACGACATTCTGTCTTGTATTGCAAATTTTCACAACAAATAGTGTGATAAAACACATCGGACTCAGTGTGCAAGGTTTTTGTGGGTAACACATTTTATCAGATGACGGAATAAAAAAATGCACTTGGTGTGCAAAGGCCTTCAGTCGGCTTCTTGGAGGATAAAAAGATGAAAGGAAATAAGAGACATCAGATATGATGAAGGCAGCACCGTACAACTGTACAACGTAATAGTGCACATTTCCTGACATGGAATCAATCAGATAAACCCATAATATGACTGATACATTTTAATTCAGAGTGACCATCTTCATCCCATAATGCATATCTTTATTGAAAGAAATTATCATTCAAGCTAAACCTATTAGTAGTAATCAATTGATAGTAGAGCGATAATGTTACCTACATGTCAAGGTCTTCTGTATAACAAGATGTGATCCCTGTTCTGCATTTGGGAGATACTGAAACAGTGTCCAAGCGAGTATTTCCTATGCTATAAAAGAAATAGCATGCCAAATGACTCAAAATCAGAGTAGTCTTCACATTTGTGGAGATAAGAACTGACCTTGGCCTTCTGAAGATGAGTGGACATAGAGTATGTCAGAAATAGAAACCCACACTACTGCAGCGATATTATTATAGAGTAAAATCCTAATGCTGTTGTTCCTCATGTTTTGACCATCCCCAGTGTAATTAAAAAAAGTATTTGCTTTATTGAAATACCCTTTCAAATCAATCAAATCAGATAATAAAATGCTTAAGAATAAAACTGAAAGGAAGCGCATTCATCATTCGGCATTATTCAGTGCAAGTTGAAGGAGGTAACACATTTCTGAGGCCTGCACAAACAAAGTGGTAATCTCACTACATGGAAAGACCTGTGGAAACGCTATTTTCAATGATCCAAAGAATCTTGTCTTGTCCTTTTCACATGCTTCCAATGAATTATGTATTTGCAGTGATTTATGGTGCGCCATGCTCAACCCTCTTCCTCTCCCTCAACGTGGAATCCTACATGGATTTTTCACAGGGAACCAACTGGGAAAACCAAAATTGCTCAATTTAAGGAAGTAATTAAAACTGTCCGCAATCAATATTTATCTTTAGACGGACCCTGGTGGGGGTTTAGTGGCTTACCATCCCCCCACCTTGCCCCATGTCTAGCCCTATGTCCCCCTGCTCTTCTCATTGACAGCTGTTCAGCTCCTTCAAATAAACCAGAAACAGGAGCAAGCTGCTCCCACTCAGGAATAAAATGACATGTGTTGTGAATAATCAAATGACCGTATCAGTGAGCCAGCACAAAACATGTTGAAGAAGTTGAGTTGACCAAGATAAAGATCAATGTGCAGGGGAGTCTATCTATAGAGTGATAACTTGCCCTTAATTGTGTATTTAGTGCAATAATTAACTATAATTCTATAACAGCCAATCCATCATATTCTCACAAACTAACACATTTAGATATTATGAAACTTTTAAAACTCATGAATAATCAAAAGCTGAGCACTCTCATATTTTGACACCCTGCAGTCAGATAATTAGTTTGACATTATCTTTTCACCTGTGCACAAGTGGAAGAAGTATCAACACAGATTCCTAGAATGATATTTAGATATTTATATTTTTTTTAAAAATCTCCATTTACACAAAATAGAAAACTGATATTCTGGATACAAATAATTTTAAATCACTGGAATGAATTTGTAACATAATGCCTTTCGGTAAACCACACCAGTTACAGATGCTTCATAGGAGAAGTCTGACATACATAAACATTTAAAAATGCCCTGTTTCAAGAATCAGTCGACATATACTGTAAAAACTGTAATCCCCTCTAGACTGTTGAGCTCTTTCAAACTAAAATACAGCTAAAAATACACACTAGTCCAATTGAAATCCCTCACATTAACCTAACCATGATGGAGGGTCACGAAAGGACAACTTCCATCAAAAGAAAGTAACCTAAAGTCCCCAGACTGATATATCACACTTTAATTCAATAGAAAGTATTTACTTGCGATCAATTTAGTAAGGTGAAACAGTCATGTAAAACAGAATAGCACTGGCATGACAGTTTGGTTAGACTGTCTTCAGAGACCTCTTGCTGCAGGCAGAAATCATGTCTCTGTCATTCTATATCATCAATTTTAATTATCCTCACAAGTGCTCATTCTGCTTCAGGCAGCAGTGGGAAAGGCAGGATCTGGGAAAAAAAATTATTTTAATCTATTTGGGACGTGAAGTGTGAGGTGAGACCTCTGTCTGTCACAACCCCCCCCCCTTCTCCAACACCACACCGCTTTGCCCCAAAACCACACACGCACACACACGTTATGCGCTTGTGCCTTAGTAGAAAAATCAAATCTATGCATACATCCCACAAAAATGCACGTATACTAAGTGAACAAACAAGTCAGTTTGAATAATATTTTTTGCCATTTTCTCTCTTTTCCTCTTGAACGTTGTTTCTTGTGTTGTTGCTGCACCCCACTAGGAGTCAACCAGTAGGTCAATATAGCAAAGGTCATGCACCTCCTTGCCAAGCTCCTGCTGTAACTGGACACCACACACATTTAGTGTTCATAATGATAGCCCCTGTTCCTTCTGTCCTCAACAACTTGGCAGGGGTCTGACTTGCCACTGCCCCCCTGCTGTGTTAAGACCACCTTCTCTACCAACAAATCATACAGACTGCACAATCACTGTTTGTGGGGCTTTCTAATTGGGTTGGATTATTGGCTTGATAAAGATGCAGGGACACTGAACTTTGGTTTGGAAGAGACGGACTGTTGTTGTTGGTTTGAGTTGAGATCACTGGATTTGATCCTAAAGATTAAAATTTTTTTTTTGGTTTCTCAGTGACGTGGTAGATCTTAACCCTCTTTTTTACTGCCAACGGTTAGTCGTTAAACAATTATGATTATGAGGAAATATAAAAGTTAGATGTCATTATAACTAAGAGAAGGCTATACGTATTTGTTTGCGAGACCAAAAACTGGCAATATCCACAGTTTTACGCCAAAAGAAAACCAGAATCACTTTGGACGCAGAAGACACATCCTAAAGAATGTCAATATTGGATGAATTTATTTCCATCCAGTGACAACTTTAAAATGCTCTCTTCCTACAATATATGTGAATTGTAACTACGGTATAGTTAACTTTGGGAAAATATTGTGGGTATGGCAAATTATCTATGGTTCAGGGTTAGGGTTCAGGTGACTAAAACACTTAAGGTTAAAAAAAAGATTGTGGTTACAGTTAATACAAAGGCAAATGTTAACTGCAGGGTTAGAAAAGCTGGAATCGTCCAATATGGACATACTGTAATAGCACGGACACAGGGCTGAGAAGATTAGAGGGAAGGTGAGTACGTACTTCACATATCTTACTTTGCGCTGAAAAGTGAGTCTTAATATTAAGGGTTGATATTGGCCTTCAGAGATTTCTATGACCAAGGATAATAATTGTCTGTAGCGTGACACTGAGCAGAACTCTGAGACACTTGAAAGGACAGAAAAGTTTTGCTGAAGTTCAACAAGGCTAAAAGCTTCAGCTTCATCTTTATGACATAGTAAACCCAGAATAGCTGTGGTATTTCCTGGCAGTGGATGCCATTATTTACCATACAATGTCTGACGCTCAATGACACCTTCAGAGATTGGAAATCTGTGGCACATAAATACAATATGGTTAAATCCAATTGAGGCAAATTGCATGCTTTTTTAGGGATCATTAAGTTATTAGCATCACTAGAGGGGGCAGAAAAACACTTCACAAATCTCTCTGCTAATTGCAATCAATTTCTCCTTTCAGAGAAACTTCTGATGCCTTCTGGTATTCTGCTCTTTATGGATTTCACGTGGGGCTTCGCGGATCTCATCCTTACAACAGCAACATAGTTGTTGGCACTAAGAACGGATGTCTGAGACAATATTGTAATTTACTGCAATAGCTAATAAGGTACTGGTCTGCATATAGCCTTAGACATAAAGTGCAGGCAGGAATGACCCATAAAAAGACATAATTAATAGAAAATGGGTAGCCTGTGATTGGCAACCGCTGAAAAGTGAAACAGCCAGAACTAGGAACAGATAATGAGTTCTGGCATTGGTGAAGAATTCCTTTTGCTCTGGGGTGAAGAAGAAAGGCACCTCCCCCTCCATAAAAAGAAAGGATAAAAGAAATAAGTTGGAGAAAATCACTGGCCAGCTTTTATGTTTCACTCCGTCAGCTGAGTGTCAGGGATTTGCTGTCATAAAGATAGTGAAAGCTCAAGAGCTGGTGCTTACCAAGAATTAATCAGTTTAGGTTTTGGTCCTGAACATAAAATGTCAGACATTGCCTCTCACTCTTGTAGGTGATTTCTTTAAGCCGAACAACACAATAATCCCACTCTCACTTCTACTGAAGGTCAAAGTTGGTCAGTGAGCCAAGAAATACCATATAAAAGCTTCCTTCCTCCTCAATTGCCACGAGTATAAATTATGGAATTAGTGTATTGATTGCCGACGATGGCTTCAAGCAATCACTTTTACAGCCATGACAAGATTATTTTATCCTACTTTTCCTGTATTATTATAGGTTGTGTTTGAGTTATTCTACCAGCATAGAAAGTGACAGCTTGAATTTATTCAATAAAGCGGGGCAGTTAGGGGAGCCAGTGAGGCAAAAAACAGAAGACATGGCATGAAGGAGAGAGACAGCATTCCTGCCTGCAAGCCTGCAATCCTAAATAAAGAAAGATATCTGCCCAAATGGAGCACTGATCAATACATTCATACAAACACAAGAACATCATTTGTTAACTCTTGGGTGATAACCTACAGTGTTGCACATGGAAAACTGCAGGAGTGAGAGAAAAAAAAGACATCATAAATTACAGATAATAGAGTTTATGGTGATTTGTAATACTGCACATAAATGGTATATGCCCTGTTGTGTTTGATTTCATATTTGTTAGCAAAATACAATGCGTCGAAACAGACAACAAGTGATATCATTTTACAAATTATTCAACTGTGTCATTACACTTGTAGAAAGTCTTTTTTACATGAATCAGATTGGAGATAAAGGCAACCTGTGGAGGTTTTGACTACTAATGATTTTAGAGAGCGGTGTTTAGCTGAACGGTTCCTCATATTGTTTGTATCGTGTGTTTTAACAGCAGGCACAAAAGGACTCACGTGCACCAGCACAGAAGTGATGTGACACATTTCTGTTGCCTGAAGATGGCTGTAAACTAACAGCTGTGGCAAGTTTGTCGGAAAAGCATGAAATGTGTTTGTTAGGCCTTAATAATAAACAGTTAGCTTTAGTGACTGTAAACAAAATTGTGTTTTCCCTACAATGAAGGTCAGAAACTCTATAGCTAAACTTCATAGTTTTGGGATTCTTTTCTATGGATCATAAAAACATTGCACTCTCCAAAGTTAATAGGTAAGATATGGGAATGCAGTGGCATCACTACAGTGAAGTCCATACTGGCAAGAAATGAGCAGCCAAATACTTAATTTAAAGTGCACTTGATTTGTCTGTAATAATCACTCAAGAAAACCCTGTGCACAACGATGAATTGTGCAAGATGTCAACGTTGAACAACTAATTCTGTCTGTAAACTGTGATCAATGTTTACAATGGTTGGTTCATAATTTTATCGTTCACCTTTGTTCTGTCTTCCAAAGTTAACTAATCTAGTGGTTTGTTTAAAACCTGTACGATCATCTGACTGTCCATGTTTTACCGTTGTTTGAGCAAAGCCGCGTTTTCAGGGAACTTGGTGTGTTAAATGTACAGGTTAAATAAAAAGACAAGGTAGAAAAGAATAAAATTGAAATTATTCTTTAAGGGCAGGCAACTGACTAAAAATGATAGTGTGGATGATGCTGAATCATGCTTACAGTGTTACTCAGTGGCTTGCATGCACACACATAAGCACATGGACTACAAACTCATGTACAGTGTGCAGTGCACAGTACGTACCCTTGCACAAAAACATATGGCACACATTGATCAAAGAAACACAAAATAAATACACAACTTAACATATAATAAAAAAACAGTTTGGGGCCTCAGTTATGACTAACTGAAGATTCATGCTTTTTTGTGCTGCAGCAGCTGGTCAAGTGAAAAAGCAATAATACACGTGTGCTGTGATTGATGTACCTTCCCATTCATAATCAAATTTGTATTGGTTTTCACTTATTCTCAAAGTGCTTCAAAATGATGAAAGGTAAAGTATAACAACAAGACATACTGTATTAACAAGGACAACTACATGCATTAAACAAAGGCCTATTCTATTTTTGATATATACATTATACACTTTGCAAATTTCATTACCATAGATTTAAGATATTGAGTGCAACCCTTTACATAAGCTAGCATTGGGACTTTGTAACGTGGTTCATTTTTTGAAAACATTCATTTTTAGAGTCCTAGTGATCAGAGGAGTGAGGAGATTCAGTTTCCTCAGTGACCAATTAGAGAAAAGCATGATGTTACATTAGACTATCTACAGCTGTTCTCTTCAATTAAGTTGTTAAGACAAATATCTAGAAACTAATCTGTGAAAATAGCATTAAAGACTGAGACAATTCCTCAGTCTTGTACATGACAGACACGCGTCTCCGGCTTGTATAGCATCAAAATGACAGGACCCAACACAAGTAATCTGACACATCTTGATCACAGCACAGTCCTGATCTTTCTGTCACACTGGGGATTAAAACAGAAACACAGGGCTAACAAGGGTCAGATATGAAATTTCAAGGAAGTGACACATGACAAGACAAACAATTAAGTGTCAGTACGCTGACCTTGGGGCAACAGTTTTACACCATGACCCTCTATGCATTAGTCATTCCACCCGCAGCATGAAGGGAGAAAAGGGGAGCCTCACTGCTCTTGTTCATCCAATGCCACAAGCCCAGTGTTGTTCATTGTTTAGTCGTTGATGATTAAAAGATGTACAGCACTATGGAAATTGGAGAGCTTGTGATTTGTCTTTGTCCGTTCAGCCTCCTACAGTATTCTGTGTGAGTTGCAGAGGTGCAGCTCAAGGTAGTTGTGATCTTTATAAAGTTACACAGAAGCATGGATCACAAAATACATGAACATATGAAGACGTCATTACATTTCAAAAGTAAAGACATAACATAAATGATGATTCCCTCCTTACTGGCTTTTGGTGCTATGGTTCACTATCAAAGGTGCACCTGGTAAATATTTGGTTATTTAAAAAAAAAAACACTCCTTTACAGAAGGAGCCTCTATCAATCTTTGGCTTTTTCTACTGTGGAAGCTATACAACTGCACCTCAGAAATCAAGGATGTAATTACTCATGCAGAAAGCACAACATGAAGGAGAAAAAGCCATGTTCTGCTGAGTATTGCTTTTAGAGGAGTCAACCAGACAAGCAATGGTGGCGCTGTAATCAGTCAAACCCTATGGCTAATTCATCAGGTGGAGAGGACTGCAGCATTTTTACCTCAGAAGTATCAATGTCCTTTTTAAAAAATATATGTTTTAATGCTTCAGGTAGTCTATATCGACAACGTTTCATTTCCAGGATTGTTCCGTTGCTGCCGGAAATTCTGCCGGATGTCCCTCATTTCGGCCAGATGTTTCCTTCCGCTTTCTTTGTTTTGGAATTTTAAACTTCAGTTGATTTATGAGGACTATGGTTAACTGCTCCTCAGATCTCTGCAGGGTAAATCCAAACAGCTAGCTAGACTATCTGTCCAATCTGAGTTTTCTGTTGCACGACTAAAACAACCTTTGAACGTACAAAAACAAGTTCCTTCCTGAGGCTATTTTGCAAAGGCACCGTGGCTCCGTCTGGGGTTTAGCGCCGCCCATGATGATTGTGATTGGTTTAAAGAAATAACAAACCAGAGCACGTTTTTCTCCCATCCCTGAATGCTGTGTGGACTAGCCACTACCTTCTCTGCAGCACTGTGGAAGAAGGTCTGGCAATGCGAGACTATGCTTCAGGTAATGCAAATATGTAATGGCAATTAATTAAGGAAGGAAAAATACAAATAAGAGCAACAGCTACTGCAGAATTAGCAGTTGTAGTGGACAAGATCAACTTGTTTCTTAGTATAAGTACAGTGCTGTTCCAGTTTTTCTTCCACCTGTTGAACAAATTTTAATGACATTAAAATGTTTTGTCTTAAAAAACACTAATTAACAACCTTATTCAAAATGACACGTTAGGGAAAAAATAATGACCGGAACTACCAAAGCCATGCAAATAAAAAAAATATCAGCAAATTAATTATTAATTTCTAAATGTGTTTTTTAATCATCATAGACGTTGGCCAGCATGGTCTCATTTCTCTGTAACAGCTGGTGACGCTTTCCTGTGATTCACAGTAATCCACTTTTTATTATGAAGAAAATACTGGTATTTTTTTATACAGCAGGGAATGAATATAATATTGTATGTGGTAGGGACATATGGTCTAAACAGAACAGAATTGACAAGCCAAATTTCAGGGACAAAATTCAGCACCTACTACTTACTCACTGTACTATCTAGGAATAATTAAACTGTTTTGGTTTTATTAACTTAAGGATTCATAAGCTACATTATAAATTGTAGGAATGTTTATTTAAAGCCGTCTTACTCTGTTATAAACCCAAAGATTAGTTTCCTAAATAAGTAAGTAAGCACTATTGTAAGTTCTTTATTTCAATAAATAGGGTTTTATTTTATTATTACTGGTGGCAGATTTGAGAATGCAACAAAACCACATCCAGACCAATAAATGTACTTAAAATCTTTGAACATTTAAAAAAAAAAAAAAAAAAGAAGAAAAACTGGGCGCCTTCTGTATTTAACAAATTAACCAAGGCTAACTGCCACAGTTGAGTTTTACATTGTGTTATATCCTATATTAGCAGGCAGAGCATGCAGCAAACACTATTTACTGGAAATAATACAGAATCCCAGACACATTAACTTTTCATGTAATAAGGTAACAAACCAATGATTAAGTGTAAGCACTTTGCCTCATACTGTAGTTTACCTGCTTTGATAATGCATACTATTATGTAAATGAACATGACATGACCCAAATCTGCTCTGCGTAAATTAATGTATTTTACCTTTAAGATAAGATGTTGCATATCCACCAAGCTAATGGTAACAGGAAGGCAAAGCTGAGATTTAGTAGCTAAAAAGTGGCATAAATTACAATAAGATGAAGCTACTGAGCAACTCTCCACTAAATGATTTCCATAAAAAGCATTAATATTATTCTATTTGTAATAACAGTATTTTCAAGGTGCAAAACAAATGTCATTACTCATCTGTGGTCTCTATGGTGAAGCTGGCTGAACCACTGTAGAAACCTGTTCACTAATTTAATGTTGGGCCAGTCAGACCTCAATCAAGTTGACACTGGTGTTATCTTAGCTCAGTTACAAACCCACAATGCACTATAGGGGACGTTTATAATTTATATAGCAATCTTTTAATCTGTGTTACAAACAGTTTTCAAATGTAAATTGTCTCAAGTGATGAAGATAGGTGAAATAAGAAGAAAGTTTTCTTTTCCTTTTCTTCAAATTTGACGGAATAACTTTACGTTGCACAGGCAGAATGCATTACAGTACTTACATTTCAACATTCATTTCTTCAGCATAATCTGGAGGGCAAAACTTACAAAGAGCAAATAAAGAAGAAGTCCTGAATCCTGACAAACGTAAGCCAGAATCAAAACCATACAAAGAAACGATACCAGGCTTTGCAAATGAAAACAAATACACACAAGTTTAAGAAGCAGATAAATGGGGTTATGACCGCTACAATATGAAGCGGGGAGGTTGACTGGATGGAAACAGGGGGCTGGGGACACCTTTTTTTAACTACTTCTCCTGCAAACAGCATTATCTTGATTAAAGTTTAATTAAGGATCACATTTGGCTGTGCCTTTCATAGCGATCTACATGAGCAGATTTCCTAGGGCTTAACTCTATCGCTGGGAAAATCCTCCTTTATTACTTTCAACCTGTTGTAAAAGCTGTTGGCACGGAGGGACGGCTGCCTCATTCACTGGCCTTGTTTGCTGCTGGAAAAATCCTGAGTCTCAGGAGATCTCCCCACAGTGGCTCAATTTAATATCTGTCCTATCACTACAAGGCTTGGGCTCATTATTAATGATACTATTCATTAATTTCTTGTTGGGCTGATGTTATTTATTAAAATATTAAAGAAAGCTCCTGAGACACTCTCACGTAATGAGGGATGTGTCCTCCTTCCACAAACCCCCTCCCCCCTCCCTCCAACCCTCCTCTGTTGGATGGATGGTGGGTGGAATTACCCCACTCGGACGCTGCTAGCCTGCACACCCTCATTAGTCGTTCTCCAGGGCTGAGTGACACCATAAATCCATTCTACACGTCCACCACCGCCAGCCATATACAAACGCACACCGCTTGCCTCGCCCCGTTAATGAGCCATTCCCATGCACAGGGAATTGACTAGTGTCCATCCACCATAACTGGACAGTATTTTTTGGAAGAGCTAAATATCAGCCTTGGTATAGATTTAGGGCGTTGGAAAACAGTTTCACTTCTCATTAATAAACTATCATGGTATAAACTTGAAATTGAACCGATTGGCCATGTCTGCAGTAGTAAACAGAGGGGTGCTGATTGTTAAAGCAGCATTGCTATAACGCCTGTAGACATACAGCAATAAGAAGAGAAAGCTATTTTTTCACTGACTTTATGGCAGTAAATATAAATAGCATAACAAATATATAGTATAATTGCAAAATATAATAAATACATGATTGTGAAATAGGAACAATCACTTCTCTGAAGTATTGAAGTACCAGGTTAACAAATCTATAATGCAAGCTAACTAAATAAAAACACAGACTTAAGATATCGCCTCTGATGAAAACGTAGTGAGTGGTTCAAGAGGCTTCGACATACAGTATATTGCTCTGGCACCTTAAATTTGTGTATGTTCCTGTTTCAAATCCCTAGTATTAATGGTTGCTCACAGAAACCCAAGAATCCATTAATCATAATAATTAATCTGATCCAATTATATTGCAAAGAATATAACAAATTGCAGGGAAAAATAATGATCTATCACTGCCATGTCATAGGGATATGGGACTAAAGCAGTAATTAGACAGAGGGATTTTAAACAGTACACAGCGAGCGAGCAGCTGATGGCTCTACTGTTTGAATCTGATGATGCAATTAGAGACGAAGTTGAACACAGTGTTTTGCTGGTTCAACTAATGAAGGCCTAGCTAGAGGTTTAGCCAGCTTTTTAGAAGCAAGATGTACAAGTAATTCATGTTTTTTTTGTGACTGTAAGTGCAAAAGTGCAATTGTGTTGTTGGGCGAGATTTGGACTTTGTGTAGGGAGCGTGCCTTTTACGTAATTATACAGGATTCCTGCAGAGTCAATGAATCAACTTTTAATTTGAATGATTATAAAATACTACATACCGTTTTCACTCTGAATGTTGAGCTTATTTAGATTGCTGAGAGCTCATGAATGGTAAAATATCTGTGGTGTGTGATAGGAATGCAACAAGAGGCTTCAGACTATGAAGACTTTGATCTCAGTGTTGTGACGAACACAAAGACGTCAGGCGCTTATCACAGCGGCTCAAGAGCGTCAGCACAACAAGACCTCAGTGATGCTCTGAAACATGTAAAGACGCAATAATTGTCACAGAGCAGGTAAATCCTCAGACACAAAGCACATCCGATATACAGTAAATCCTCTGTACGTTACTAGATAAAACACCATGTACAAACCATCTCAGCACATACAGCACTACTCTGCACATTATCACTTAATCACAAGTAAGCTTATATAGGACAATACAATTGGATATGAAAATAAACCACAAAGAAAGTAAAGAGACTGAGTGTTCTCTACAAAAAGCCCTTTAGAAATCCTCTGCTCCTTGTTGTGGAATTGTTGGCTTCTCGCGAGTACAGAATTAATCACCTGCCGGCCTTCTTGGTCTCTGTGCTAGGACAGAGGTAATAAGACAAGCCCTTCAGGGACGCACTGCCGAGTATAAATATCAGCTGCTGTGCATATGTAAATCACTCCCAGATTTATTTATTTTTTTTATTTCTTCTTAAAGGCTCAAGTGTGCTAATATCAAATAGCAAGCTTTTAGGGAGTGTTTAATGGCTGTTGGTGGGTGGTAGGGGAGCGGCGGACTCTGGAGCGCGCGCCAGTTCATGAGTAATTAAGGGGTGTTTTGCAGAGCATAAATAATGCTGTTTGTATTGGCCCTATGCAGGAGTGGCGCGCGGAGAGAAGAGAGGAGGAGGCTTGGGTGGTGGTGGAGGTGAGGTAGGTGGTGGGGGTTGGTGTTGGACAGACAGAACAGCAGGGGTTAACCCCTTAACACACACCTCTCCTTACCACTCTGCACCTCTTAACGCAGGCATGGAGAGGCTCATTTGTTAGTTCTATACCACTCAGCATTACTTAAAGAAAATTATTGTTCATGAGGATCACTGTGACGTGGAGAGAATTACTGCGTTTCTTTTCACTAACCTCCCTAATCATTCTTTGATGAAATTAATGTCATAACTGGAATGCATACACAGCAATGACAACTAAAACACTAAAAAGGTAGACCATTTTTTATTATAATCAATGAATGTAGCAACATCTAATATACCTCAAATTAATCGTATAAATATAAAAATAAAGAAAAAAGAGGATGCTGTGCATATATAATTTACTTTATGGTCATTGTTTTGTTTATTATTGTTTTGCTTATTATTATTTATTTTAACACACCTACTGTACACTGGTTATGCATTCGAGAGAGGTTTTTAAGATTTTGCTAATGGTAACTGTGTCTTTGCCTTCAAGCTAGAGCTGCAACGATGAATCGATTAATCGATTAGATGTCAACTATTAAATTAATCGCCAACTATTTTGTTAATCGATTAATCGTTTGAGTCATTTTTTATTAAAAAAAATTAGATTTCTCTGATTCCAGCTTGTTAAATGTGAATATCTTCTAGTTTCTTCTCTCCTCTGGGACAGTAAACTGAATATCTTTGAGTTTGGGACAAAACAAGACATTTGAGGACGTCCTCTTAGGCTTTGGGAAACGCTGATCCACATTTTTCACCATGTTTTGACATTTTCATAGATCAAACAACTAATCGATTAATTGAGAAAATAATTGACAGATTAATCGACTATGAAAATAATCGTTAGTTGCAGCCCTACTTCAAGCCCTTAAGGCTTTAGACAAAACCATCTGAGGACATCAGACGAGCCAGATCTGTTACATCTGTCATATTTTAAATTCCTTCTTAAAACTAGTATTTTTACCTCTTCCTTTTATGTTTGTTTTTATTGATGTTCTCATTGCCATTGATAGCCATACAGCACTTTGTAACATTGTTTTAAGTGCTTTATGAATAATAGTCCATTATTGTTTTTATTAACAAACCTTGGCACATCATCATTAAATGTTTTGTGGGTATGACTTCATAAACATATTACACCATGTTACCGTAACAGTATCATCATGAGGCTTTCGTAACAAATTCAGCATTAAAAAAAGGTATTCTGACCAGTGTGTACTGTAAGTCATGCCCGAGCAGATGATTTTCACTGGGGTAGGAAATAGAGTTATTTCCTCACACATTAGTAGTAGGAGTTGACAAGCCATAGAATGTACTGCACTTGAGCGCACTAATGGTCAGCTAGTGACCCCTCCTCCCCGACACCACCACTGCAGACACCAAAGGAGAAGAGTCATTTATAGATCCTTTCCTCCAACATCTTCACCTGCACTTAAAAATACTTAGATATGTGCAGCTTGCCAAAGATATAACTACAAGTGGTGAGATTTTCCCAGAAAAAGAGCACAAAACATTGTGATTTACAATTTGAAATATATATTATAAATTAGAGCAAGTTTGTTCATAATTCCAACAAGATCTGGGCTTTGTTTTCCACAATACAAAACATTTATCATGCACATGAAATATGTTTCTTGTTAATACGATCAAAACACAGCAAGTGCAGTAGATTTGCCATGAGAGAAAAACAAAGCTCTAGAGTAAATAAGTGATTCTAAACAGTGCTCTACTTTATGAAACTGTGATCCAATATTGCCTGTAACAAAGAGGGAATACATACCCTACCCTCCTCCTCCTCACAGTTTTAGGTGTCACAAAGGACTATGCTCGTGAAGAGAAACAGACTCACAATATGGGCTTACAAGTTCCTCTGGGTACAATTATACCGTATCTGTCTAGTAACAAGTGGCTTAGGTAAAGGGGGACAAGAGGACAACCTCTTGAGTGAAACAATTTAGCTGTCATGACTGTGTGGCAGGACCCAGTCCTGTTTGGGAATCAGTCTGATCCCCAGAGTCAGAGGATAATCGTGTCCAGCCCAAAGAACCAATAAATCAATCTGGTTTAACAACCACGTTTCACAGACCTCTGTTTCACTCTATCAACAAAAAAAGAAACATTGGTCCTTTTAAAACAAGCCTCGATTATTTTTCACCATGTGACATTTATAAACACCAGTTCACATCAACAGGAAAAGCATTTAATCTGATTATTTCTCTGAACATTTCTCTGTCTTTAAGTGAATTAAAAATGACAAATGTGTCATTGCCGGTGATGCCACATAACTGTTATTGCTGCTTGATGAAAAATGATCAAGGACAGCTAAGAGAATATAAGTTTATTGTACGATCACATCCATGGTCATGCACACAAAAGACTTGTTTATTCATTAGACTTTTAATAAGCTGAGGTATCAGAGCAGACACATGCTGGGGTTGTTTGTGACTCACCAGGAGGTACTGTACAGCTAACAGGGACTGGCAGCACCTGTGCCCCCACGTTCCAGCTGCCAGCGCTGTGCTGCGGGGCCCAGGAGAGGCACATTAGCCGGGGCTGCGACTAGAGCTCCACTAGCCTGGTCATGCTGGGGAAATGTCAGCCACGAAACCAGCCAGGTCCACTGAGCCCTGAGCCTGGCTCTGGCGCACAGCATGACTCTGACATGATCATGGACGGCGGTTGTGACACATGTAAGCAATGACTCCACACAGCTATCTGATCAGCATTACGCCACTGTCAGAAGTCTCTGACTACAGCAGCGTGATGAGGGCTGTGATAGGGCTCCCTCTCTCATATGGGTCAGAGATGGAGGTGGCTGGCCCACCTCTCTGAAAGGACGCAGTACTACACACACTACCTTCTCAGTATTAACAGCATTTGATGTGTATGAAAAGACTCAAAGAATCAGCCAAAAAGTATTTCAGTCAAAAATCTTTTTAGTATTTCATTCATTCATTTATTTCCATTTATCACTTGATGAATTTATTTTTAAGGAACACACAAGTAGGATTTAAAATACACCAGGAGCAAAACAAGCATTATTTGTCATAAGCCTGTGTGTGTATCAACCATCAATCATTGCCATCACAATTGCCACAGTCTGCTGTCAGGGCCTATTAACGTTGAATTCATTTCCCTCAATTAATTCAAAAATCTAACCCCTTGGCAGCCACCAATGTATGTTTTTTTTATATCCATCCACCCACCTATTTGTCAAAATGGACTCAGTGACAGTACAGTAATGCATTTATTATAAAATGAGAAACAAGAGTGCACACATATCATTAATTAACTCAGCATTTAGAAAAGACAAATATACAGAAACAGCATTTCTGCAAATACTCTTGTTGGTACTCAAGTCAACATTTTAAACTACATATTTGGATATTGCCAGAATTAATCCATTGTTAATATATATATATATATATATATATATATATATATATATATATATATATATATATATATATATATATATGTTTTTTTTTTATCAGAGAAGAGTTGCCATCTGATAATGTTTGCTGACCCCACTCATCTTTGATATAACTATTTTTTTCTGATGACAATGAGCTTGTAAAGCCAAAGCCCACATATGGGATCCCATCAGTGAAGTATGAAAAGACAAAGAAATGTCATCAGCAGTGTATTACTGTCTGACCATTTGTCTTATCTAAATCCCCCCCTCACACACACACATAGCCATAGAGATAAACAACAAAATATAAAGAGTATATACTTAATAAACCGTACAAAGCACAACTATCCTTATCAAAGAGGCTACTGTATCCTATTAAACAACAGTTTTGTCTTGAGGAGGACAAGGAGACTTTCACGCCTAAAATGTAGTGTTGAAATTAATTAAGCATGAACAAGATTTAACTTCATCATTTGAAAGTATAATTGCCCAGAGGGATTAAAATGAACTCGGTAGGCTGTAGTGTCACCCCACTGAGCTCCCCATGTTGGGAAATGTCCAGTTTTAAAGATTAATTTACATCTTTGAGGAGAAATCTCAATCTTTCTCAAATGTTAAAAGAAGAAAAAGAAAAAGAATTGGCAATCAGATGCTACTTGACTAAAATGTTCACCATGCAGAATCCACAATTACATTTTTCCTGTGCATGATTCCAATCGCGTTAGTGGCTATGCAGGGAGCATTTCACCGTGTATATTAATTACACAGGGTCTTTGTCATGTGAGGGTCACAGCAGCCATGCTAGCTAAGCTGGGTCATTTAAACTGGGAGTGCAGCTTTGTGAGCCTGCTGTGCACATCACGGCCTCAGTCAGAAGGCAAAGAGCTGCTGGGATAGGTTGCTGGTGTGATTACCAGTTCAGTAATAAATACCAATTTCTCACCGGCACCTGCAGAACTCATGCGTCTAAGCAGCTCACAATAGGATTAAAATATGCCTATTAGACTGTGTTTATTACAGATTAGAAAGTTAGGACAGCCAATTATTATGCCCACTTATAGTACGAATATATCATTTCTAGATTAAGTGAAGTAATGCTTGAATACAATGGTTTTCACACCAGTAAGGGAATGAAAATTCTTATAAATTATGCTTATAAGACCTGAACTACAGTTAATTTAACACCACGTTTCACCATTTTCCACTTGTGTAACTCTGAAACCTGTTTTTTTAATAAATAGATCAATGTGTTGTGTAAACTAAACTACTTTATTTGCATTTTATTATTGTTGGTTGACATGAGCTCATGTGACATTTTGGAAAAGGAATGGGCATGAGTTGTCGATGGTTAGCCTTACAGCAATGACTCAGCTTGTTGATGTGTGGGACATTTCTCACATCTCTTTAGGCAAACACGGCAAACACCCCAAACAACTCTAAATAGCTCCCAACAACTCCCAGACCAGAAGAAAAGGGATGCTCTTCCTGCTAATTCCAAGGGGCACACATTTTGAAAATGAAATGTCATGCTTTTTATACATTGTTTTGAAAAACATGCATGTTTCGAAAAAAAGAATACATACCAAGAATTTGAAAAATAATTGGGATTCCTGACAAACTTCTAAAAGTACATTTATAATAATCCAAATTATTTGGTGCTAAAGTGACAGTAAAGTGTTGTTCATTCATTATAGCGCTGTAACTAACATCATTACTTTCTTTCTGTATTTAGGAATGAAATCTCACAAAAATGTAACCACACATACAGTAATAAAGCGATCTGCACAGGGTTGGTTGGTCATGTCATGTGATATAAAGGTGTCTATATGTAAAGAAGTAAGGACTGTTGATTTAGATTTTATACTATTGTATGAAGAAGAATAAGGGGCTCAAAATATACAGCACACGTTATATTTTCTGCAATATCAGAAAGCCACACCTGCAGCAACTCTATGTCCTTGAAATAATTACACTTGTACTGTTATGGAGGTCATAATTCATCCTCATCGCCATGAACTTTCCTGTATGAAAGAGAACTCTCAACACACTCATGCTAATGTCTGTAAAGCATTTGTTGTTCAGTGGGAAGCATGAATTAGGCCCCACTCAGTATGTAGAAGTGATATCCAAATCCTGTGATGTGTCCTTTTGAGGCACACCTAACAAGTTTTATTTCTGATTAGCTCAGCAGAAACTGTGTGATAGTTTACCTTGATAAATTAGAGGAGGCAAGATTTAATGAATGGAACATGGGGGTCACCTTTGTTTCTTGGGGTGATACAATAAGAAAAAAACAAACAGATTTTTCTTACTGCCACATGCCTCTCCTTAATAATCAGATTCCTCATCCTCCTCGTAATAGAGGGTGCACAGAATCTCATTACCTCCTCTAGCTGAGGGAAGAGAGGCAACACTTCTTCTTTGACTTCCTCTGTAAACCGTGGAGGGGAGGGAGAGGACGGGGTGGTGGTGGAAAAAGCATGGGACACACAGAGTTCTGCTTATTTGCACATACATCGACATCCCCTTACAGATATGTAAATGACTCAGGCAAGACCCAAATGCTACAGTCTACACCATTAGTTTTCCACTTCATAATCTCCACATGGGGCCGTTAGAGGGATAATGTACCATACAATACATGGTTTACTTTTAATTAATAGGGAAAACGTATTTTGAAACGAATATTAAATCTAGATTAATGTGAAAAACCTCCCAGATCGTTGTAAGGCTCTGCTTCTTTCAAAGAAAGAGAGAACACAGCAAAAGCAATCCACTTGAGAAATAATAGAAATAATCTTAATTCAAGCGGCGCGTTAATTGTTAAATGGAACAATGGGAGATCCCAAGTTTATTTTTGTGCAAAATAAAAGGGATAGCGTGGTCATCTTGTTACCAGAGAAGAGATGAAGTCATGCAGGAATTGACAGTATAAGCTTTTATACATTGGTTGAGCTGCTGTAGATATTGTTTTTAATGGTGAAACAATAGATTAATTGATTAGTTGATCAGTTAATTGTCAACAATTTTGATAATGAAATTAGTGTTTCCCCTATAATTGTAAAGGCCAGATTTTTATTTTTTATTATTGCTTGACATAACGCCAAATTTCCATTGTGTTTCCCCTGTATTCATTCTGCAGCTGCGCACGCCATGAACTGCAGCGACGCACTGCTGTGAGTCCAATAAGGAGGCAACTCTCTGTGGTTAGTCCACGTCCGTAACAGCAGGACGTCGAGCGTGTTATCTAAACTGCTAAAGTCAGTTAAACAGGTGAAGTGAAGATGACGTTGTCGGTAACATTAGCCTACCAGTAGTCTCGCATTGCCAGACTTATCTCCACAGCACTGACGGATTCAGTGTTTTCAAATCGGTGATGCTGTTTTTCCCCCGTTGGTCTCTGTGAAGTTTGCTGCAAGTGATGTATCGATCAGTCCCTCCAGGATTTCGCAGCCTTTTTTTTGAGATTGTTGCGGCCCAAAATGCCTGATTTCGCGGGAGCTTTTGTAAAAAATTGCGATAAAAGTTGCGATGTCTTTTGTATGTTTGTTGCAATGAAGTTGCGGGAGACAGTGAAAGATTTTTTTTTTTTGTATAGTTCTTTCAAAATAAAAAGGAAACTTGTTTTGGGGAGAATAAAATTACTCTGGGCTGAGTTTTCCTAGTAACCTTACCAAAAACACTCAGGATGCTGCAAATGTTGGTATAATATGAAAATGGCTGATGGATTTAAGACAAAAAAATAATAATTTATTATATGAATCAAATTTGAACATATCTGTCAGTGGCTTGTTGATCTTTACATTGTTAGTTATTTTCCTATCCTGGCCTGGGCTGGGACACACATTCATACGGTTTGATAATACTGACTTTAACTTATCATTGCACTTACAATAACAAGCGTAGCTGTCCTCAATTTAGGTCATCTTGTCGTCTCATCTCCTTTTTCTCCTGCATCCACCGTGTGTGTGTTGTTTGTGTGTGTGTCTGTGTGTGTGTTTGTGTGTGTGTGCAAGCGTCAGTCGCGGGGGGTACGGAGCAGTAGCCCCACCCGCTGCAGAGAGCCAACAGCCAGGATGAAGACGGCAGCAACTTCAGCGACTTTTAAATTGTTAAAGTCTACATTGATGTTAAAATGTATCGGACGGTCTGAAATGTTTTGCACGATCTTTTGCTGTAGTTTTGTTGGTAAATGAGTCACACACAAGTCTCGTCTTCATATCAAAAACAAGGAAATGATCAACCCGTTCTCACTCCCGATTGGTCATTGGCTCTCAGAGTGCACGTGGGACTGCTGTGATTGAAGTCGCGGGAAACTTCAGGTTATTGGTCAAATGTGCGGAAAAGTTGCGGTGATTGGTCAAAATTGCGAGTCGCACCAAATTCGCGGTGATTGGTTGAATTCGCGTGAATTGGCGCGATCGCGACATCTCATCTCATTGAACACTCATAACTTATGATGAGAGTTTTTCACTACTTTCTCCAATTTTCACTATTATTTATAGACAAAACAATTAAAACTGATTGAAAAAATAAACTACAGATTAATCGAGAATGAAAAGCATCATAAGTTACAGCCCTAACTGGTTTAATATCCTACCTTTTAAATTCAAAAGAATACAAGAATTTATAAAAAATTAAAAACACTAGATTCTAAATGCTCATTCCCATAGTACATAAGTGCTGCTAAGAAATATATCTCATAATACAACACAAACCAATTATCAGTGTCAGTTTTCTATTTAAGATATTTCAAACTGAAAAACGCTTATATATAACTTCCATTCTAAACTCCTATGGACAAAGGCCTGCAGTGATATAGGTTTGGGACATCAGTCTTCTTCTGAGGTTTTAAAAAGCATCCGTTTGATCTCCTTTGATCATCCTTCCATCTGACAGACCACAAAGTGAAAGGAAAAAGGACAGCTCCTCCACCAGCCAAAGTGGAACAGTACAGTATTACCCTCTGCATGATCTGCTCTCTCCAAATGCCAAACTTTATTGCCTGGTTGAGCCCTGGTTAGACCAATCTGCACTTCTTATATCCCCTGTGCCCACGTCCTTTGTCATAAATCCATCTTTCCAACATCACAAACTCTGTTGATCGATACACTGCTCCGTTCCTTCTTCAACTCAGCATACATGTTAGCCAAGCCTTACAGCTGAAGATGTGTCTGTTTACATATCTGTCACTGATGGTGCTTCGTGGACACTGTACAAGTGGCTCTTCATTTCTGAGCGCATGGGGTGTTCCTACTCCCTTAAGCAAGAGGTGACAAAGCATTTAGCAGCTCATCTACAGTAAGTGAGACATTTGGCTTCAGTTTGCATTAAGCACAACAATTAATGCATGTTAATTCTTAATTATGCTAATTTCATTTGAAACGGGCTGTGAGGTTCTAACAGGGTGGCTGGGTGAGAGAGGATGCTTTGGCAACATGGGCTTGTTGTTTTCTCTGGTAATGCTCCTAGCACATTCACATGTCCTCTGGTGTTAGGGACCCTTAATGAGGATGGAAGTTCAAACATGACATGCTCTCGGCTCATACAATTAATTGGGTTTTTTATTTGCCAAAAAAATTCGGAAAACAATGTAATTTATTTGCATGAATCCCTGCCAAAATGAACAAGAACTTTAAAATACCAGGACTGTGTTTTCAACACAAAACAATGGTGCAACCAGGACACTCTGAAGGTCTTTCAACACCCATTTATGTTGTAAGAAAAATAAACAAACTGCTCAGCATTGTGTGGTTTTAAGTATGGAAAATATATATATATAAATAAAATTCAGGAACTTGTGATATTCTTATAGAAATATGCTGGATTTATTTTAACTTGACATTAAATAATGAGTCTTTTAATGTCTCGATGGCTGATAGATTACACAGAGCAGTGGTGGACTGTAACTAAGTACATTTACTCAACTACTGTACTTAAGTACAAATGTAAGGTACTAGTACTTTACTCTTACTTTTCTTTTCATGCCACTTTCTACTTCTACTCCACTACATTTCAGAAAGAAATATTGTACTTTTTACTATGCTACATTAATCCGACAGCTTTAGTTACTAGTTACTTTACAAATTAAGATTTTTGCACACAAAACACATGTAGTTTATAAAAATACAATGTTTTTATTATAAATTAAACTACCCAACAATATAATGGCCTACAAGTCCAGCTGAAATGATTAGCTGATTAAACACAGAACTGTTTGGATCGTTTCCAGTCTCTAAAATGTGAGGATTTTTCTGAATTGAGTACTTTTACTTTTAATACTTTGGGTACATTTTCTTGATTATACTTGCATACTTTTACTTAAGTAACATTTTCAACGCAGGACTTTTACTTGTAACAGAGTATTTTTACAGTGTGATATTAGTACTTTTTCTTAAGTAAAGGATCTGAAGACTTCTTTCATCACTGACACAGAGGGACAAGAGGGTTATTTAGGAAACTGTATTCCGCCTTTAGGATTTTGGTTTATTCATCTTAAAGCTACATTGTGTAAGAATTTCTCCCATCTAGCGGTGAAATTGTATACGACAACCAACTGAATATTACTTTCTAGCCCTTCCTCCTACGGTGGCTGAACCCAAAATTAGCTCTCTCCATCGTTTACACGCAGCTGTTCTAGCCACTCCAATATTAACTTTGGTCTTGTTGCTTTGCCTGTCGTGTTGTCGTTTTAATTCTCTTTTTCGCTTCCCTGGCGAGTAATCTCCCCCTGGCATTCAACACGTAACACGCCAATAGGTGTATGAGGGCGAAATGCGGAGGTATGTCCCTCTTTGGCTAATGTATTTTAAAGATGGAGGAACTACATGGCTGCCGTCATTCGAGTGAGTCACTCGTATGTATTCGGAATGATTCTAAATGGCAGATTCTATGCTTACGAGAATACTTTGATTAGTTGGTGGAAGTAATTACACATGAATGAGCACATATTTGTGAAAGAACAAAGAATCAACTCAAAAAATTACACAATGCAGGTTTAAATAAATGAAAACCAAAACAGGACACCAAAGTTTTATGTTAAAGAAAGAGCAGTTAAAATGTTCTGTCTGTACTGGTTAATACATTTTAGATTAACGATACATTAAATCTCAGAGACATCTCAGTTTGACCATTTTGGCTCTGAAATTGTTCGTTTTTGGGTTCAGCCCAGTGCCTGGTCATAGCTTCACACTCAACATCATAATTCCCCTGAGGAACACAACAAAGCCATCTGTCTGGTGGGTAATGCATTGTACACATGTGCTGTAATAAGATACAATTAAATCAAACCAAATTGTGTGGACAACTAAGTGTATCTAATTTTCTAATCTTTTTGCCGTAAGCAATGTTTAAGCCTATTTTATCAGATGTTTGTGTCAGAATAAATGTGTCTGTTTCTTAAAAGTGTGCCATCTTATTAGCGTAATTCCCCAACCAGAAACCTGCAAAATGTGCACCTCTGATTTTACAGTTCCATAAAATGTCTCTAATTCTCTTTATTCTCCTGTGTTTAGGGTATTCCAGAAAAATGAACAAGACATGGCTCGCACTGTTAAAGACTGTGGCAGTCGGAATATTTCACCTGACACGGGCTGTGCAAGTCGCATGGCACAACCAACCACAACTGGGCCATTAAATATATGTAAATGAAGAGAAACACAAGAGAGCCGGGTATAATAGCAAGCACAAGGGAGAAATGGATCCTGGGTAGTGATTAATTTATTTGATGATGCCTCTAGTGAGGAATTTTAGGTCACAAATGAAGTGACAGGATGACAAATTACCATTTTAAGGAATTTACTGGGAATCATTAATGAACAATTGTCAAGTAGTTTACAGCAGGCAGAGAAGATGGAATAAATGTAGATCTCTTTCCCTATCAAGGATTTTATTCTTTTTTTAGCGCATCCTTTGTCTATATAAAATGCAGCAAGCAATTCTAAATGGACAGCAACATTATAGAAAAAGCACAATTAAATAGCTGTTTGATGGAAGGTAAAAAGTGTAGTTTGAAGTAGATAAGGAGCAGTCGTCAGCTTGTTTATCTGGATAAACTCTGCTGTGATTGCACATTAAAAGTTTTTTTAATCTACAATAGCACTGAGAACCATGCTCTTATCAACTTGCAACTTTGTAATTTGACATTTTGTCTTCACATGTATAGCATGAAGCATCAAACCTCTATTATTACAGTTCTGTCACCTCTTCAAGCCACATACATAGAGCAGACACCGTGATTTAGCCCTGTGTATCATAATCATATCATGTTGTTTCTAACTAGTTAAAAGTAATTCTGATTCCACTGTAGATCAACACCTATAATGATGCCTTATAATTTCAAGCCCATGTCTAATTAGGAAAAGGATTATGCAGAGTGACTAAAAGTAGGGCTGCACGATATGAGGAAAATATGCAATATGTGATAAGGTTGTTGAATATCGAGATAACGATATTTCTTGCGATAAATAAACAGATATTAAAGTGTACTTGGTTCTGCATTTCTGCAGCTTTCAGTATCCTTCTAAAATAAAACAAATTGCTTGTTGAACTTAAAACAAATGAAAGGAAATATTTTCCAACATTATTTTATTGAACAAATTTAACATTGAATTGAAAATAAAAGGCACCATGTCGTGTCTATCGCGATATGTCGCAGCCTTTCGCAAAATGTATATTGCGCCAGTTGATATTGCGATAACGATAAAAAAACTATATATTGTGCAGCCCTAATGTAAAGCCTGGTATATTTCTTATAGGAAGAACTAGATAGATTGCTTCTGGCATCTTTTAAACAGTCTGGCTTTGTCACTGACAAAATAAATCAATTCATTAATTAAAATGAAGCTCATGTGTAAAACATGGTATCATAGTTTTTTAAGTGTTAAAGGAGACAGATGCTCTTTCAAGAGTCGCTGTCAAGCTTGTCTGTCCTGTTCACTTTGCTGCCTTTAAATGGCTTTTAAAAGCCAGTGGTAAAATAGAGCTGAGATGACAGGAGGAATCTTTACTTCCGTTTATTAATTCGACAGATTTCTTGATTCCCCTCCTGGGCTCCTCTGGACGACCCAATGCTTCAGTGACTCGATGCTGCATTATAGTAGGTGTGACAAATATCCTTGGTTTAGAAGTGCTAGTGGTATGTTCACAGATGTCATGTCACTGGGATATCTAAAAACACTCATAATTGCACTTTCCAAAAGGGAAACCATGTCCCAATTTAGTCCGTGCTGCAATGATGTGTCCCTGAGAGGAGGCTACTCTGTGTCTGATATCGTTAGATTTGTTTTATGTGGGGCATCATAAAAGGGGAGCAGATTTCACTTTGATTAAAGAAATTGAAATAGAGCATTGCATTTGAAATAGCAGTGATGTAGTAATACAAAAAGCTGCTGAAATCTTTGGTTTAGACTGAGATCTCTGAATCTTGATTGGTGCCGTATGGGAGGGCGCTATAAAAGGTTTCGTTGTTGTTAGCCGTTACATCTGTACTCCTTGACTCTATACATTACTCCGTAAATTACTCTACACAGTGCCTGTACGTTACAGGTAGACAGGTAACACTATCTAGATATCCATATATGATATAGGACAAACACAACACCTACTGGCGAAATTCACACACTAAACCTGCACAAAGAAACCTTGTAATTCTCAAAGCACCTGCAAAGGGGGACCTGCACCCCTAACTGCGCTGCCAAGCAAATAGCATCTCTGTGCTCCTGTGCTATTTGCAGGTATTTAAATTAGGTAACATGCATGCATTTGGCGCAAAATTGGCCCCTTTCGATGCAAATGAGCCTCATTAGAAGAAGAAAAAACAGTCCAATTCACAAAGATGAACGCTAATAGCCACATGCAGTTCCAGTGAAATTATAAACATCTTCAGAGAATTGGTGGTAACAGAAGCACATTTTTTAAGGGTTGTCCTCCGTTTCAAATCGTGCCATCTTGTTTTACAGTCTGAAGGTGTGTTTAAAAACACCAACAGCACTGACAGACTGGGATATGAATTCTCTCTATCACGTTTAAATTTCTGCCTAAGGTTTTGAGGAATGCCTCTGCACCTCGTCGGTCAGGACCTGTATCTTGTGTTCTGAAAATTTCATTTTTCTTTTTCCTACCATTGTGATCATTTATACTTTGCCACGTGGATAACTGCAATCAGATGCAAAAAAGGGCAAATTTCTCTCAGCTGCAAAACTGTATGGGTGTGTTTGCGTTGTAATATTATTATTATTAGCGCAATATGTTTTGGGAATCAGACCTTGACACGGGACAGATAGCAGTTGCAAGTGATGCGCAATTCATGGTGCTATCAGCGGCCGTTGAAATAACATGAACAAAAAGTAACATTAGTTAGCGGGAATCGGTACTAACTACTAACTAGCTTCTACTTAATTAAATAAAAACTTAATTGTGCAATGAGTCCTCTGAAATGTTGAATTGTAAAGGGACATTTGTCGGTTCATAAATACCGGTAGTGCTATGTCAGCTCGTTGAAAAAGAAAACTTTTTCTATCAACATTCGTAAGATATACAGGGCTATGACACCAGTGGCGTAATATGGAAATTGACAGCGCGTCTCCTAGCAATGTCAGCCCTCGAATGTCAGTCAACTGCTGCCATGGTAAACACCCTCCCAGAGGCCTGAAGCGTGGGGTATACTTGCCGCAGCCGAGCTGTTGAGCGCCAGTGTGATGTCATGGTAGCGCCGTAACTGTTTATACTCGCGCGTGGTGGTCGCGACACTAGTTGCAGTCTTCTCCTGAAAAGAGGTGGCGCTAATGAGGAAAGGCTACCGACTTTGCTATTTCTACGGACTAGAAGAAGAAGAAAAAGGTAAACAACAGCAGAACTGTCAGCAGCATCGAAGTCAATGCTTTGATTTCATTCGATGACCTACTTCGTCGGATCAAGCCTTTCATTCACCATAAAAGAACTCATCTTAACTCAGTAAGTTTACAAGAGAGACTTGCAGTCACTCAGAGTCCTGGCATCCGGTTGCTCCAGAGCTCGTTCATGCTTCCTGTTTCCGCTTTGTTGTGCGCTGCTGAAAAAAATAGAGTGGTGCGCGCACTCAAAATCCTGGCACACTAGCGAGATCTACATAATTTTGATGTCACGTTGGCGCACGTGAGCTTGGCTACGGTGACTGTAAAACGGCCTTGAAGCTTAGACACAGTTTCCACAAATAAGTCTAGATAAGTCTCTTTTGAAAAATGGAAAATTATGCACAATGCTGCAGTAATATTATAGTTTAGATTTTCTAAGGAAAAAAGTTTGCAGTTTCATTTCCATTAAATTTTAATTTCTGCTTTAGATGAATACCTTTACAAGTCTGTTGCCTATTAAATTGTAGTAAATTTTAGTGGGACAGCATTGCACATTTGCTTTTGTTTGAATTCACTGACCACTGCAAACCAGGGAGGGATATAAAATATCTCTATGATACAACCGTCATAGAACAATATCAATAGCTACAATGGCCAGGAAACTCTCTTCTACATAACATTTCCTGTACACACTACTCTTGATTTCTGTTACAGGACAAAGAAGCAGTGCACCCATATCCCTTTCTTTGTTCCAGCATGCCTTACATCAAATATTACGGAGGAGCGACTTGGTGTTCCTACGATAGATCTCAGTTATGTTGCTCACATTTCCTCTAGATTAATTACATGAATGATTACTTTGCTCAGAAAAGCAACACTCCTACTGAACATAAGTCTGGCAGTAACACAACAGCCTATCACAACTCACTGGTGCAGACACAGCCTATTTTTGCTCACTACGCAAGTATTGCATTAGAGGGAAACGTGGAAATTGGATGCTGAAATTGAAAAGTCTTCTTTGGAGAGCTAGCGCCGCAGAAGAATGAACCATTTCACTTGTTCTCTTTCAACAGCCCAAAAACTAAAAAATAATGTATTGATTATTTAATTGGATGGTTAATCATTTGTCAAAAAAGTTGATTGAAACTGAAAAAAACAATGTACGTTTCTCTTAAATGTTTCATTTGAATTAGTTTTAATTTAATTTAATTAATTTAGTTTTGAGAGCAAGCCTTAATTCTTTGAGCTGAGAGGTCATCAATTTACAGTTTTACTTGACTGCAGTTATTCAGCTGACAAAAAAAATAGTAGTATTTATAAATAAAGTTATTATTTTCAGGCACATACTGTCATGCTTCTAGCAAAAAGCTCAGAGAGAGCTTTAAGATATAGACAGCAAAAAGAGGAAGATGACAGGCAGGCAGGCAGACATATACAGGACATGGAATCGATATCTCCACTGTAAAGACTTGTTGTTTTTCCGACCAGTGGGACATGGATACTCTACCTCTGGATAACCTCTGACCAAACCTCTTTGGTGTCACAACTGAATGCATGAGTGACCAGGGTAATGTTCATACTCTGCATTGGATACACATTGCATGTACCATGAAAGTGACTATGAGCTTCTTTCCAGATTGTGCCCAATTTCATGGTGCAATACACACAGCATCAGTTGATCAGTTGTGGATCCTCAACAATAGAACGGAGCATTTTGCATTTTAAGTTATGCAGTGAGTTCTTTACGTAGGACTTATCGCTCCAACATATTTAAACAAAGACAGTTAAGAATCATTTATCACAGACATCTGTGTGTCTGTGTTTTAAAGCGGAGAACGTCTATGTAAATATCTATTGGGAACCTGAGAACTACTAACTACTGCGATCACCTCTCCCAGTGATGCAGAAAAAAACGTGGATATTCTCTTTCTTCCCTCCTTTTCTGCTCTTGGCCTTTGTGGCGGGAATAACACGCTGAATGCAAGTGATGTGTGTGGTTGTGGTTTGATTAACCTCTGCTCCAAGCTGTTGCTCCACACAATATCATTGCCTATTGACCCGCAGGCACTCAGAGGTAGGGCTGGTGTAAAGGTCTGGAGGTGTGGGACTAGCAGTGGTAACAGGCCCTGGCCTAATTGTCTGTTCTTTGTAACTGAAGTTATTGGCAGCTGCCACTGTCTCAACCGTCCTGGCTCCAGCAAAATGAACCAGAGCCTGCTAATTGCAATGGCCTTTTCATCATCTCAAATCAAACGCTTTCATACAAGCCAGGAGAGGCAGCATCCTCTCAGACCATTAGTGAAGTCCTGTAAGTATAGCACTGAGCTCAGATCTGGACAGGCGCATCACCTACACCACTCCCAGGATGTTACGCGCTCTCCCTCACTAGCTATGGGAGTATTTAGCACACAGCCCCATTGACCTCCTCTCCCTCTCTCTCCTTACCTGAATGCCATAACCCGATTTTGCCAGTCATTTAAGAGGGTGGTTGGCAGGAGGGCGGATAGCAGCTCGGATGGCGGGTGTAAGTGGGGGTGTGATGGCGGTGTTCGGCGGTGCTGGATTGTAGGGAGGGCAACTGGTCCTCCTGACAAGAGATCAATACTGTCCTCAGAGTGGCTGGAGTCAAGCTGCTGGGTCTGACAGGGGGCCGTGTGGCGTAATTGGATCAGGGGGCGCAGCAAGTCGCCTGCCCACCCCCCTTCAGTACTGTCACAGCTGTCACATGTCATCCCCCTGCACTGCTGTCACCCCAGGAGGCTAGTGGTTATCTCCCCTTCACTTTGCACCCATGCAAATGTCCACTTAGCAGATGAATGCCGCCGATATTAGGCACATTCTTCATGCTTTTATGCAAAAGTAAAATCTATGTCATTTGAGAATTTCATGGAAATAAAGTCGCCATTTATTCAGAACCGAAAGAGTGAAACCGCCTGTAAAAAGTGAAAATGGTTTGGTTCAGCTTATTAAAAATGGAAAGAAAATAAGGCTTTGGAAAAACAAACAATGAGGGAGTTGAGGATTAGAGGAAATAAAAAGAAAAGCGAAAGAAAAAAACTTTATAGACAACGTACAGTAATGAAAAATCTCTCACCTCTATATTACCTCATATAACTCACCAGTAACACTTAATCCAAAACTATTGATTGGCATTGTGCAAGCCTGCAAGAATGTCTGTAAATTGAACCGCGCATCTTGAGGTGGCGGTTGTTTCCCAATAAATATTGTAGCACCATTGTCAGATATATCCTCAAGCAGAAACGTACAAAAATAAATGTCCAGTATCTTAATTATCTTTATTTAAAACATTTACTTCATGATCACTTTAATCTGACATTTTTCAGCACAGCACAAGGGAAATGATGATCAATTTCAATAGAGAAGCCTCACTGTAAAATTCTCATTGCTGTAAAAAGACAATAATGGAGATAGTACTTCTCTGCTGTTAATCTAGCCAGTGTGGATTCCAGCTGAAAGCCCTTCAAAAGCAGTGCTCTATCAAATTCCTGGAGGATACTGAGAATTGTTTGTCCACCATGACTAAAACGCTTCCCAAATCTAACTGTTTGAAAGCTTAAGTAATTGTTACCATTTCATCAAAAGCAGCCTGAGCGTATTTGGAATAATCACACATCATGTGACAGACGCGGATATTTCCGACTGCAGACATCACAGAGCTGGGTGGATTAAAGACTGGTTAAACATTAAACAGGAATCCATATGTAAATTTCCAGTGCTAATTAGGAGATGCTGTCTGTGACGTTATCCTCCAAGAGATTCTCTGCCCTCAATTTTCACACACTTAATCAAATTAAAAGCTTACGAGCAGCATGATTATCGGATTATCGCTGATACATGTACAATTCCTTTTAGTTTGGGCAAATAATGGGAGGATTCTTGTACAATCTATCTAATGGCTTAACTCACTGTTTGATTTAGATGTGTATGGTTTGTGTCATACTAAATCCATCCCATGTTACATTACATTTTCTAGAATCAAATCTAGCTTTTATTTTTCTTATTAAACATACATTTACACAATGGCTTGATTTTGACAACAGATGTTCTAAATGTGCAGTGAAGGCCCCTTTTTTACATTTCTGTCTGTGGTAATGAGGGGATTTGATGTAGACATTGGTTATGGCACAGTTCAGGTGGCACTGCTTTGATCATGAGGCCTGAAGACTCATGGACCTCAGGGCTGGAGAGGCTTTTCACACAAGCAGAACACGTTTCATACATGTACACGCGCACACTGTGAGGGTTAATACACTAAAAGAACATGCACAAGTGAACTCACATAAACACACGGGTGAAGCCGAATCACTGTTTCACTGATCTATGACAGCAAAGCCTCCTTCTGGGACTGCACATTCACCTTGGCAGTCTCAACGGTTCACCAGCCCCAAGGATGTGGTTAACAAATTGGGAGAAAGCTTGCCAACTTCAGGGCGGTCGCAGGCTTGTGCTAAGTGATCTGTATTCCCTGTGAATCTGCTGTTCCTTAACCCTGTGAAATTATAGAACACTTGCTGAAACTCGCCCCCAGACCTCTCACATAATACAGAATTCAAAAAGCACCATGCATCAGTGTCCTTGTGTAATATAGCAGGGAAGAACCGGCCAGAACAGAGGCAGGAATTTGCTTCCTTAAACATTGTTGGAAAATTTGTATGACTATCTATATTATATATACAGTAACTCCCTCTTACTGTGCCACAATATACAAAATAAGATGGACATATTTTTTTTTCTTTTGTCTCTCGATTTCGGAGGCTTTTCTCCACAGTAGGAATTCCACGAGGCTATACCCAAGTTTTGTCAAAGTGTTTTGTAGATATAATTTACCAGATACCACCTGCTGTAAGACAGTTAACAGTAAAAAGAACAAGGCTCTCTGAGTATCGAGGAAAGTGAAGATTGGCAGGTGAAAGTGAGGCTTACAGGCTGACCTACACACAAGACCTCTTCATCCGTGACTCATAATCACTACTCTGGGGGAGTCACATGGTCTGCTAAAAGGCAGCCAAAGCCATTATGGGGGTGCTTAAAACTCCACTTAAAGATCACTTTATAGCCTATTACTTTAACTGTGGTTAGGTATTTACATGACACCTCCAGCAGCTTTTTGGTTTGGTAATACATTTGCTTGTGGGTAGAGCATCTTATGTGTCTGCTGTGACAAAAGTGGTCAGCATCCACTCCAATCCATTTTGTTTTTATAGAGCACTGTCACAAAGCTGGAAATGCTACATATTTCTTAATTTTCTTGGAGGACATTTGTATGTTGGCATGAAACGCTGCTGCCGTTGCACTGTGCATGACATGACCAGGGCCTGGTCCCCCAGCAGGGTAGGCTTGGATCAGTGGAGACAGCCCCTACCCTGGGGTCAGCTGCGACCGTGCGACCCCACCACTCTTACGTGGAGCCTGGGCGATGGAGTGTAAATAAAGGGAGAGAATTGTGAATCTAGTCATGGCTGCAGCAAGCGGAGCAGCTCAAGCAAAGATGGTTTCCCGCAAACCTGACTTGGAGGTGGTTTGTGGCTGTGTGGAGGTGGCTGGTTGGCTGGCTGGGGAGAAGAATGACTACCAGCACTATGTCCCTCTAACAGCCTCCCTCTGGCCTGACAGCTCAAGAGTAATTCACTCGGCTGCTCACTGCTGACATATGACTTAATCAACCATATGTGCACTAATGAATGGCCATATGAAAACAATTAAAGCTATCAGAGTGGCCATGGCATGTATTCAGCTGTTAACAATTCAAGTTTTTTCTTAGCTGCTTTAACATATGTGAGAAAGTATGATTACATATAGTATAGTACACACAGTAGTTGACTCCGGTCACTGACAACTTCCAATTATAACTTTCATTTTTCTGTGCCACTGAATGTATTGTAGATAACACTAAATGAAAGGCCCTTAGCAGGTATTTTCTGACAATTAAGCCACGGATAGATCAAAACTGTAATTTTACTTCAATATGTCAATATCCTGCTCTGTGTGAACCCCATGCATTGTGCAAATGTCTCCTCAACAAAGGATTACAATCAATTAAACATTTATGGAAATGGCATCGCATCCTGTAACGCCAGGCTATTTCCCCTGACATTTTGCACCCATTATATTTTCAGACATTTGATGATGTTTCTGACTCATATATGGACATTTTGATAAACACTGACATGTACAAGACTGAGGCAAGCTAACAGAGTGCACGTCTCTATTTGAGACAATATCTTGTGTTTACAATGAGGATTACAATGAGCCAGTCCTAAAATGAAGTCATTAACTAACAAATCACGAGCTAATCACAGGATTAATTGCAATCGTTACCCATTTAAGTTTCTTTAGAAGGGTAAGCATTGTTTATAACTTTAGGTTGAACTTTTTATAGGCCAACGAAGCTTATGGTGTGTCAAAAGCACTTTTTTTCCCCCATAAACAATGTATTGTGAGGTTTGAATCTTAAATAACATAAATGGAAGCACAGAGAAATATGCTATATTTTACTGTAAAATGCTTAAGTGAAAGTATTAGTTTTTGGGTTAGATATATGCAAATATGCAAACAAGAAATGTGAATTTGTGTAGGGCCTTGCCCATGGCTTAAACTGCCAGACATCTTTACGACTGAAAAGATTCATATCCTCCGTTTATCATTCATATTCGTGGTAATGCATAATACTACTTCACATTATATGACTCAGTTTCATCAACAGGAAGTGAAGCAGACTCCTTCTCTGACAGTTTGTCTAATATGAGTGAGGCCATGGGGAGAGTGTGTCAATGTTTTCAGTGGGTTTGCTCATGGATGAGACTGTGTTGAACATCTTACCTCTCTATATGTAGCTAATTTTAAATTACAGTATAAAGCAACTCACTTGCCAGTCAAAGCTTTGAAGTTTTTGAATATTTCACTAAAAGTTGATTTTGACGCATTAAACATTAGAGGTCGACCGATTCACGTTTTCGGTCATTTCTGCCGCTAACTCTGTGCTACCCATAGACAGTAGGTGCTACCGACAAGGAGATCTCCCATGATGCCTTTGTTTATGTTTTCAACCAATGGGAAGGCAGGTCCGTCACACATTACGCCTTATATGGGCATCCAAGCGAGAACAAATATATATATAGTATAAAGTGGGAAAGATAGATCCCTCCAGGTCAGAGATCGTCTGTTACCGTTCTACAGAGAAGAATGGCGTCACTGTTTTGAGATTGTTTGTCTTTTATATGAATTATAATGCTCATTATGTTTATTTTTGCACTGGATGACTCCAAATATGTAGAACTGTTTTAGACAACACACATGCTTGTGTAGCATTGCTGTGGGTGTAATATCAATAAATATGACATTATTTTGATTATTGGCAAAATCGTCTAGACTTTTTTTGAAACAATGTATGTATTTTGTCAACTGTATAAGTTATAAATACTATCGGTCGATTAATCGGTTATCGGCAAATACGGCCCAACCTAGCTATCGGTATCGGTAAAATCCACTATCGGTCGACCTCTATTAAACATACAATGTTAGTAAAGCTTCCAAACTATAAATTACATGAATCGTATATAATCTTTTGCCTGTGTTCGTGTGGTTGTTTCCTATCTTAAAGAGGGGCGAGCAAACAGTACTCTGATGTATTCATTCTACATCCTCCTTCAGTAATGCATTATTTCAAGAGTAAACCTTGAAGTCTTGCTCGCCTTTATGCATGTACATTGACAAAAGGTCTATAATTCATACGGTTATTCAGAAAAAGAAGAGTTTGGATAAACAGCATGGTTCATTCATAATTCTTTATTCAACTGGCATATCATGGAAATTTCAACAGTCATAGCAGATTAACCTTGTGTGTGCTTTCTATGGGCCCCTCTTTGATACATTAACATGCACCTGTTTGGTGAATTATTTCATTTCCATTTTTTTATCACCAGCTTGACCTTCCTCTAACAAAATATTCACAACTATAATGTAGGAATATTTAGTCATAGTAATTATATAAATAATGAATTCTTGAGGTAAGAAAATTCTCAGTGGACCGTGTGCAGAGAGCTTGTCCTAGCCACCTTTCTAGTAACACACTGTATAGTACAGGCTTCATATCCAGAGTGTTTAGAAAAATCACAACTGGAAGGTCATATTAGGTAACATGAAATAGGTATTTTTGCCTCCCACTGTAATGGAACGTGAAATGTTTGTTGCAGTGGCGTAGTGTGAAAATGTCATAACTTCAGGCCTGGTGAAGCTCACAATTTAAAGGGAACGTCCACATTAAAATAGAATGACTATATGTTTTATAGATTCATAAAATGGATCATTTAAAAGTTATAGTAACAACTAATAGTTATAAGAAAATACTAGGTAATATTGTACAACTTAAAGGAGAACTCCGGGCAATTTTTACGTTAATCCTGATCGCTATAAGTATGTGAGTACTGTCGATAGCAAAAAAACCGAGCCAAATCGGTGCTAGCTAACTGGAGCTGCTGCAGCTAATGCCGACAGCTCCCACTTAGCTAAAACGGCAGTTTTGGGGGCATATCATAAAGAGTGCCTTTGTGCCTCTTAACAGACACAAAATGCAATTAAAATGTCTGTGCAACATGAACAGGGCCCTTACACGACAACAAGATGCGTTTTGTCACTGTAGTGGTTATGATCATATCAGTGACTATGTAACTACATGGAAACGGGACAAATGATGCCTGGTTCTTGTAAAGTAACAGCGTTACAGAAGGCTAGCTGTAGTCTTGCGCTGAAGTCCCGTGGGATTTCAGTTATAGCAGGAAAAGGTAAACAGCAGTGTGCAGATGGAAGCGTGGTGTGAGAAGAGTGAAGAGCGGAGGTGTTCACAAGGGAAGAAGCTTGGAGTAACCTATGGAGCTAGAGCTAGCCTTCAGTAACGCTATTACTGTACAAGAAACAGGCATCATTTGGCCCGTTTCCATGTAGTTACATAGTCACTGATATGATCATAACCACTACAGTGCTCAATTACATATTTTTGAGGGGGAAATAAACTTTTTTTCGCCGCAAAAATTTCGCTGCGAAAGCAAGAACTGTCCTCTGGAGGACATCCACCAGACCAGCGGGCGCCCGTGAATTGTTGTCGGCCGCGGCAGGTGAGGAAGGCGGGGAGGAATTAGAAGGATGCCGGTCGGCCCTGCTAGCCTGGCTAAGGCAACTAACACACAGTTCGCCACTGCAGAGACTACTATTCACCAACGCCAGATGGATCGCACACAAAATGGATATATATGCTACAAATACACAGGGAACTGCTGCTTGATGATTATTATCGAAGCCTGGCTGAACACACTCACTCATCCCAGACGGCAGCTAGCAGCTAACAGGGTAGGTGAATTTAAACAATGTCTGAGTTGAAAACGCATCTTGTTGTCGTGTAAGGGCCCTGTTCATGTTGCACGGACATTTTAATTGCATTTTGTGTCTGTTAAGAGGCACAAAGGCACTCTTTATGATATGCCCCCAAAACTGCCGTTTTAGCTAACGGGAGCTCTCGGCATTAGCTGCAGCAGCTCCAGTTAGCTAGCACCGATTCGGCTCGTTTTTTTTTTGCTATCGACAGTACTCACATACTTATAGCGATCAAGATTAACGTAAAAATTGCCCGGAGTTCTCCTTTAAGTCTCTTCAGCCAGTAAGGTAGTCGGGAGGCAGATGATATAAGGTCATCTACAGAAAAATCTTGGAGCTGTTCCATACAAATAGTAAATGAGAGGACGATATAAATGGATATTTCAACAATTACCGGATTTTTGCAGAAAAGCACTACATTCACAAAATAAACTAAATTTGGAGGAATGTTATTGCAATTCTAGATTTTTTTTGGTATGATTTTAAGTTTGTAAAAGAGACATAATCTCTTTGTGTTTCATTCCTAATTTGAGGTGATTAATGATGAAATACTTATGTCAACAATGTACATCAATCTTTATTGCAAAAACAGGAAAATAGGGATTTGCCATTCCCACTTTTTCCTCTTCCAATAGAGATAATGGTACTAAACTCAGGGCGCAGTAACTTCCTGAAGTTGATCACGTTGTAACTGGTCTCTGCTAAGAAATAGTTCTTTAATAATCCCCCTGAAAACAAAAACATGTTTTTACACTGACATTCTTATATGGCTTAAACAAACAAGATATAACGTGTTAGGGTTGGTAAGCAGATTTTGTTACCTTTGGACAGGGCCAGACTAGACAATTCCTCCATTTACAGGTTTTATGTTAAACTAAGCTAACTGGCTGCTGGCTGTAGCTTTATATTTACCAAACTGACATGAGTCAATCTTCCCATTTAATTCACAGCAAGAAAGCAAATAAGCAGACTTCCCAAACCGTTGAACTATTCCTTTAAGGTTTAGGATCAGAGATGTATAGTAACGAAGTAGAACTACTTCACTACTGTACTTACATAAGTACTAAAAGGCTGTATCTGTACTCTACTGGAGTATTATTTTTTTTATCCTACTTCCACTTTTACCTCAGTACATATTTTCAATGAGTTTGATACTTTTACTCGGATACATTTTTTATGTGCTGCATCGTTACTTATTACAATTATAAAAATGTTACGAATCATTCCAAACCCACATTATCACTGCCAGAGCGGTAGATGGCTCTGTCACCAGGTTTGATGAAGCTGGCTCATCATTGAGCGACTCAAGCGATCAAGCTGTCTTATAAGACCGCGCATGCTCCCGTTCTGCCTTTCGCTCTGCTGCCTGCCTGCATTGAGAACACGTTTGAATATGGTTTAATACGCAGTTCGACCATTTCTCTTTTGCTAAGTAACAAGTAGTAGGCTACCTCTTTCCATGATGTGGTTTGTCCTCTAAAGCAAAGTTGCTGACATTGTTGAGGGATGAGTGAACGCATAACAGAGCAGTGCTTGTGATAGTGCTTCACATTGGACTCTATTCACCCCACTTTAAAAAATTAGTAATGGCATCCCCAGGTGTAGTGCACAATATACAACAGTGTGATTACAATATCCATATGCACTGTGGGAACCACAGTATGTAGAGGAAGATAGGAATCCTCCATACAAATATGAAAATCAACAGTGTTCCCCTATTCCATATATAATCAGTCAGCCCACTGCAGGAAGAGATATCAGCCTAGCTTTCCATTTGCTGATAGTGGCATGCAGCGGCATTAAGAAATCACCCTGAATGTGTCGGGGTAGATAACTGAACATGTTGGGTGTCTACGGGAGATATATTTACACAAAACAGGGAGCAGACAGGGTAGATCTAATTGACTAGGTAGCAGTTTGCCAAGGTTGGTACGGCAGGTCTCAGAGTTGAGTGGATGAGGGGCTTACAGAGAGGCCGTCAGAGAGCAAAAGATTAGTGCTGACGTCTCTGCCACATCAATTACAACCCGCTGCTTGGCTGGGGAGAAATCCCCACCACTGTCTCTTCAAGGCCACCAAGCACAAACTGGGTGTGTCAGAGGTCATCCAGGGGAGGAAGCGCAAGGCCTCGGCCCTCCCAGTGGGAGTCACTCCTGTGGGCAGGTGGTTCAGAGTCCCCTGTGGAGGGAGGTGCCACAGAGAGTTTCGCAGCAAACACCAGACCTGTCATTCACCAGAGCCACATGGTCCTGCACAGTAGGAGGGGAGTGGCAAGGATGAAGAATATAGCACAGGCTCTGCTATTTTTCATTCAGTTTAATGGTGTTATAGTTGGCATAGATGTGTGACAATGTTCTCATAATATGTTACTTTGCTTTTGCATTCACTTCTGGATCAAAAATCATTATTATATTTTAGCTAAAATAATAGTTCAAAGAAATGTTGGACTATTTGTTCTCAGTCCAAAATAATGACTTCAACCTTACACGCAGACAGATAATGAAAAGTTCAGTAGCTCAATAACCAAAATACTATTACATTTGTGGTGCAGATTATTGAGTTACGTGAAAAACGGATGAAATATATTTAAACCCAAATATCTTATCTAAAACTGTATTATGCTGTCATTGTTAGGCCACACAATTGTAGTGATGAGTTTAATCTACACTGCTGTTAAACCCAAACAACCTCTAATTCAAAACACTGCTGACTACAAAACATAGCCAAGTCTCGACAAACACGAACACAATGTCTTGGTGTGCTGGCCACCGGGCCAGATCAGCATGAAGCCATCACACAGAGTTAGCCGGCCTACTCTCTCTGCCTGTTGTTGTTGGACCAGTCAGAACCCCCACCCCAATACATCCAGATCTGCATCACGGTCAGTGGGGGGCTGACACAGGGCATTAGCCAGCGGGGCCTCTGATAGCACCAACACCTTTACCCTCGGCTCAAAACCCCTACCATGAACCTCCACCACAAGGCAGAGAAGCACTACGACTGGGGTGGCCAAAATCTTTACAGACTGATAAACTCTGTTTCTTGACATCAGCATTATTTCAACTGCAGTGTCAAGAGGATAGTTTTCACTATGTACTATATTTACCTTTCCGTACATATTATTTTGCCACTGCTCTGATATTGACTATACTGATATTGCATCTACTTCATTTGTTACTGTAATCAGTCCCAGAGTAAAGTGGATGATCTAATTATGTTATATACCAATACTGTACAGTCAGTCACTCACTCAGTCAAGCATAGAGGCAAAGCTTAGTGATAATGCACTAGGCAGAACAATACTTTAGTTGCCTAAACAGCTATAAAACGGGACTTCAGAGACTCAGAGAATGGGATCATAATCCCATTAACTTTAATTAGATTTATGTGGCACTCACCTTTCTTCTGTGACAACAAATTAATGATAAGCTAAAGAGAAATAAAACAGTGGTACGTGAAACCCTTTTCTTCCCCTCAAGGCTCTCTACTGGGTCCCAGCCTCACCTAAAAGCTTGTGAGAATTTAGATCAAACCCCTCCTGTGTAGAGCTAAGTGAGACCAGCCATAAATTGCTAATAGACTAAATGAAACGAGGTAGGAGGCTCCTGCTCTGCAGCAATTACCCCTTAGATGTAGTCATTCATATCCCTGCATGTCTCGTTTCATCAGGGCAGCGCCGGCATTTTGTCAGGCTGTCTTTGTTGCACAGCTCTGGGTTGGTTAGAGAACTGACCATGGTACCGATATGCAGGGTAGCATTTAAAACAACAAAGTGCCGTTTGACTGGCTGGCCGCTCACAAGAATGGCACCTCTTCCTGCCTTTCATGTAGCATGGGTTTATATAATCAATTATTAATCAAAGTTACGTTTTGAAATTCAAACTCAAAGACACGTCCGCCACACTCAAGTATCTCCCTGTGTTTTTTATTTGGTTGGGTGCCTTTTCATGGCTTTATTTATGATGCTCTTACAGTATGTGTTTCTGATGAGCTGCTATTAAGGTACATCTTCATGTAGTGGTGGGTTCATTTTTAGGGGGGGGGGGGTTTATACTAGACAAAGGACACATATCATGACCATGAATTACTTTAGAGCTTAAACGAATCAGTACGGCACATCCAATCAGATTATAAGATTTAAAATCAGGGGTTGCTCGGTTTTATTAATGAAGCTATATTTGCGGTATACCATACAACATTACATTTAGGTGTCTTTTTGGCCAAAAATATCCTGCAAATAGAAGTCACTTTAGTTTCTTTTTCAACTCTATACTTGATGTACCATCACTGCAATGTTACTTTCATACTTTCAGCCTGTGAAAAAGTTCTGTTTTATATAACAATTTATCTACACTTAACAACCGAGTACAAATAAGATGTGATGTCTGCTGCTACAATATACAAATGCAAGAGAGGTGCATATACTGTAGGGATAAATCACACACATAACATTGATCATATCTGTGATTGAGCAAAGTTGTCAGAAAATTAAACAAAATGGACTATGAAATATGTAAATCATGATTCATCAATCCTGTTTATCCTTAGCTAGCACAGGATAAGGACAATATAGGATATATAAACATTTACACTTGTTGTATCACTTACTTTTCAATGGAATATCTCTGTGTAAAGACCTATGAATATTTATTCATTGTGCCACTTGCAACTCAATTCAACCATTTGATAAAAAATTCATCCATTGTTTGGGAAACTCCAAGTCTTCTCTCCACCTTTTACTGTTAGACAAATTGAAGTGTGCACTGGGAGGGAGACCAGCAGTAAACACAGAGAATCTATTTAGCCATCCCATTCCAGGGCCGAGAGGAGAGCTGAGCCCTTCAAAGGCAGAGGCAACAATGTGAGTGACATCAGGTCATCCTGCCTCCTCACAGTCACCTGGCTGATAGAATTGTTCTGGGGGGAGATAGGAGGGACCTGTGAAGCACAGCTTTTTTGTCATTGCCATATCTTGTGATTGATGGCTCCATGGTCGCAGTGAATCTGCCCTTTTTAAATAATTTATGTTGCCCATCGCTATGGACAAGTAGCTTATAACCGGGTTGTTATTTTTCCATTGACTGGAGAGATCAATACTTTAAAGACATGACATAGCCCCTAATGACCTACTTAAATGGTTCTCTGGAGTGCAAAACAACTGCAGTGTTTACTCAATCAGAATGAAAACTGTTACACTATTATTATTACACTGTATTGTAAAGTTCTACATTGTAAACAAAAACAGGTGCAGGCCAGAATTCAGCTTTTTATTAGAAACTGCAATCCAGATCAAAACAATGGACCTTCCATTGTCACATTCTCAATAATTTTATACAAAACATTATGATAGAGTATTTGGTATTAAACTGTGATAGGAATTCACATCTTGATAGGACAAAAAGGTAGGATTAATCGCAAGGCTGCTCTGGAAGAGTAGATTAAACTGTAAATGTCTACCTAATAAACTGATAACTCAGTTTATAATCCAAGAAATAAGCAGTGTAATTCCCTAAAATAGTCCAGTAGAGTTGGGTTGTAAATCAAAAGGCCCTTGTTCATTCTCCCTCTAACAAAGTGACAAATTAGTTGAACAATAGTGTTTGAATTCTTATTAAAGTTGATTAATTCATATCATTAGTTGATCGCACAACAGCTCATAAAATATACAAAATTAATTTCTTTACCGTGATTAATACATGAAACACTTGAATTAACATCAATAAATCAATTTGTGAATCAATTACATTATCATGTTTAAATACAGAGCTAATAGTGTACATTAACTAGCGATGTAGAAGTGATCATATATCATTTGGCATTCCAAAGAGGAAGAGCAGAGGAGCATCCTTAAATGATCAATGATGAAAGAGATCCAACTCTGACCTTAATAGGTCCCAATACATTTTGCATGACGTTGTTACTGTGAAACCAGGGTAAATTATCATGCTTCCTTTAATCTTAGATTTATTATATCGGACTGATAACACTGTTCCTATCAAATAAGTTATAATTAGCTGCTGAAAAATGGCAGTGATGTGAAAATGACTCATGTCAAATGCAAATACTGCAAGTATAGCAGGATTTCATTTAAATAGTTACTGCATTTTGATTGTAAACTTGGATCAAAGCTCATTTCCTAATTAACACATAACCAGTTTTCCTATATAATCCATTATACTGTAAGTTGAACTTGTTTTTTTCATATATGTTAAGTATACTGTAAATGAAGTGGAGACACTTCAGACAAGACGCTTCATCCAATTTAGCACTTGGAAACTTCCTTGTATAAGTGACTGCCTGCTGCAGCATGAACAAGCCAGCTATGAAACGCATGTCAGGGCTTCTTCGTGGTTACACTGCAGAGAGCTACAGACATCGCTGCTCCCTTACAGGGCTGCTGCAGATGTGAGAGGTCCTCTCAACCAGGTGTTGTGTGGATCAGTCAACAGAGTTAACGTGACACACTTTGTAGAGAATTACACCTCTACCACAGCGAGCTTTGGGCCTATATGGTCTCGCTAATAAACCTGGACCTTGTAATGGCTGTCTGATCACTCAAACGTAGGAGCTGCAGCAACGGGAGGACAAGGAAATGTCATCCAACACGGATAGAAAATGTACCTCCACCTTTGTTTAAGGTTCATGTGAGCTGAGTTTGATTGCTCTCTGTGTTTGTGCCAGGAATTGGCTTGTTACATGTTATACAGTATGGGCACAAGAGTATTTTTAGCCACTCAGCCTGCTTAGGAACCTGGCACTTCAATATACATTGAGTTGATGAATAAAGCTATACATTAAAGAGCAGCCGTGCACCTGAGCTGAACGGAGGAATACTGTAGTGCATGGAGTTGTATAGAACTAATAATAATAATGCAAAAACAATAGCTTGCAAGAACATTAAAGTCCATTGCTCTAATGCAAAAAATACAGACAAGAATGGACAATAAGTTTAACGTAAAGGATATGGCTGGCGATATTCTATATTTTTTTTATTGTCAACAAATCTCATTAAAGACTGAAACCAATAGTGTGTTAGTCCATCTCTCAATACGTTCCAACTTTCAGATCTGTGACACACACAAAGCCTACTGAATATATGAATCGTCAAACATTTATTACAAAATATATACTTTAATTAAGTTAATCGAATCATTTATGAAAGCTATATCATTTCCTACCAGATAGACCCTGTAGTTTTCAGCAAATGTTACTCAAACAGGAATAAATTGTGCAATTGATGGGGACCGTTTTCCACTTTTTCCCATGGATTGGGTGCGCTACTTAAAATGTTCACCACCAGGATGGTGTATGTGGGATCAACTCAAAATAAACTGCCACGTTAATTTTAAAGATTGAACATGTCAGCCAGTGCAATGATGTGGCTCATTTATGTGTTTTTAATAGTTTTTGGACAACAATGGAATCTATGGCATATACTATTTTAGGCTTTGGCTAAACAGGCAATACTTATTAGGATCAATATAGTGTTGGTTTTGGCCTTTTCATAAGATTTGTTGACAATATGAAAAATACTGAATATCACCAGATTTAACCTTTAGATGTCCTCATGGTTAGTACATATATTTTGTGGCATGATATAATGTACTTGTCACCGATATATGACAGACGCACAATGATGACATATGATCAATAGTGTAGCAGTCTATTATTTGCATATTACTAGAATAAGCTCCATGTGTGGATTCATTTCAATTTTAGGCATTGATGTGTCTAAATGTTCCTTTTAGTAAAGTGGACTCTTATAATCATCTAATAATAAGAATCTTAAAATTTCCAGGGCCAATTCAAATGCCACCTAACAAAAGGACTGTCTTTGCTCCAGATGTAACAGCCAGTGGCCTCCTGTATTTTCTTCAATGGGTGCTCCCATTGACTCAACTAATGTATCTTTTGATATAATAAAATACATACTTATAAATGCATAACTAAATCAAAATGCTTACCAACTTGAAACAATCCATTATATAGAGGGGATCGAATTAATTCCTTCTCTTGCACCAAGAATTGCTTGATGCCTCAAGATAATTTGCCATGTAATTCTTTTCATCTACACAGATGCACTGACATACAGTACATGCTTCTTCTTTTTTTGTCCCTGATAACAACCGTTAATTCATCAAGAGTAAATAAAATGTTTTGTTGGGATGGGACATTAATTATCACATTCATCTGCTTGCTGCTTCCAAACTGGGCTATAATGAAATGTGCTGTAATAGAGATTGCTCTTATGGAGGCAAGCCGTTTATGAATCGCTAGAGGTGCAGCAGCTGCATTCCCCCTTGAGAGATAGAAATTTATGCTGTATACCCTGCTGATTGTTGAGAAGGTAAAGAACCAATAGCAGCATGTTCAGAGGTTTAATTTAAAGTGTGTTTCTCACTAGGCTGCTCACAACACTTAATTAAACTCTGCTGTTTTGGCAATGACAAATGCTGTGGTGCAGGAGGAAGCTGGGCTGCTGTGACTGAGAGGCTTTTGTAATTTCTTTCATGTGCAGCGATGGCCAGATCCAGGTCAGAAACTGTAGAATTAAAGAACTAAACAAGATTTAGACATGGGGAATGGGAGGGCAAGGGGGTGGGCGGTTACAGTCATTTCTTTCTCAGGAAAAAAAATCTATTTTTCTCTCTCTTTTTTGTGTCCTCTTTCTCATTTTTGGAAAGTTTTGTCATAGATTTTTGAGGATTGAGCTTCTGTGCCTGGTTTTCTTCACTTTCACACTGATGTTTCCTAAGGCATGTGTGCTTGATGGAGACTTCATGAAAAGTATGATGAATAAAATGAATAGTAGGTTCCTGCACAGCATATTGTTCCAATTATTTGATATTTCTATTAAGCCTCTTAGCATGTCTCTTAATTTGCCAAACCAAATTTTCACCAAAGGAAGCATTGTTTAAAATACACAAGTGTGAAATATAACTTCAGCGGTCTGGCACACAAAAACATCATACTGGAAGCAGTCAACAAATTGACAGGGAGTGACTAATAGCTTTTATTCTAGGTAGAAATCCAATTCATGCCAAACAAAAACCTTATTTTGTTTCTGTAACGGTATGACTGTATTACTGTGCATTTCATGAGATCCATTTAAAAGGTGGAGCCAGTCTAGCACATAGCCACTGCAAAGCCCTGTGTTATGAAGTCGCAGAACTCTGGCTACCCTGCCAAGAAATAACCACAAAGATGCCTGCAAGGCACAAACAGGAGCTGGAGCATTTCATTCAATAATGTAATCCATACCTTTAAGTAAAAAAAAACTCAATTTGTATGTCCTTTTTTATGACTTGAGTGAATGGAACTACACATTATTTTTCTGTCACATGCCAATCGTTTTGCAGTGTTATCACAACTGTATAAATAAGTAGATGTTTTACTGGCTGCGTAGCCACAAAAAATACAGTCACTATGTTCAGTTTGGAAATGTGTGCCACAACACAATCACTGACATAGTTTAAACATATTTTAGTGTTTCCATGTTTAATCTTCGATCTCATTTAAGCATACCTTTTTGTCATAACCTAATACATAAAACTAATATTAAACTTTAAAACGTTACATATCAACTAATCTATCTCATACAAATCTACTTCCTATCATAGGAATGTATAACTTAATTAAAATGGTGCACATTTGGTCATTTACATTGTGCTAAACCAAATTGTAAACACTGATCGGTGCAACACATTAATATACATGGACAGACAATTATAACTCTCTTTAATATAATGTAAAAAAAATGTATGAATCAGTTCATTTTTAAATAATTCCACTAAAGGTGAAAAATGTTTTGGCTAATCCAGAGAATGCAATAATAAAAACAGGAGCATACGCATATAGAAAAAATACTGTATTTACTATGTTTTATATAGGGGGTGCACACAGCTCCATATGTATTTTGGTGTTCTGTAAATGCCAGGGAGACACAGCAGCATCCGTTGGAGTTAACGGTGCAGCACTTTTGTGTTCAGTAGCACAAATCATTAATCATGAGGCCGGCCATATTCTTGTAGTGCCTGTGCTTTCATTACTGGGCCTAATTAAACAGTTCTGTGAACTGGAATCTCAGATTCCTCTGTTACAGATTATCATTAATTATGGTGAAAGTGCTCAGAGATGTTGGACTCAATTATATTCTGCTCAACCCTGGCAGCGGGGTGATTCATTGTTCTGAGCACTCCACAGCCGTACTGTCTCTGCTTATCACCAACCTCCACTTTTGTAAATTGGGCTCTGCCAGCCAACAAACTAAGAATTATGTGCTGCTTTTTTCATTACAAACATGTTGGAGGAGCACAGACCAATTAAGGGTGGGATATTTTGTGTGGAGTGATGAGGCAGGCATTGGTGCAGTGAGATGGGGGTTGGATGTGGGGTACTATGGGAATGAGCTGCACCATGCTGAAGTTGTGGCTTTATTACCATGTGTGGTGCAGCCCTCCACCAGGTCTATTGACTGATTATGCTCAGTATACTTCCTCAATATCTCGAAGCTCTCAGTACTGAGAGGTAAAATTAGAATATGGACTGAATATTATATTGATATTTCTGAGCAAGAGCTGTACAAACAGATTTCCATTGTCCTGTAGGAGGGTTTAAATGGAGATTTCTACTATACTGGCAGCTATGAGTGTGTATAGCTTGGAGGAAAGGCGTTAACTTTTCATAATATTTGTGTATGACATGCAACTTTGTATGCAGCTGACTAATGTCAATATTACTTCTATGGTCTTATGTAGGGTACGTGGGGGTCTATGATGAAAACAGTGTGTGAATGAGATTATTGGCCACCTTTTTTTAGGGTCAGAGAATTGAGAGTAAAATCTGAATCAAAGAGAAGCAGAAGTTCCAATGGTAAGCCTAGGCCTTAGCGGTTTGCACAATTTCATATGCCACAGTAGGTAGTGATTTTAATATATATGAAAATCAGCCAGAGCTGTGTGCATATGTCTCTTGTAATATCACCGGTGGGAGATTTTCACATGCCTTACAAAGCAGGACTGTTTTCGTTTTTTCCCTCACTACAGTGTTGTCTCAGTAGGGCTCACAATCAGATATCCGTCTCAGTTCCATTGCTTTCAAGAATTAACGGAATAATGCAGTTGCAGTAAAAGGGATGTGAGAGGAAAATAAAGCAAAATCTGATAGTAAAATTACATTTTACAGTATCTTTGTTTACTTCCTTAAACTGTGGTTGGTCTAATCCCATAATTCCCCTGGCAGAGGAGCAAGAAATGAGATTGTTCCTTCTAGTGACATAGCGGCAGCTCATTGAAAATGTAATACACTACTTCCAAGTCACAGGTCAGCTGGCAATCTGAATTTTAAAAGGACTGTGAATAATATTCTATTTTATTTTGAAAATGAACTTTGTGGCCTCCATCATGAATCCAATATATGTCTTGATCTTCTGGGCTCTTGAAGCCCACAGCTCTGGAAGAAGGCCTTTGACTCCTGAACCTAATAAGGAAATCACTTGTTTTCTCATCCATCTTCACATTTTTATAGGGGCTGACACAAAAAGTCCTTTACTTTAAAAGTAATTGATGAAGCATAAAATATGTTATCAAATATTATTGCTTTTTTGCACCTTTTCTACATACATTAAATGATTGTGTTATGCAAGAGGCCTGACGCACTAACACAGAACACACATACAAATATTATTATTAATAATAATATTCTTATCTGTATTATTTATTTGTATAGGTTAGTGTGCACAATGTATGCTTACGATGAAAAGCTTAACATCTGAGCATCTATTGTAATTCTGAACTGAACATGGCTGACAGTGGCAGTGAATTTAAGCGTTAATTACGCACTAACCTTTTCAGAATGGATATTTAGACACGCTGTGTCCTGCGACTCTGAATGTTCAGGAAATGAAAACATCCAACGACCAATCAGTATCTACTCACATTAGCATAGTCTTTTAAAGCCCAATGCCCCAAAACATGCCACGGAAATCCTCTCCTATTTATCTTAAAATAGCCACTTAACTTTGACTGACACTAATTCTTACTACATGGAACTGTAGAAACCCCTTCATTTCCCCCTTCTTTCTCTGTCAGAAAATTACAAAAGACAGAGTTTGTGATGTCCCCAGTGTGCAAATCCCTTTATTCTGTCAGATTACAGCATTTGATATGACGTAGTGCGGCATTCTGGCTTCACATGCCTGACAGAGAGAAGGAACCTGTCAGCAGCAGAGGAGAGCAGTGCAGATCATCACTCTGACTGATCCACAGGCCCAGAGACTGTCATCTCCTCCGACTGTACAAGTCAACACAAATAAAAGTGAGGAAGCAAAAGCCATAATGGCTGGGAGAGATCCAGGCTCATTGTGGCCATTACTTTTAGTCAAACCTTACAGATGACATGATGTGAAAAATGAGCCTGTGTCTAGTCGGGTGCCCATTAGTGAGTGAGCACATTATCTCCCCTTTTTCACATTGAATCTCCTCCATGCATGCAGTGGCAGTTGCTTCAGAGGAGTCACTCACTTTTATGGGCTTTTGACTGCCGTACTCTTTTAAATACAGGGGCCTGCACCAGGCAGAGATGACGCATGGCTGTCAGCGATCTTTACCTCACTGACATATGCCTTCAGAGGATCCCTCCTAAAACCTTCTGTCTAAAACTAAGGGGGACAGCTAACCTCTTCCCTCACAGAGCAGACAAGAATGCATCAAATTGATTATTACAGCAAAGGGGGTGATTTCTAAAAATCTCTATTACTAGACAATTATAGTGTACAGTCTAAGGGAAATCATGAAATACAATTCCCCAAAGCCCTTAAGAGTATTTACAGTTTTTTAAGAAGTATTGAATTTATTATGAGGATTTTTGGGGACAATAATTGTAAACTTGTTAATTAGGCAAACTAAGTCCACATTCTACATTTACATTTTTTGGGAAGTATTGATGTTAACAAACATCAAGTGCAAGGCCCTATTTCTTCACACCTCCCCCAGCTGATGGAGGAAAATCAATTACTTCACTGTGTTCCTGTCACATTGTTGTGGCTGGAATTGACATGACGAACAAGCACTTCCTCCGTGCATCGTCCATCTATCTACACTGCGATAAGTTCACATCACATAAAAAAATCAACTTGCATGGAGACATTTCAACAAATATTTGAACACCCATACAACACTCAAACTAACTTCCCTGACACAATGTCTAATACATAAAGCTTAAACTTTCATTCTACAATGGGAAATAAATCTGGATAAAGTAATACAGAGCAAAGCTCAGAGGTTGTTGTCAGTGACAGGGAGTTCTGGCTTTTCTCAGGCAAGAGTATGAACCAGAGCCGCTTGGTTCAATCTAATCTCTGACAAGAAACAACAAGCCTTTGGGACACCCCCACGGTCCACCTCTATGCCGCACAACATCATAAGCAACACAACGCAGGGGTTAGATCTACTGTAGCTGTCAGGGGAGAAATATGTTTCCATTTTACAACTTCAGTGGCAGAGAAGACCATACAAACGCTCCTCTATTTCCCTCACTATTGCTTACTCGTTTGAATCTCTCTCCTCTCTCTTCTGCTCACAGTTATGTCAGTTTTCCCCCAGTACGCACACTCAGAGGAGTTCCCTGGTGACTGCATCCCATTACTATCCGGAGACTGCTGCACAACAGAGCTGCGCCGCCAATGTCCCCAGTGATACCACTCAAATTCCCACATTGCCAAGTCAAGCAGTGTGCAGGTCAAATGGGATTTGGAAGCCAGCACAGTTTTAAATCAACCTTATCACTTCTGCCTTAAAAAACAAGATTTAAAGGAGATGTATGCACCATAAGTGACTGACTACTGGAAGGTTTGGCTCTATATTTCAGATCATGATTTCGACAAGTTATTTCAGTGGCCTGGTTCAACACTGGCCCCAGGCCTAACAAAGACACCGATTCAATTAGAAATCTTTCTATTCTTTAATGATGCAAATTATGGCTATCAAACACCTTAATAGAGGTCGACCGATATGGGTTTTCTCTGGCCGATGCCGATCTTTAGAAATCAGGGTCAGCCGATTGCCAATTAATGCTGCCGATTTATTTTGGCCGATATTTGGCCGATATGTGCTTGTTTTTAAACCTCTATTTGAAAGATGAAATGTAACACTAATATAAACAGAATTTCTCAACAAAAACATTTATTGAACACTTCACCAATCTACACTTGTATACTTCAATTAAAAATGTATAATGTAAAAACATACTGTATATTGTATAAATAATGTATGAAAAATATATTAAATAAACGAAACAGGTAAGAAGAAAATAAACTTTGTCAAATAAACTTTTCAATGAAAAAATAAAGTTTAGTGCACTTAGCAGCATTTATTAAACTTCTGAGAATACAAATCTGCTTCACAGAAAGTGTCATATTATTAATCTCAACACCTAACTCCTGTTGAATCACATAAGACTAGGGCTATCTAAAGTCAGTTCTTGTTCACCTTGTTTGTTAGATCATTGTTCATTTGTTTGTGTGTTTTATCTGTGTTTTGGGGACCCTACTGTTACATGTCCTGTTGACCTCATTAGGATCTTATCTGAGCAGATTTCTGTCATTCAAACAACTCTTGGCTGTAATTTAAAACTCATCCAGCCAATTTAATAAAATTATGGGTTTTATTCGTGCTCAAGTCCATAGATGCAGTTAATGGATACAGGCACGGAGAACTGAAGGCTCTGTTAGCAACGAATAGCTCCATAGCGGTTAGCTCCGTTAGCGGTTAGCTCCAGTTAGCTCCGTAGTGGATGAGACTGCCACGGACAGGAGTAACAACCAGACTCTGATAAATGACATTCGGGGAGCTTCCACAGCGGTGTGGCCGCGGTGTTTTGTACGGTTTTATTAGTACAGTTAATCCCAAGGCAAGAACACCAGCAACATGCTACTACTACCGGTAGTGTCTGAGCCTGAAGTGGCTGCGCGAGACACACTGCAAGACTTCACGAGAGGAGGGGCTGGAGGCACGCTGTAAAAAATGTCGCCTATTCATGTTTTTGACACTAGGCTGCCCGCAGATGCGCCTGCCTATTAATCGGCTTGATATACTGGGATATTGGCCGATGCCGATTATGTTAAAAAATGCCAAAAATCGGCCGGCCGATTAATCGGTCGACCTCTACACCTTAACAATTGTAATTAAAACGTAACCATACCAGTTCACTTTCATTTCAGCAGTTATTCCACAATGTTCTTGAAGAGCAAACCTTGAAATGCTAATTCAGTTTTTTACCAAAATTACAGGTTGAGTATATTAAGTTATATAATTGTGAGAGTTTGAAGTCTTTCATTTTTAACTTTCATCATACCTGAAAAAGGAAGGCCTGTTTATATTCGGCTAAGGAAAATATGAGCTAATCACAGATATATCATTACTTGTTTGCCAATAAGTAACACAATATTACATTACATAAATGACAAGTATTCTCATTACATAGTTTGCCCACCAGAGAGCAAATGTTTATTTTTCAACTGTTAAAAAGGTCACGTTTAGTACATATGTTCTTTAGAAAAACAAATTTAATTAAAGCTTGTGTAAAATATTTACTTTTTTTTTTTTTTAAACATACATCTTGTTATTGATTTTTTGTAAACTCTTAAATATCAAAATTGCATCATCGTCAGAAATCCAAAAGTAGGCAGGCTATAGTTGAAATTCTCTGCTTACAAATATTAAGGTCAACCGATATTGGCCTATCACAGACATATCGGTATCAACGCATACATTTTCCGATATGCGCCGATATGGAAACTTTTTTTTTTTTTTTTACAGAACATAATGCAGAAATCGATGCTTAGTGTGATTTAGACATGGTGTTATTATGTAATTCTGACCTTTAATTTATACAAGGTCACAGTGGTATTACTTAATACCATTAATGTTGATATTACCAGGACAAAGCTTGGTTATACAGTGGATTGTACTATAAAATGGTTGTGAGGAGTGTTTAAAAAGATACAGTAGATTGTTCACATGGTTCCAGCTATCGCTACAGTCTGTCTGCACTCTGTGTTTATTCAAATAAGTTACTATGATTCCACAAGGATCTCAGGCATGATTGTGCTAATCACCTGACACACCTGATTTTCCAATTCATTTCCCCATTCATCTTGAGCAAATGTAGCAACAGCTTGCAATCTGTTTGTTTTGAGTTGTCAAAAAGGAACCAAAGGCATGTATCAACATGAAATAAATGCTACTGCAAGATGTCACCAGCTGCACATGATATGATGAATTACAATCATATGTTAATCAGCCGGAGTTGCAGTAATGGGTTGTTTACACGGCGTTCCATCACAAACCTTCTTGAAATGTTTTTCATATACAGATATGGATTCTTGAACAGACAGGAGTACACTACCGTTTGCAATACTAATGAACAGATTTAAGGGTTTTGTTTTTGTTCATTTTTTATTGTCTGTTTTCCAGCAGCATAGGAACAACTAAAAATGCATTTATGAAATCAAATGTGTCTTCAATGAAAGATTAACTGAGTTTGTTCATGCGTTTATAATTACTTTGTTTAAATCTGCCCGCCTGTTTTTGTTGTTGTTACACAACTATATAAAACTGCCTCCAAGACTGCCTGACAATATTGGAAACCCAATAATGTTTTCATCCTTCATACCTCAATGTATTTCTATCTGGCATGCATGCAAACTTGTCTGTGTCTGTGTGTGTGTGTGTGTGTGTGTGTGTGTGTGTGTGTGTGTGTGTGTGTGTGTGTGTGTGTGTGTGTGTGTGTGTGTGTGTGTGTGTGTTGGAGGGTTGGCCAGAGAGCAAACAGCAGTAGGTCCAGCAACAAGGTCAATACTAGCACAAGTACCTTTTTATTTCCCCAGCCACCCTCCTGCAGTTTGTCCAGCAAACTTACTAATGACTGGAATAGCCTCACTGCTTCACTTTTGTTTTCCTCAACCATCAATGGGTGAATGAGGAGGATTTAGCAGGTATATACAGTAATGAATTGACCCTGATATTAGAAAACTTACATGATGTGTAGCCTATTTTCTAGATAAAAGGGATTTAGATGAGAAAATCAATATTTAGGTTTAAAGAGTTATAGAGACAGAGAGATACTGGGACTGGGATTTCCCTATTCCAGGCCTGGTATTCTTCATAGAATTTACAGGATTAATGGATTTCCTTTCTCCAAAAAGCTATACATTTATTTTGGAAAATGTTGCTACATAACAGTAGATTAATTTGATAATATTGGAAAAACCTGACGCCTGTTCGCATTTTATATGACAAAATCTATAAATTAATTCAACTGTAATTTCAAAAACTAACCTTAAATTCTTTAAATACAAATTTGGACAGTGATTATTAAATATCAGCAAATGTTGGCATTAACATACTGTACATCCACAAATTATTATTACACAAATGATGTTGAATAAACATATTAGATGCTATTAAGATATACAATACAATATAATACACTATACACTACACTAATACAATATGGCAGCTGTATGCAAAAACCACATGTAAATCAATCCAACTGGTGTTCAGCGACCACTGCTACGCAGACAAAATTTGTTGAACAAAAGAAATCCATCTGTTGTTTTTATCTACAGTTTGTATGGAGTCAGTTTGGACAACATCATGTAGTAAACACTAAGAGTAACATGATATGATCATACCACAATGACATAATTCCAGTAAAATACAATACTATTCTATTGAATTGTTGCCTAAACCAGAGGCAAATGTCCAACAGCTTGAACAAAAATAGCAATATCCATCCAGTCCCAGTAAACACTTAAGTGGGTGGATTTAGAGTTCTCCAAAAAGTAAACAACACACCACCTGACACTTTTGTTGTAGCTGCTATCTGAGCTGCATCTTGTCTGACAACATCAACATGATACAACATCTCAAGCATTAAGTGTGTTGAACATGAAGTATAATGGTAAAGATGCATGAAGTTTTCAAGTCTTAGCTGACTTTAGGACTTTGAGGACTTCAACAGTGCTGTTCAATGAAAATAGCCATACTCTCATAGGGATTTATTAAATAAGTGAAATTGGAAACAAGATAATATTTCAGGAAATTAGAAACAACAATATAATAAAATCATTTTTTACAGCATATGAAATATGTAGAGGGAGTGTAAATAAATGAGAATGAAGAGTAAATAGAAACATCACAAGCACAGACACACTTATAAACTATGCTACAACTAAATTGCTTCCGCACTCCATGGGCTCAATATGCGATTTAAAAGAGCCTGGCGGTGGCAATATTCCTCTGATATGGTGTTTAGTTTTAATAGGAACCCTCAGCTCAAATATGAGCTGACAAACACAGCAAGACAAACACAGTCTCTCTCCGGCAATGAAATATACACTATCAAATAGACCTGTACCTTTTTGAATCCGCTGTGTGGGTGAAACTAAAGCGCAGAACAAACAGCATTCTGATATGGCTTTGAGGGTGATAACAGCGTCTGACAGGGTGGAGAGAGCAGGCTTTGGGCTCGGTGCGAAAACACAACCTGTGATTGACATGATTCCCTGGCCTTAGAGAAGTTTACCTTTTAATAAGAGCTCAGAGAGGCCCTCTCAACAACCTGGTCCAGGCTCTCACCAACAGCAGGCGACGGCTTGGGAGGTGTATGTGCATGTATTTATGTGTGTGGGGGGATTGTTTGTGTACGTGCATGTGTGTATCGACGCACACGTGTGTCTGTGCCCACTTGTAGCAGATTTCAATCAAGGATTTCAGCCATGCCCAAATATCCCTTCTCTTTTGGGCCAAGTTGTTTGAAGAAAATGAGTGGATTCAGGATCAAGAGTCTTTCTGGAGGAATTTAAGTCTGTTTGAGGATTATGACTTCTTCATCCTGTACAAAGCCTGCAGAGAGAGCTATATAGTAGCCGTTGGAGGACAGGCTTACCAATGCATTCCAGACGATGATATAGAAGTGATAAAACCTAGGAAAGACATCATAGTTTTGGGCACAGATCTTCAAAATAAATAGGGGAGTTGAAAACTTTCCAGTTTAACTCTAGAAGAGTAAATCTTTTAGTGTAAGAATATACATGATCAAAAAAATATTATAATATTACTGGTGGATTATATGGATTTGCAATCATAAGAGGATACATAAGGTGACAAGTGAAAAATCTTTTCACCTAAACTCACATACTGCCTGTTAAAGGAGAATTCCGGTCGATTTCAACACGTAGCTCTGTTGTTTGTAAATTTGGAGTGCTGTCAGTAGCGAGAAAAACGAAACCAATTGGTGCTGCCTACACCATGTTATCCTCCTGCTAGCGTTAGCACCCATGAGGCTGAAACCGGGCAAGTTTTAAACGTGCTATTAGCCTCTTAACATGTTTGAAATGTCATTACAAGTGCCTAACCATGTGAAGTGATTCCTTCCGAGTGAACACAGTGAATCTGACTGCAGTAGATGTGAAGGGAATGCATAAAAGTTGTGCTAATTCAGCTCTGTTTAGTTCCGGTGTTGAGACAGCAAGTCGAGTGCTTCGGGACCGTGTACAAACTACAACACCGAAAAGAGATACAAAAATATTTTTCAAAAATAGGCACATGCTTCTTTTTTTTAAAGTGCTGTAGTACAATTAGCAGGAGACAAGTTATAATTGAGGTAAGTTTGAAGACACTACCTTATTTAATCATTAAATTAATTTTCTTTTCGGTGTTGTAGTTTGTAGATGGTCCCTAAGCACTCGTCTTGCCTTCTCAACACCGGAACTAAACAGAGCTGAATTAACACAACATTTATGCATTTCTTTCACATCTACTGCAGTCAGATTCACTGTGTTCACTCGGAAGGAATAACTGCACATTGGTAGGGACTTGTAATGACATTTTGAACATGTTAAGAGGCTAAAAGCACGTTTAAAACTTGCCCGGTTTCAGCCTCATGGTGGCTAACGCTAGCAGGAGGATAACACGGTGTAGGCAGCACCGATTGGTTTTGTTTTTCTTTCTACTGACAGCACTCCAAATTTACAAACAACAGAGCTACGTGTTGAAATTGACCGGAATTCTCCTTTAAAACGTGGCCCTTAAACATAATTGCAAGCCAGCTTACTTGCTTCGTAAAATTCTGCAAACATTTCTTGGTTTCTTGTTTCTGCCAGGGATCGTTTCTCTGAATCCAACAAACTGCTGCAAAAGCCACACCACCTTCCATCTGACTTATAATTATAATTAGCAAACTAACACACACCTTGCCAGCTCTGATCAATATCTTCAGGTTTCAATCAGACTTTCTGCAGCACTGACAACATGCCTAATCTGTTTCTAAGAGATGTCACCACTGACCTGGCCTTCATCGAAACTGCGATCGCCACTCTACAGAAGCTTCATTAGTTATACAGCTGATGAGTGAACTATGTCAGCAGCACAGCCAGCTAGGTGTGGATCATCTCTGAAGGGAGCTCTGATCAAATCTGTCATTATTTACCCTGTTTACAGCATAACCTGAAAGCAAAACAAGAAATCAATAGAAAATGGGGATAAATTACTGTAAATGTCGATATTTAAGACAGCTGAGATAAAGGGCTCTCAGCCTGTAATAGATTCTTTCCATTTACCTTAAGCCTATCGAGCAGAGGGTTAGTCAATTGCTGATAAAACCATTAGTAAGTTGTTGATAAAACAATTTAGTATTATTATAACGCTAAATATAACAAATGAAGATTGTTCAATGGATAAAATCAACATCCAGCAATTACACTGCCTATTCTTTTCCAGTGTATTCTTTGTCTTGCCCTTTCCTTTTCAAATAAATTTTACTATAATTCCTGTAGCCTACCATCAGAAAGATTTAAGCATACAGTGTGTGATATACAACAAAATCCACCAAGTAATGTACGTAAGTGGGTCTGTAAGCCTATTGCAAGAAACAATCAGCCTTCAGACACTAAGTTACTTTCCTTGGCATAGCAGACTGAAGCATTTAACCCTTTTCTTAACTAGTTAGAAAACTGCTAGAGTCATAGTCATAGATATCACCAACAACTTTATTATATTGTTAAGCCCATTAAAGTATTATAAGGGCCAAAGGGTTGTTATGCAACGTGTATACAACATTTAATTCAACACTTTTAAAAAGATGCAGACTCACTGATCTCCCAGCAGTACGAGTCTCATGAGAGCTGGCTTTGTTGAGAAGGTTATGGGACTTTGTTTGACCCCAGAGCAGTGTGATTCTTGGAACTGCGGCTTTGCTGTACTTCACACTTATATCTTTTGTTCTCGATCAAGTGCACCCACCCCCATACAAAATGCAGCCAAACAGACCGAGAGAGGTGATCATTCCGGGCAAAGGAAGCCATGAACGAACAGGAGAGAGGAAGTAGCATCTCCTACAGACAGTCGCTGCAGGGGATGGACTAACTATAGCCACATCAATGACTAACTCTCACAGCAAGGACACCTCCCATCACTTTGAAAAAAAATAAATTAAACAACAAAGGGGGACACTGACATTCACTGCCGTTCAGTTTATTGCACCAAATAACGGCTTGTCTTCCGTCCAGCACAGAATTATTCTTGAGTTCAGCTGCCAGTAAGACAACAGTGAAATAAAAAAGCATTTTAACAACAAAGTTTCCTTCCCAGCAGGAATGATGATTGTTATATGGATTCGTAGATGAAGCAGAAAAAGTCCCCTCATCTACTGGCCTAATATGGTCATTCCAACACAGGAGGAGACCCATCTTTGTACTTCTTCATGAATTACATACACAATCAATAATGGAAAAAATATACACTGCGAAAGGCCTTAGTCGCACTGCCTACAAGCGGCATTGATAAATGATTTTGTGCCAGTTATGACAGCAAGGTGCATACAGTGAAGAGAGTAGAAGGCCTTTTTAATAGTGCAAGCAGAGAATTAAATCAAACCCAGGAGGGCCTCCTCTGGAAAGGAGAGATGCTGCATCTCTCTGCTCTAAATCACAGCTCTACTTAAGCCCAGCCCTCTCTTTCCCCATATTTCTACATTATCAGAGGAAACCTGTCACTGCTGTCTATGGGAAAGTTTACAAATCATGATTTATCAGAGAGAGGATCTCTAAACACCTGTGTGAGAAAATAAGCATCCCATGCATTATTATTTATAGGACAACATTTGTTTTTGCCTTCCTTTGAGTCAAGAAAGTATCTCAAACATTGTACATATACTTTACAATGTATTTAGATTGTTATCCAGTGCTGAGATGTTTGATGAATGCCTTAAAATGTAAAAACATATTGAAAAAATGCTGATGATATGCAATATAATTGCCATTTTCACTATGGCCTCTGTGTACCTGTAATTCCATGTGCAAACTATGTGCTCCTTTCAAGTCCTCAGTGTAAAACCCTGTAGCTTCGTATTACCCAGGAAGGGAAAAATAAAGAAAGGCTTAAAAAAGGAGTGAAAAGTTTCCAAAGGTCAAAAATTAATCAAACTCATTACCTGTGGAAGAGAGGAATCCTGGTTGCTGCTACCTCGTTTAGCAGATTTTTAACCTCTATTTTCTTATCAAAGGGGTGGAGATTCCCAAAGGAGCAGACATCCATGGCTTCTCATTTACATATGGATAAGTGAATCATAATGATCCTCCTAGGCCTGCTGGGGACACAAACATTATAGTTTTTAAAAACAAAAACGGCTTACAGCTTACAACTCACATACAGTAGACAAACATCATTATATCACATAGTACTCAGGTAATTACTGCATTACTTATTTTTAAAAGCTGAGACTGTATGCATTAAGAACCCTAAACCACAACCCAGTTTCAAGCAACTTTGTGCAATACAAACAGGCAAAGCCACACCAGATGGGGAGAAAAAAATCCTACTTACTGGCCACCGAGGCCAGTTGCTACCACTTTATCCAGTAAATACTGAATACAGAAGAAAGCCACAGAGTGATCGCCGTATGAGGGAAAGAAGTGAACCCAGGGTGATGGGCACTCACTCCATTGTCTGGTCTCTGTTGCTAATGCAGAACTTTCTCTAGGAAGGAGCTTCTTAACGAGGAAACGCACTGGTGGCAGACAGAGGCAGATGGTTGGATGACATAAGCCTGAATAGGTAAGGAGCTTTTTACGTATAGGAAATATATTAGGAAATCATTACTGCAAATATCAACAACAAAAAACTTAGCCGTCAAAGGGGAACAGTGTGTAAATTTATGCTGCTGAGTGGAGACTGACATTGTCAAATAATAAAACCAAAAATATAATTAATATTACGTCTGTATGTTACCTGTGAAAATATGTGATTCAACAAAAACAGTAATGAAACATAAAATAGAAAAGTGTACACTGTACATATGCATTAAACATTAACAAGAAGTAACATGTTAATATAATTTGCAGGAAAATGCTCAACATTAATGGATTTTTATTATTAATTTTGTTCCCTTAACATTTCGGTTTCATACTTTACATTTCTATACAGTACTTATCTGAAATAGGAAGTTGAAATTAATCAATCCTAAAATCAGGATCAGTGTAAAATGTTTTCTCACAGGGAAAAAGATATGAGACCGCATTTAGAGTACTTCCTCAAGCATAAATAGCTGAGCCTAATTTGAGCTTATTTGGGTTGGTTTATGGCCTAAACATGCCGAATGTTTGACGGCAAAATTTTCACTGGCCACAGAAATGTAAAGACAACATTCAGTTGGTACAAGTCCCCATATGGTAACACTGTGAACTGGTCTTTAACATCTAATTAAACCCAAACAATTAACCTCTAACTCCACCCCCCTCCTGATCAGGAAATATGTTGTTTTTATAAATTGAATGTTTTTATTTAACAATGATGAAAAATAAGTTATAACTGTAAACTGCATTTTAACATTTTAGGCCTAGACATAAAAAACAATTTACATTAATAGTAGTAGGATTCAAAAGTCTTATTTTCCTCACAAGAAAAAAACAACAAAAAAAACATAAAAAACAAGAAAACCGTTAATGCTCTAAGGGAAGTCCAGGCTGTAAATGTGCACAATATTCCACATTATATACATGTCATTTCAGAGAGCATTCCAAGTGACGCAGTGTCAAATCTGTGTGACAGATTTAGGTGAACGCTGGTGAAGGGAGCCCTGCGTGGGAAGAGCGGCTTAGGGCTGACTCAAGCAGCCAGTACAAGATCTCCAACAGGCAGAAAGGAGCCCTGCTTACTGCAGAGCCGCTGCCTGTCCAGGCCACCAACACTGACAGCCAAGCAATAACCTGACACCACTGCCATCTTCTGACTACAGTCACATATGACTCTTTGTGGCAGCTTTATACTCATGAACTTCATACTAAGTTAGAAGGCATTGCATTTGCTAAGAGATTGACAAGAAAACAAAGAAGAGGCAACCTTTTAGAATGTTACAACAGCCATGGTCAGGTGTACTCTGCAAATAAAAAAAATAAAAAACATATGAACATATCTAATAATCTGTAAACTGATTTGAACTATAAACGTAATGGTATACAGAGCTTAAACTGAGAAATAAGCAACTGGATGAGACACAGTATGTGGGGGTTTCATATGTGGAGCTAATATTTTTCTTTATTTCTAATGTTATGTCTCCCTCTTTTGGTGGCTGCTGCAGAAAGAAAGCAGGAGATAGCAATTCCTGCAATTAACACCTTAACCTAGATCAGAACTTCAAAATAGGAAGATCCTTTAATTGTATTTTCAATGAAAACTGTTCACTTGAGTTTTTGTTACTCTGAGTGTTTTTATATACCATTTTAAGTGCATGCAGTGATAAGTGTATGCAGTGAACACTGAATTTAAATAGTTTGCTATCTAAAATCACTGGGTTAGGCATTTCAATTTAAGAAGTGATGAGATGTCATAGCTTTCTTTAGTTTGATCACATTTGAAATGTCAAAGGTGACCTTTTATATAGCATTTTCAGGTTTATACTTGTATTTTGTGTTTGTACTAGAAAATGTTTACATGCTTTAATGTTCAAAAAACACTTTATTTTCCTCATACTGCCCGTGGCTGCTGCTCCTGTATTCATACTCTGTCTGAGACACTCTGTAACGCCTGTCTCTGAAAGCCCCCCTCCTGACAAAGCTCAGTCTGCTCTAATTAGCCAGTGTGTTTCCGCATTTCTGAGTCTCCTGGAATCTCCACTCCGCTGTTGTTTCACTAGTTGCAGCTGGAGCTACTGAAACAGAGTATATAGCAGGACTTTGTACCGTGAAAAAACACCAATAAAGGCTTCTAAACCGAATACCACACAACCAGACATGTCCCAGCAGTAATGTCACCCGAAATTGGGGAGAAATAAGCAACATTGGCCACCAAGATTACAGCTATCTGGCATTAGCATGCAGCTACTTAATAGTTAGCAGTAGGCCAACATTAGATTGTAATGGAATGGAGCAGCACTTTCTACCATCATAAATCACAGATAAAGGCTTCTGAACAAAATACTACCCAAAGAACATGTTTCAGCAGTAATGCAACCCAAAATTGGGGAGAAATTAACAGCATTGGCAGCCAAGATTACATGTTTCCCTGGCCTCAGCACGCAGCTACTATAGTTAGCAGTGGACACTAATAGAAAATAGTAGCACTTTCTACGCAGATAAAGGCTTTTAAACCAAATACTACATAACCGGAAATGTTTCAGGAGTAATGATGTGACCCGGAATTGGGGAGAATTTAACAACATTGGCAGCCAAGATTACATCTTTTACTGCTGTTAGCATGTAACTACATGCAACAATGTACAACACCGAAATAGCTTTAAAAACACAACAACAATAACAACAACAACAACAACAACAACAACACTCCAGTAGTTCCTGCCTGAAGCAGATGACCATTCATAGAAGGTGGGCTTACGTAACACTTAGCCAAGAGTAGAAAAAACTGTTCAGAACTGTTTCGGTGTTGTAGTTTGTAGACGGTCCCTAAGCACTCATCTTACTGCCGTCTCAACACCGGAACTAAACAGAGTTATGAATTAGCACAACTTTTATGCATTTCTTTCACATCTACTGCAGTCAGACACACTGTGTTCACTCGGAAGGAATCACTTCACATGGGTAGGCACTTTTAATGGACATTTAAGTTTATGTTAAGAGGCTAAAAGTATGTTTAAAATTTGCCCTGTTTCAGTCTCCTAGGTGCAAACTGTAGCAGGAGGATAACACGGTGTAGGCAGCACTGATTGGTTTCGTTTTTCTCGCTACTGACAGCACTCCAAATTTACAAACAACAGAGCTACGTGTTGAAATCGACCGGAATTCTCCTTTAATTCATTCTCAAATCTGGGAGCTCCCTGACATCTAGTGGACAAAATCTAGACTGTTTTTGGAGACCACAGGCCAGCTGCACTGCACGTGCAAATGTGTGTGTTTATATGTGTCATCCTTGTGTGTGTGAGTTGTGTGTCCCCCCCCCCACCCCCGAATAATGCCCAATAACAACCTAAACCAACTTAACTAACCACCATAACCTAGTCCCTGAAACAATACCATTGAGTTGAACAAATCTCTAACAGAGTCGACAATATATGCTTTACATAAGTAGTATTTACAGCAGATATTTATCTGATATGGATTACATGTATATTGTGCAGAGGTTGTTATTATTCTGTTCACGTCTTTAGCTGACATAATCCCTTATGAAGACAAACTAATTTAGGACAGTGCCAAAAAACTGTTTTCCAATCAGTCTGGCAATATTCTCAGTCAACAATGTTGAACACAGCACTAATTCTAAGTCCAGTAGACCTAGAACTGAAAGCTTGCCAGAATCAATACTCAGACCCAGTTTTATTGGGCCAAATTCAAGACTGGAATTTTGAAAGTAATTGAGGCCAAGAAGTTGCTAAATAGAGGTTAGTTTACAGTATGGGCCAATAATTATTAATTACTGAGACATCCAGGTTACAGGCTTTAAATGTTATTTCACAGTCTTCTGAAAATGACCTAAGAACAGGGAGCAGAGCTGTTGGCTGACAAGCAAATACAAATTTATTTTTTAAAAGCTCAAAGGCACACTATCAAGGCAGCAGGTATAGGTCTTGGCTATATTACACAGCAGTAGTAAGAGTCTTGTAGGCAGTGGAATTAAGTGTCATTTACCTAACCAGTTCAAGTTCAATATTTACTCAATAAGAAAAAACTAATGAATTGTTAATGTTGTCTGCAAATTACTTACATTGCAAAGAATGCAGGGGCTACTGCCACTTGAAAGTGGCAAACAAATGTGTCAATTATTTTATTTTTTTTATTTTTCTTCTATTTTAATACAATACTCACATTCCCCTATGTTCAAGGAAAGAGTTATTGATCATCATTCCTCTTGTTCATACTGGCTGTAAAGAAATCCCTTACTAGGGTGACTCCAGTGTAAGAGGCGGGGTAACAAAATCCACAGGCCTTTAGTGCTAAACTGCATTTTTAAGTTCAGCTGAAGGACATATGAGGCTTCAGCTGTCTTTAGAGTCTCGCTGATATACTTTTTTTTATTTTATGTGATCAAATAAGGACATCAGGGATGAACAAGTATTAGCCACCACAACATGAGAGATAGCAACCATACTAGAGCTAACCCGATGCAAGATATGCCAGTTTGCGGTTGATGGGATTAGACAACTAGTTTGGTCGCCCATGCACAGAGACAATAAACAATAAGACACAAGTCAGACAGGTCACAGCAGACAACACATGAGACACACATACTAACACATATTCCAAAAGAACATTGGTAAAGCTTAGAAGCATGCATAGTCACTTTTTGTCAAGAGTCTCCGTGTCACCCTGGACAGCACCCTTTCCTGTGCACCTCACATAAAAAAACATCACCCAGACTATTTTCTTCCACCTTCGCAATATCTTTAGACTCTGCCCATGCCTATCTCAATCCAGCACTGTAGTCTTGGTCCACGCCTTCGTTACATCCCATATTGACTACTGTAATGCTGTTCTCCTTGGCCTTCCCACAAAACTGCTTACCAGACTTCAAATCATTCAGAACTCTGCTGCCCGGATCATTAAACGCACAAAGTCTTCCGACCACACCACCCCCGTTCTCATCCAGCTACACTGGCTGCCTGTTCAATACCTGATTAATTACAAAAACCTTTTGCTCACTTTCAAAGCCCTCCACAACTTAGCCCCAACCTACATCTCTGATCTCCACCAGGATTACACTCTCTCCCGCTCTCTGCCTTCCTCCTCTGCTGGTCTCCTAACCCATCCCCATCGCACGCCTCTGCACCATGGGTGCGAGGGCTTTCAGCTGCCCTGTTCCCAGGCTCTGGAACTCCTGCCTCCACACATCAGTCAGTCCGACACCATAACATCATTCAAATCCACCTCAAAACCCATGTGTTTAAAACTGGCTCACTCTCTATAATGTATACCATGCATGCACGGTGTTTCCTTTCCCACAACAGTACTGCTGCTTCAATCCCCCCGTGTCACATGTCTCTTGTTCCATCGTGTTTGGTCTACTGTTTGTCTTTGCCATGTCTCGCTGTTTTATCTGTATGAGCTTCTATGTTGTGGACTCTGTCTCCAGAAAACCACCCCAAATCTTTTCATTACATGACGCTAATTAATTGGTCCATTAGATGTAGCATAGGTGTTGGATCATCTTTCCATTGCATGACTATATGTCCACTGTGATAAGGGCTATTCTAATGAATTTCAGGTTGTTTTAGTGACTTTTCCAGGTTCGACATAGCAATGGCCCTGGGCCAGTAAAACAGCATGTCGGGCAAGTTGCTGGCCCATTCGGGCCAGTGATATTGTTTGCCAATCAAAGTCACAAGTCAATTCTTTGTAAATTGGTGCTAATGTTAGGTGCAACACTATCTAACGTTGTTTGAAATGGAGTTTGCTAACGTCAACAAATGACCGCCGGCACCCGCCACAAAGAGCCCACACATGCTTTGGACCTTCAGCAGAAGCTGCAGCAACTCAAACCCAGCCAGACCGGAGCTGCTGTCCGCTCTCCTCCTTCGCCGGGAGCTAGCTAGTAATATTAGCGTACGTCGCGGGGCCTCCACCAGACTCCAGCTCCGATCTGACTGGGGTCGAGTTGCAGCTCTGCAAATTCAGCTTTGCAAAATCAGCTTTCCCAGTGCCGCGTTCAACTGTGTCGGAAATTTTACAATCATTTCCAAATGAACGCATAAAATACAGGGTTTCCCGCAGCACTTTGCAGTTCGGGCGGCCCGCCTAAGCTGGGGAACCCTACCGCCTTAACTAGGTCGTCAAAAAAAAAAAAAAGGCCGTCAAGTGCATTCTTTTGCACTTTAGTGTTGTATAGTTTGTATACTGTTTGTTAAAATTGTTTCAGTTGTTAAGGACAAATATTTTTAACCATTTGTATAGTGTTGTATAGTTTGTATGGTGTTTGTAATGAAAATAAGCATCAATGGTCCACTTGTAAAAGAGTGCAATTACCAAAGGGCCCTTGAATTGATCTTTTTAAAACCAAGGATAGCTTGTAGCGATGCTAGATGTCAGCTCTGCCATAACCAGTGACTGTGATCACCTTTGCACATTTTGAATGTTGTTTTGCACTTTCTTATTTATTCTTATATATTATTATTTAAATTTTATATTTAGTGTTTAATAAATAATTGTTAAATGTAGTACAGAGTCTGTAGTCCCGGTGGGGAGGGCCAGTGTGGAAAAAATGTCATGTTGGACGGTCCGTGTACTTGGTGGCCAACGGATTTTCGTTTTGAAAGGAAAAAAACAAAAACGAAAAACGGCCAGTTTCCCAATTACCATTAGTAAATAGGAAAACAAAAAACGGAAAACAACCATGAAACTTCCCAAGTTGAATATTTAGATCAGGTCATAGCATGGTCAGTCCCATCTCTGAGGACCCTTTGCCTGAGATGAATGTAACAGCAAAGAGGATCGTAACAGTTTCACACGCTTTGGTAAGTTTCCTGTTTTTTGATTTTTTTAGATAAACAATGTCAATATTCCTTAGTTATTGATTGAACTTGTTACCCTATTTATCCAAAATGATACTTTTTCAACCATAGTGGGTCAAAATTGTGTATTTCAATGACATTGAGATGGCTAGCAACTGGGAGAAAACTAGCTAACAGTTTTGGAGGGAAAAAACAGCTAGTTAGTTTTTTCTCAGTTGTGCCCTAAAGATTCCCACCTTTGTTGATACAAGTTTATTTGTTATAATTCCACCCCAAACATATATACCGATTGGCATTACATGCAGTGCACTGCCAGTCAGACACAGTAGTCGTGTCATCTAGAGACACTGATGTGCTTGTGATTCTGGTTTCCCATTTCCCGCAAGTAGCATGTAAAAAACTCTGGCTGTTGTCTGGTACCACAAGGAAGCCACAATATATACCCATTGATGCTGTTTTTAACAAACTGCCAAATGATTCAGCACCAAGCCTTGTAGCATTTCATGCACTAACTGGTTGTCATACCACATCATACATTGCAAGTCACACCAAAAGTACATCGTGGAAAGTCTGGAAAATGCACCATAAATTGCTCAGCAACCTCGGAATTGGTGATCTCACGGAGGAGACTCAAAGATCTTCAGAGGCTTTTGTCTGCAGAATATATGATGTGCATAAAACAGACTCTGTTGATGCAGCAAGGCATATACTTTTCTCCAGGACAGGTAAACCGGAAGCAATGCCGGCGACAAGCGATGCGCTCCACTTCCATCTGCTGAGAGTACACTACCAGGCAATGGTTTGGAGAAATGCTCACTATGCTAAACGAGCTTCCTTCCCCCTTGGACATGGGATGGAAACATGGCGATTCAGGACTACAGCCCATTCTTATGTCACAGAATCCAATACCTGAAAGTTGCCTGGAAATGATCCTGTGTGCCTGTAAAAAACAATGCACAACACGCCAGTGCAAATGCCGAAAATCAGGGCTGTTATGCACAGCAATGTGTGCATGTCAGAGTGATGACCAATGTCCTTGTTTAAATGTGGAGTTGTAGTCCTCAAGTATACCAAGGCAAGGGGTAACCAAATAACTTGGAAAAGGACTGCAGAAAGAAATACTAGTCAAAATGAAATTTGAAAAAGACAAATGGCACACAAGCAAACTAGAAAGGTATAAAAACAATTTACCAAAAACAATTTACAGAGGGAGTGAACTACAGAACTAAAAATCTAACAGAAAAAAGCAAAGCAATTAGCTACAAACATGAAAGAAAATATACAGAAACAAGATGTGATCTGTAGATCTGTTCAAGGGAAGTTTCATGGTGTTTTGGGGTTTTTCGATGTTTGAATTAAGAGCATAAATGCTTTGTTTGCATAAAAAAATGAAATCTCAGGCAACTTGCCATGGTGTTTTTCTTAGTTATTATGTAATATGGAATACATCACATATCATATATACACTGGGAACATTTAAGAGTGATATTGATTGAATATTTATGTCGACCTTAAAAAATGACACAAATAATGCTTAATTTCACCTTAAAAGTTGGTATTTTGCATCTATATAAAAAAGGCACTGAGCCTCCACTATATCCTTGCTCTGACCCTAGACTTTAGATCTAGAAATTTCCTCATCTTTGATTGCCTACTTACAAAAAAACTAGGAGGAAATGGTCCAACGACTGAGCAAGATAAGCAATTTGGCGGCCATTTTGATATGCAAATTAGAAGGTCAAAAACTCACAATTTCGCTTGGGTACCAGTTTTTTTGGATTCAGCACCCTTGAAATATGTAAAGTAGGCCGGTTCCCGACTTGTACCCATAAATGCTCCTCACTTTCACTTTTTCGGTACATCCCGTCTAGACTATAATTGTGTCGATGTTTGCAGTGATACCTACAAATATAGTAACAATCCTACCCTTATTTAAAATGTTACTCAAGAAATACATTTGTCCTTACTTTTGGATTTCCCTAATGTCCTTCCTGGGTAACAGACCTTAAAGGAGAACTCCGGGCAATTTTTACGTTAATCTTGATCGCTATACTTTTTTGAGTACTGTCTATAGCAAAAACCACGAGCCGAATTGGTGCTAGCAACATGGAGCTTCTGTAGCTAATGCCCAGAGCTCCCGTTAGCTAAAACGACAGTTATGGGGGCATAAGCTAAAGAGTGCCTTTGTGCCTCTTAACAGACTCAAAATGCTATTAAAATGTCTGTGCAACATGAACAGGGCCCTTACATGACAACAAGATGCATTTAGCAACTTAGCCATTGTTGAAATTCACATACCCTGTTAGCTGCTAGCTGCCGTCTGGGATGAGTGAGTGTGTTCAGCCAGGCTTTGGTAATAATCATCACGCTGCAGTCCCGTGTGTATTTGTAACATAAATATCCATTTAGTGTGCAATCCATCTGGCGCTGGTGAGTAGGAGTCTTGTCCGTGTCGATCGTTGTGGTTTCCTTAGCCGGGCTAGCATGCCCGGCCGGCGTCCCTGCCTCTGCTTCCTCCCCGCCCTCCTGGCTTCACGTGGCCGACAACAATCCAACAAGCGCCCGCTGGTCTGGTGGATGTCTTCCAGAAGACCGTTCAAGCCTTTGCCGCGAAAAATTGTATTTTATTTCCCCGTCAAAAATAGGTAATTGAGCACTGTAGTGGTTATGACCATATTAGTGACTATGCTACATGGAAACGGACCAAATTATGTTTGGGTCCTGTACAGTAAAATAGTGTTTTAGACGGCTAGCTGTAGTATCGCTAAGTCTCGTGGGAATTCAGTTGTAGCAGGAAAAAGGTAAATAGTAGTGTGCAGGTTGGAGGAGCGTAGTGTGTGAAGAGTGAAGATCGGAGTTGTTCACAAGGGAAGAAGTTTGGAGTAACATAACTGGAGAATATAGAAGATACTGAACACATGGAAGAGGCGTTTGAGTTTGATGGTCGTCCTTATTTATTCGAACCCGAGTATACAGACGAAGAACTAGCATCACAAGAGTTGGAAAGAACGAGACAGACAGAGGGGCAACTGGCAGATGAAGCATCTGCTTCAAGGACACGGATTTCGGGCAACTGGTGGTGTTTGTGTGGGTGTTGTGACCCAATGCCTACCGAGGAAGAAAGCCTGTGCTGTAAAGAGTGGGATCTCATACAGCCAGGTAACGAAAACTGCGTCACCTGTATAGAGGAATTTGCTATTTACCTTTTTCCTGCTACAACTGAATTCCCACGAGACTTAGCGATACTACAGCTAGCCGTCTAAAACACTATTTTACTGTACAGGACCCAAACATAATTTGGTCCGTTTCCATGTAGCATAGTCACTAATATGGTCATAACCACTACAGTGCTCAATTACCTATTTTTGAGGGGGAAATAAAATACAATTTTTCGCGGCAAAGGCTTGAACGGTCTTCTGGAAGACATCCACCAGACCAGCGGGCGCTTGTTGGATTGTTGTCGGCCGCGTGAAGCCAGGAGGGCGGGGAGGAAGCAGAGGCAGGGATGCCGGCCGGGCATGCTAGCCCGGCTAAGGAAACCACAACGATCGACATGGACAAGACTCCTGCTCACCAACGCCAGATGGATTGCACACTAAATGGATATTTATGTTACAAATACACACGGGACTGCAGCGTGATAATTATTACCGAAGCCTGACTGAACACACTCACTCATCCCAGACGGCAGCTAGCAGCTAACAGGGTATGTGAATTTCAACAATGGCTAAGTTGCTAAACGCATCTTGTTGTCATGTAAGGGCCCTGTTCATGTTGCACAAACATTTTAATAGCATTTTGAGTCTGTTAAGAGGCACAAAGGCACTCTTTAGCTTATGCCCCCATAACTGCCGTTTTAGCTAACGGGAGCTCTGGGCATTAGCTACAGAAGCTCCATGTTGCTAGCACCAATTCGGCTCGTGGTTTTTGCTATAGACAGTACTCAAAAAAGTACAGCGATCAAGATTAACGTAAAAATTGCCCGGAGTTCTCCTTTAAAATCCATAAATTACCCATAATGCAATTGCATAGTCATGAAATATGATATTACATCATAAAGAAGATTTTGGAGGACCCCAAAACATCTGGAGAGTTTAGTAATTCTCTCTTAAAAAAGTTTTTATTTTGCTTTTTCGGTCACTGGTGAACTATGTCCAAAAATCATGTGTCTTTCTGGATAACGCTAATAAAACATATTTGATGTTTTGATATTTTAAAAAATGCCATTAATGTTTTAAAGGCTAAGATATATTTTAGCTGAGTATGCCATGTGTGACAGAGTTTTGGTGGGAAAATCATGTTTTTGTCCTTCCTGGATAACGGTTTGTCCTTCCTGGATAACGAAGAGCTTCTGTTACCCAGGACATGTCCTCTGTTATCCAGATTGGACATGTTAATGAAAATAGTTTTTTTTTATTAGTATTTATCACGTTTCAAGCATTGTGTTGATAATGTTAGATTATATTAATAAAATAATATGTATTTCTTTCATCTTTTATGGCATTTTTGCATTATGTCATTTCTGGCTAACGGGATGTCATCCCGAGTAACAATGACACAGTCAAGTGTTTAAACTCAGATTTTCATGGTATATTACACAATCATGTTTTCCTCAGTTGAGTATACAATAATAACCTGATAACCTTTACTGTAAAGCATTTCAAGACTTCTTTCATCATTTTTCTGTTTTTGGCATGGAATATTGTGTGACCAAAATCAAACAATGAGCCCATTTAATTTAAAATACCCAAATATATCATATTAATTGTGTTAAAAACTTAGTTTTTTTGAACAGTGTGCATTTGCTTAGCTGTAACTATGGATATGCCTAAACATTTATATGCTTAAAAGGTAGACATTTAAATATTTTTTAAATCCATTCCCGTTACCCAGGAAGGACATTTTTCATGGAATAAATCACATGATTCATCAAAAAAAATTAAATTGCATTTCTAAATTAAATTCCTGTTGTTGAGATGTATATAGAACACTCTAATGAAAATAGAAAGTGCTTGAGTTGGCATTTTTTGACACTTTCATTTATTTTCAAATTTTAAATCCTTATTCGTCTTTGATCCTAGTACATTCAATGAATGAGCTTGTATTGTGTAATTGTATGTCTATTGTTAAAAGAGAAATACTGACTACCAATACACTGTGCTTCCCATTCCTCTTATTCAAAATTACACTCAAGGTCTTCTTCCTAGAAGGAAATCAGTAAACTAGTAACGTTACCCAATCACTTGATATCCGAACAGTATAACGTTACCGAAATATTTTCACATTAGATAATAATAGTTCATAAAAAATATCTAGCTTGACTTTAAGTTTTGCACAAAGGTGCTCTCAACAGGTAGCTAAGGGGTAGGCCCTCAGTTTGGTGTCGACATCGACTTCGCCTTCACATAGGCTAACTACTAGCATTGAAGCTAACTAACGTTACCTGTTAAGGTAGCTAGTGCTTCTTGAGACTTTAGCATTTGGTCACAGGGTAAAGTTTCTAACTTTGAAAAACAAAGCAGGTCGTTTAAACCACTTACCGCTGTTTTTTTTTAACACATCCCCATGTTCCTCACGGATTCTTCTATTAAGGTTGTATCCAGGTGGGGAAAATATTCCTGCTAATTGATTTTCACCAATTTACACGTCGATACGATCCTGCCATTCAAATATGATAACCGGAAGTGCCATACAACCTTGCTATCCTTGTAAAGGGCGTCATCAAAATTAAATTTAATTATCAGATGAATTTGCATAGTTCGATAGGGAAAGCAATGGAAATGTGTCTCCCTGCTGCTGTTTTGCTTGCCTTATGAAATGTTTTATTTGTGCACTAATAACTAAACTATAGCCTACTATGACAATTAGCATAGTAGCCTATGTAGTATGATAGACTGTAAAAATGCAACTAATTTTAAATGTGCTGCCCATTGATAGGTCTACATTTTTTGTTTTAGATGTAAGAGACTGACTGTGATCAGGTTTTCAAAGTTGATCCCATAATGCAGGCCTAAATGTAGACAAGATGAATGAGCTACTGTGTTGCTTTTATCTGTACTGGCGATGCATAAAAAGAAGAATAGAAGAAGGTATGGGACAGTGAGTTGTCAGGGTAATACTTTCTAACAAGATAATAAATAAGTTGAAAAATATTAACAACCTTGATGGACACAACACTGCTGAATGACTCATCATCCCTGTTGCCTGTCTCTTTAATCAAAGCTATAGTATCCTCTCTCAGAAAGCCGCAGTTCAAAATGTCTGATTTGTTGAGGCAAATGTAAAGTCTATTATATCTGAAATACGTTCTGAGGATGTACTTCTCTATACATAGAACCTGGCAAATTATGTGCACAGGAGAGTGTCAGTCATACTTCTACCTGTCTGGATTGATGGAGGCAAATAATGAACACTGACAAGGACTGCATGCAGTAGACTACACAAGCCTGCTTCCTCTTCAACATGAAAGTAGCTAAGATTTGAGGAGAGACTCTGGAGGACTGCAGGGGACATCAGGTCACCATCTGAGCATTTCCAACTGAAGTGGTAATTCTGCAGAGAGCAGGTAAATACAACACCTGCTTACTTCCACTCATAGACTGCAACACTTTGTAGGCTTTGATAGGGAAAAACTGCATAGGATTAAGTGCTGCTGCTAGTAATGTTTCTATCATTAAGGCTACCAAGAAGAAACTGAAAATAATAAAACTTTAACACAGTGCTTTAGTTTGAACTCTGCATATATGTTGGCAGTTCTCCTTACGTGCATTAGATGGCACTATTGTCCTTATAATGTGGTGGTTAAACCCACACTCAAATTAGAATGTCCTTAAGTCAGCATTACTGAGACAAGCACTCAGCAGTCTTGTATAAAGTACTTGAAAGCAATACTTGAGTAAAAGTACAAGTATCTTACCAGAAAATGACTTTGATAGAAGTTAAAGCTTCCTTTTAGAATATTACTTGAGTAAAAGTCTTAAAGTATCTGCTATTTACTGTACTTAAGTATCAAGAGTATTTTTCTGATATTAAATGTACTTAAGTATTAGAAGTAAAAGTAAAAAAAGCTTTGATTATGAACTTTATGGCCAAAGTAACGTTATCTTCATCACCACTGTCGTCGGAGTGGTCATCGTCTGTTACCATGGTGGCAGAGCCTGCACCAGGTGCTTCCATGACACTGTCAGTCATTATGCTTCCTCTTCTTCTTTAGTTTTGGCCTATGTTTTTTTTTTTTTTTTTGCCGCTTGGCAACAAACAGGCATTAGGTCACCAACTGGAATGGAGGGTGCATTATCTTGGCAATTTAGGAGCAATAATTAGCCAAACCTGCTTTTTTACAATATTTTCCAGATTTTATTTTGTAGTAAAGCGGGAATAAGATGCTTAGGGGAAATGTAGTGGAGTAAAATTATACATTTTATTTAGGAAATGTAGTGGAGTAGAAGTAAAAGTTTCCGGAAATATAAATAACGAAGGAAAGTACAGATACGTGAAAATTCGACTTAAGTACAGTAGCGAAGTATTTGTACTTCGCTACATTACAACACTGGCACTCAGCATATCTGATATCAACAAGTTGAAGATGGTTTCTATTTTTATGTGAAATATGTTGAATGCTGTGTGTTGTGGTATAATATAGTTACAGGTTTGGTGTCATTAATGCAAGTTTTTAGTAGCGATTGATGATCATGTAATGACTCGACTGCAGAGCAAGAGAGAAATGCTGTCAACACCATAAAGAATCATTAAACACAACTGGCTTGGAACATGGTCATCACAAATTGTTGCAACAAATTACCATATGGTTATTTAAGTATTTAAAACATTAAAACCTATATTCATAAGACTATGAAACCACTGTTTTCATGTTAATAATTTTCTCAGATGCAAAAAATCAAGGCAAGAAACATCTGCATAACTGTTGTTGATGCATAAAATATGACATCTTATATAGTCTTATTTCTTGTGATACCTACTGCTTCATGTACCTGGAGTTAATATCGCACAAGCCCGGTGTTGTCATTTTAAATGAAGATGCATGGTGCTAACAGGCTTACATCCTGCAGCCACTTTGCCTTCATGTGTTCTTGTCGTGATGAAGGATTACCTCACATTCCCTATCTTATCATACATTCTACATTGTACTTTATGAAGAGCACCAATTGTAAACACGCAGAGTGCTTGATTGTGTTCATTAATTATTTGATATTATGTGATCACAGAAGAATAGACTTTGAAAAGACAGATCGTGGTAATCCTATTTTCTTGGAAATATCTGTGAAGGTGATTGAAAGTGTCAAGACGGCCTTATTATAAATGATTCAGAAAGCATGAAAAGTAAAGTATTTCTGTACAAAATGCCATAGGAATATGGTGTACAACACATTGGAATATATATATATATATATATATATATATATATATATATATATATATATATATATATATAATAGAAGAAGCATAGAGAAATATATACATCTCTATTGTCCGTAAATATTACAACAAACCATTCTAATATTTAATGAGAGAGCCAGTTAGATGAGCAATGCAATTGTAGAGACAATTAAAATTATCTGCAAAATGATCAAGCACACATTAAATTCTGAGAATTTGCCTCTGTTGCTTGACCAATACCGCATGAAATCTTTGCCGAACACACTGCATGAGGTATATACAGCATGTCCATAATGACAAAAACATATGTTGTTAATACAGGCTGTATAATTGCAGTGCTTGCTGCTGTTAAGTCTACTGTATAAAGGTAAGTTCTTACGACAAGATGAATGTCCTCTTGGGGCAATGCAATCTGAATAATTTGTCCATGAATTTGAGTTCCAGGTGTACAGTATGAACAGCATGGGGTATTATGTAGGAGAGAAATGTTTTTTCACAACCTATATAGATCAAGGTGGTGCATGCTCCACATCAAAATGGAATATTTTCCCCACCTGACAGAGCTTGTCTGACAGGGGTGCTGTGTCTCATTATAGGTGACTCATTATCTGCACTACTTGGTGTGTCTGTGTGTGTGTGTGTGTGTATGTGTGTGTGTGTGTGTGTGTGTGTGTGTGTGTGTGTGTGTGTGTGTGTGTGTGTGTGTGTGTGTTGTGCTTTAGCATGTGTGTGCACATTACATTTTCCCTTTGAGCATACATGAATGACAAGGCATTACAAAGGCATCATGTTTTATCCAAAAACACTGTGACCATCAAAGGAGAGGCAAGTTTTATAAATTGCCCACAAAGTGACAACAGCGAGAATAGGCGTCAGCATTGTACTCAACGTGACAATTGTCTGACCTTTACTGCATGTCCACTGTTGTAACTCACACACATCCTCACATTTTCACTAAAAATGTGACAACCTCTCTTTTTCTCTTCCCTTGAACTTCCCTCCTCCATATGTTCACAGACATATCACTCTTTTAGCTCTTGCCGTGGCTCTGAAACCTGCTCTGTTGAAACTTGCCCCTAATTTTCAATACCACGTTTTTCATTGGAGCGGCTGTAAGAATGATATTAATTAGCATAATTGCAATGACCATGTGGACTGAGATTATTTTGTGGCTGCTAGGCTGTCTGTTCTATTGTAGCTCCTCTTAGAGCCTGTGGATTGCTTATTGACTCACCCAGCAGTAGCGTTTCCTAGCAACGCTTCTTGAATGTACTGTACAGTACTTCCCCATCTCATGTGCGCCTTTAATAATCTGTTTTGCTATTTCCATGTAAGCTTTGTTAAAAGATTTATGGTGCATTTTAAACTGTGCTTTTTTCGTAGCATTTTGTTTTAGTGGTGGTTTTACAGTGTATATTTAAAGGATAAAATGTAGTTTACAGCAGGGCTTTTTTCATGTATGCCTTTCTATGACAAGAGAATTAACATGATGCAACAATGTAAGGACGTCAGTTTTTACAATGAGGGTTAAAAAAAATGCTGAAAAAAATCTTCGTTCAAAAATCTGAATGAATTACCACAGAACGATAGCAGGGTTTTGCTGAAGAATAGCTTTGACCTGGGCAATTTCATTAACTGTACCACACTCCTGATAGGCAGTTTTAATAAGTGAGGATAATTTTACTGAGCGACCTTGTTGTCATGACACAGCTGGCTGAATGCATACATCATGGTGTTAGACAATGGCTTTGGCCTCAATCAGGTATATTCTGGTCGAGAGATGCCGCACATTTCAACTAATAACTAAATGCAATAGTCTGGGATGGCAGGTTCACAATAGCAGTCTATATAAAGCAGAAGTGCATTAAAAAGCTGTGAGCTGAGGGCAGTAGGAATCGAGAAAGGTTATCTGTTTTCGAGTGATGAATCTTGACATTACATGTATTGTTGTTGCCTAAGTCTGGCCGTGAAATTTATGGCCCATATAAAGGCTCCTCATTATGTGGCTGACAGACAGTATATATTCTCCACGACAGGAGATCATGACTTCTGCTGCCTTGTGGAATTGCGACTGAGATCTCTCTGAATCACCATGCAAGGGGATTTGTCTGAATGTGGGTTGGTATGTAGACCTCAAAGCTTAGGTCTTGGCATGAAATTGCAATGTTTACCCCTGTGTTTATATATTTTTATGTTTCCAAATCCATATCAGCTGCTACAGTCTCTAATTAACTCGACACGTATAAATATCAGGGTCTACAGCTTCTCAGCATGCAGCAGGAAGCCTCTCAGGAGTGCAACATGTTTCCCCGCATCATGTTCAACTTCCTGTTCGTCCACCTCTTCACATTGTTTTGTTTTATTCATGTCTCATATTGAACTTCCTCTCCCATCATCCAGAGCTAACCTACTGTAGACCTGTGATTTCCGCTCGACTGCAGCATCCGACCTCCTCATATTAGGCGCAGAGTTAGCTCCTGAAATTCTGTTTCAGTTATTGTTTTCATTCTCTCTCTCTCTCTCTCTCTCTCTCTCTCTCTCTCTCTCTCTCTCTCTCTTTCGCTCTCTCTCTTTTATTCACCTGTTTCTGTCCAGTGCTTTTTCCTGAAGTGAAGAAGATGTTGTCTCCCGTCTGGCTGACTTCACAGCAGACTGACAGTCTGTTGCAGTCCTCTTGTAACTCCCTGGTGCATGGTGTTCAGCCCACTGCCAGAAGCCCACTGAATTAATCCAGGCATATTTCTTTTAATGAAACCACTGACAGACACCAGGTAGAATTTGGAGGAAAAAACGACTTTGTTGTAAAAAAAGATTCTTCTTTATCCTGGTATTCCCAACTCGTCAAATACGCTTGGTCAGTGGCTCTCAGCGTCAGATGGGCCTACTGACGTATTAAGAGCGAGAACGGTAGCGAGTAGTATGAAAGACCGAAGTGGTGGATGGGTCAAACAGCACAGGACTTTCACCCAGGAGATCAGGCCTTGTGTTCTGTTCTTGTCCCGCGTGTCACTGAAACGTACATTATGTAACCCCACCCACAATCTTTTCCTAAACCTACTATCCCGTTCTTGTGCCACATGTCAGTTAAACGTACGTCACAACCCAGAGCGTCAAAAAGTGACGCCAAGAGTCCCGACCAAGCGCGTTTAAATAAGACACCAAAGGGCTAGACGCTAAAGGAGACTTTTTGCAATGGTATATGTAACACAGCAGCACATTGCTTGCTAACTGTATCTGAATGGACTATTTGATCAAGTGTCTGGTATAATAAAAGAGTGTGCGGTGCAGTTTTTCCCCTTTGAATCGACAGTCATCTTGCATGCTTAATCGCTCTTTAGCGTCAGTGACTGCGGGAAAGAAATGTGACACTGATATTACCCCACTGAGATAAGATTCCCCCCCGCCCCCCTCAACATCACATTTGGAGCCACAGTTGTACAAGGGTTTCTGAAATCCTGTGACTAATGGTTAAGCATATGGCTTCCAGCATTAGTAAATTTTTCCCTCAAATGTTCTCAAAACGCATTTTCTTTTAATATGTGTTTACAGTGCAACAACTGGATGCTGTTTGTTGTGTTGTTGCCATGATCTGATTAAGAGAAATTGTTAAAACTATTTCAGTGTAGATTATATATAAACTATTTCAGGTCAAAATATTACAGTAGTTGTGCAGGATATAATACTTTGCAACGTAACCCAGCATTTTGTTCTAATTAAGCCATTAGGAGTGAGTCTGGTGTTAATGAGCCACCTCAGCTGCCCACTGTGGTTACATTCAAGGCCATGTGGTTCTCTTTGGGCGAGGATAAAATGAAATGAGGAAGCATGAGTCAGCAGTGAGAATTGGCAGCGAGGTGATTAAAGGTAGTAGTGAAGGCCTTTTCTGGGAGCAAAAGATTAAGACGATGCTACTCTCTCATCTTCCTCAAAGCCAAAGCCATTTGATGTGGCCCCTGCAGGCTGCTCGTCCAGAGCCAGCATTTTCTCGGCAGCAGATCACAAATGAAAATACACATATTCAAATATGTTTTGATGAGAGTGGCTATCATTAGACGATTAATTGAAAGATTGACTTGGCATATCACAGAGTGCATTTGAAATTCCTCCTGCTGAGGAGGCGACAGTGAAGATTTAATGTGTCCAGAGCCAAACATTTGCAAATATATAATGTACCATAGTTCCTCTGACACACTGATTTTTTTTCTGTTTTATATAACTGTAAATGGAATATCTTTGGAATTAGAATTTTTGGGTGGGCAAAACAAGCTGTTTTATGATGTTGCTTTTAACTCTAGGAACTTGTGTTAGTCATTTTTTGCTATTTTCTGACATTTTGTATTCTAAAGGATTAATCAATTAACTGGTAAATGAATAACGAAAATAATCATTTATTTGAATGTGATTGAAGGTAAAGATGAAATCATCCTGACCCCACAAACTTTGTTAAGCCTTTTATTTGGCTTTGACTTTGCTTGGTTTATCTTAATACACACAGTTCCTGGGATGACAGGCCGTAAGCACTTACATTTTTTTAATCCGTCAGTTCCTGGTCTGTTTAAAGCATTTTCCCTATATGGTGATACTTTGTACCTTATCAGAGGAAAGTCAAAGCCTGTTCAGAAACTTAGACAAGCATCTTCTTGAGACAGCTTGTTTGTGAAATTCTGTTCCATGTTGGATTTGTGATCATAAAATGTGTATGTTGACATGTACTGTACTTTGTGTGTACAGTACTGTGTGTGCGTGGGTGTATATGTTGATGTGCATGTTTTATATTAAATGGCTGTATGAGCAAATGTGCCTGAAAGGCCTATTAAATATTCCACTTCCATATGTTCCTCATATATTTCTCAGGGGGATAATCATATTAGAGTGAGTCACACTTGACCTCCATTGCAGAGGATTTAAATAGACCATAAATACTGCTGCAGTGTGGTCAAATTACTGATATGCTACTAACATGTTGCATGTATGTTTGATAATGTGCCATTTGGACAGCAGAGTGTTGAAATCGTAATTCATTTAATATATTTTAGAAGGACAATTATTCACGGTCATTGTCAATGTAAGAGGCGATAGAGCAGATGATTCAGATAAAAGGTTGTTTTGAAGGCATTCATACAGGCAATGTCTCTCTCCTTCATAGCCTTCACTGATTTCCTGATGTAGGGATGGCCATTGTACAGTACGTAGATGATGCCATTAGCACAGATACATTAAACATGAGCCATGAGCTGGCACTGGAATAAAGTGGAACAGATGCTAAGCATATTTTGAGCTGAGCCAGAATGAATAATTCCCCCAACTGATGACACAGTAACGCCAGCAATCGCTTTAAAAACTCCAAACTTGTTGTGAGCAAAGTTTTAGTTTGTATATTCAAGTCATCTTTTTTGTCTCAATGTCACAAACCTTGGAATGACAAATCTTAAGAGAAGTTTTTTGACAAATCTAGAATGCAAAAACATGGCTAAGTGTGAAAATTATAAAAAGAAAACACTTTAAAAAAAAAAGAAATCACAACACCCACAAGCTCATCCTTAAATCTAATCCCTTTAGTTTGCACTCCCCTCTCTGTGATTATCTTTGGTTTACCTTTGTAAACAAGCTGTCGTGTGTGACATTCTGCTTTTACAGCAGCATAGCTTTTCAGGTTCAGATGCTGAATGATGGTCCTTGAGGGGACAGCTGCCCTCAGACCTACCTGTCAGTTTAAACAAGAGGTGGCAGAGCATTTCTCGGTGCATTTCCTGGAAGCATTCAGGGTATAATCCATTTCAAAAAGGTAATATGCCTTAATATAATCTTTTCTGCAAAGTAAGGTTAATGTTTTCATCAAATTTTCATGGATAAACCTTTTTATTTTTAACTAATGCTTTGACGAATGACTTCTTTGTGGAGTCAGAAAAGAGTAAGTGACATGGTCAGCCTATTATGTGTTGGGTCAGCTCACATGTTTGTCACTCCACTAGTCACTGACAAATAAGGGTTTGACGTTGTACTGTCAACCTTTTGCTGTCCATAAATTACACTTTAGTTCATGGCACTGGCCAGCATTAACTCCACCTAACAGCTCATTGTTCAAGTCTTATTTTGTTTTCGTAGCTCACTGTTTACTGTTTTTTCCTCTTGGGCTTTGACATTTGATGTAAAGGCAACCACACCAAACCACCATGGTCATTATTTCTCCAGCATGAGAATATTTTCTCGTAGTAAAGTTTTGTTTGACTGCATTATGCATTACAGTTGCTGAATGATTTATTTCGTCTGACAAGTAGCCCATAATTGAATGCAGCCTTAAAACACAATGCTGTGAAAGCTATCACACTCACCCACGTTCAACTTCATTGCCTCCAGGAAGCCTATACTCCCCATTCTACCCCAATTAAGGTGGTTTCTTTGTGTTTTTACTTTCAGTATAACTCTCTGATAATGAAGAAGGGGCAAATGCAAGTTTGAGCAAACTTGAGGTGGTGTTTTAATACAGCAACACTTCTCATAAGAGTTTTTAATAGCAGGCCAGTCATTGTTGTCCAGTTGTCTGGACTTAGAAGATAAAGTGTTTTTCCACTTCTGTGTGTATGGAGAGACTCGACTCTGACAGTGGAATAGAAACAATTATCCTATTTAATCGGGAAACTATTGATGTGTTTAAGTGATACAACAGTGTTAAATGAAAACACTTGAATTATCTGAGGCAAGTTTTTTTTTTGATACACCTCACACGTATAATAACCTTGTGTCAAAAGTAACCTTACCTTCCTCTGCTTATCTCTATCGTCATTGTCCTAGCCCCTGTCACCTATTGATCTCACCAGTCCTTCATATAACAGCAGGGAGAGGAAATTAGGCTTCTTTGTGCTTATGTGACCCCGAGAAAAGAGAGGAAAAGAAAACAGTGCTTCATCTGCAACATTTAGTCCAATCAGCTCCCTGAGGCTGAACACCGACGGGAGGCTTGGCTCCTGTGGTGAAGGAAAGTGGAGGCTGTAAGCCTGCTCTATTTTTTCTATAGCATCAAAAATGCATGTGGGTGAAGTGCATTATGAATTACATGCAAGGATACGTCTAACAAATCCATTTAGCCTATAAGGACATGGCTGTTCAGCATTTCAGGTTACTGACTGACTGACTGGCTGACTGACTGGCATCTGCATCATGAAGCATCCAGCATGGGTTATTAATCGTCTGAGTCTGAGACACAAAAATAGTTTTATTGTTATATACATTTTTGGTTGCTTGGTTGGTTTGGTTGCTTGGTATGCACAAGCAGTACAGCGTTTGAGATTCCTTTGTGTGTGTTTATCTGAGATTCACATATTTTAGCATAGTGAATATCAACTGGGTGGGAAAACCTTTATTGTTGCAATAACTGCTGTTAAAGAAATGGGTAAAGATGCCAGAGTCCTGTTGTGATTGCCTATTAGCTAACAGCCAAGTGTTTGTGAACAGTGAACACAGTTTTTATGGCAGCATGTAAGCACCTGACTAACTGGGGAAGAGTCCAACACTGTTAACAACCAAGGTAATAAATGGAAAACAATGTAGACTCCTGAAATATTCATCCCACTGCCACAGCAGGCACTCAAATGGCTGTGAAAAGACAATGATGAAGTGAATGACCAACAGCGGGATGGAGGCTTTGCCTAGCCAGGTGAAAACACCTTTGAATCTACTATGGATTTTACTCCTGCTGCTCAAAATAGAGAAAGCAGTCATGTATCAAAAACCCTCCCTCCTATAGCAAACATACAGCACACAAAAAAATCTACATTTAAATTAAAACATGTTAAGTCCTGGCACCATACAGATGCAATGTATTCTGGTTGCAGTTGCTAGGTAACAAGTGCTTCAGGGGGAAACCCTTATTATGAAGTATTTAAAACGCGTCATTAATTGCTAATTTGCTGATAGAAGTATTTGAATACTTCTCTTAAATATTATTACCCACATCAGTCACAGCTTGTGTGCATTTAATCTGATTTCTTTACATAGTTCTGATCTTTTTCTAAAGCAATACAAAGCCTTGCTCTAGAATTTGATTTGTTTTTACATGTATAATGTCTGTGAACAGTTGGCTGGGACACTGTATTATCCGTCAAAAGCCTTCATGTACTGTATGTCACACTTGCAGAGGAACAGAGGCACTCAGTTACGTACAATCTCTTTCTCATAGCTCTACACTTATCAAACAGTTGCCTCAGCCAGAGCTGGGGATGCTGCCGAGAATCTGCCACCCTCGTCTGAACAGGCTTATTTTTAGCAGGCATGGATTGTGAGAGGGCACTTGTTTTATTTCAGTTCTACTGGCTCTGCCTGAAGCACCACAATTATTTGGTGCCCTTCGAGTATGCAGAGTCATTTTCCTCAAGCATACATCCACCACATGGATGAACAAAAGGTGGTAGGATTTATGAAGGTTAACTGCAGCTCTTGGAAACATTCCTCATGGATGAGCCTGGTTTTTGCTCATTCTGTAATTTCACATCAGTGAGTTAATGATGAGGTGATTTGTCAACTATAATTGAACTATATCACAAATATACAAACAAACATTAACTTTTTTAATCAAGTTTTTTTTTTTAAATGCACAAACACGCAAAAGGTACAAAATCATTACACAGTGCACACACAAGAAATTAGATTAGAACCAGAAATCATTCTTCAGAGCCAGATCACTATACTAATGAGTTCCAAATCATTTTCTGCTGAGGATCATACTCTCTGTTCGGAAAAACAAAACAACCTTGCTCTCAAAGAAATATTTTTTGGCAAAGGAGGGCGACAGTTGCTTACTGATCTCAAAGCAAACATAAAATGGAAGGGAGCAGATAAAGCGTGCATCAGGAAAACAGGCTCAGTATTCGACAGAGAGTGGGCTCGGTGTGACGTGTCCTCCTCAGCTCCTTTTTCCCTGCGCTGTTGGCGACTAAAGCCGAGATAGATAGACTCAGGTGCAAACTGAGCTGTTGTGCAAACGCCCACACCCGCCCGTTATCTTACAAATACAATACACCAGAGACAAAGCAGCTGTTGTGGCTGTGTGTGTGTGTGTGTGTGTGTGTGTGTGTGTGTGTGTGTGTGTGTGTGTGTGTGGATGGATGTAAAAAGTATGCAGGGTTGATGGATTGTCTTAGCATCGCTTCTGTTACCGTATATAATGCAAACTTCTAACAATGCACGGTAAGAACTATATATAAAAATGTCCCTATGTAAATGTCTTGATGGCAGTCACATTATGCCGTGGCCGCTGTTTCCACACTGAACTTATCCAACCTATTTGTATTGCCAGGATAGGAGCTAAGGGATACAGAGGGATGTGTAAATGTAAAACAAGTCATGACAGAACCTGACAGGAGACAGAAATGTCCTCTCTCCCCCTCTGGTATACACTCTCTCAACCATTTTAATCTCCCCCTTAATACCATCCCTTTCAGACTCAACTTTGATCACTGTCATTTTGCAAACTTACAGAATTGGAAGGATTGAGCCAAATGCATTATTCATCCCACACACCAATTTGGGTCTCCTCTACTGTCTGTAAAGCACTTTTCCCATCTCACTGTCACTATTGTCTTTTGTTCAGTTTGCTCTGTCGAAGTTCATCACTGATCTTTGGGGATCTGTACTGAACTGCAAAGTTTAAACCAATGGACAATATTACAGAATCACACTAGTTAAAAGCATATATATGTATAAATATTACAATTATAATGTTATATTGAAATGTATTGGCTGGTTGATCTTAAATACCACAGTGGTTCCATATTACTGGTAAATCCTTAATTTAGCAAATATATGGCTGCAAATGTCTTTATTTCATTCCCACAAGCTGTGCCCCTCTCTCGTAATGTGGCTTTGTTCTATGTTGAGTGTCAAAAGGCATGTCGAACAACAAACAGTAATACCACCCTCGTATCTGTTTTATGATGCAGATATTTGTCTAACCACCATCGTGATCGCCTTGAGCTGGAGTGAGCACTAAGCTTCCAGACCCATCCTGCACCTCAGTAAATCACACCCAGAGCTCATGAGTCAGGAGTCGCTTCTATAAAAATGAATTGGAAATTATTACAGAGGCGTTGAAAAGTTGATTCATGTCAAGTAGTGTGTCAGTCCAACAAGGTTACATTTGTATCCAAACAGCAGGGCTCATACTGAAGAATGACTGATTAAATAATATAATCTACTGGATTATCATAATGTGGTAAAACATAAAGAATGATAACTGTTTCTGAAGTCCCCAACAACCACTGGTGATCTTAGAGAGGGAAATAATAAAACACATGCATTCATCAATGGGCAGGGTATAGCATTTTTTTTCTAGCCACTCAATTGTCCCGTTTCTGTTCTCACACGTCATGTATGATGACAATGGAGGCATATTTACCTCTCGAACTGTGAGTCATTTTTAAAACAATGGGACCTTGATTTTAAAAAGAGGTGGCAAAAGAAGGCTTCTTGATGTTGTCGGCTGAAATGTCACCAGCAGATAATATCAGGTGTAGCTAGCTAGCTAAATAAGATAACATTAGCTTCCTGAGTTGGTTGTAACACTGCTTCGGCTAACTTTTGTTTTTTGTTGTAATGTTGCCTATGATTCCTTTTAAAGGGTCTTACATATGTTCTTAATAGCTAATTACATCATGTTATGCTAAAAGGCTGAGGCTAAAGGTGCCAGTATACTCAAACAGAAGTGCTTATCAGATGGTCGAAGAACCTAGAGGTTAGGCTGCAACCCACAATTTCTATAACTTTCCGAAATGCAGTAATGTGCAGAGAGGAGAAAGTAAGGATTTTTTACACATCTACTGTATTTCTGTCACTTTTCATGTGTAAACTAAGTGAAACACTAAGAATGCCTTCCAGGAAAAACTGTCCGGAAGTGTGCATGGTTATTGTCATATCAAAATAATTATTGCATGTGTCTCTCCAACTGCTGTCCCCCCCCCCCCCAACTGTTAGTGAGGCAGTTCGGAACAGCTATAAACACTTGGGCTTTCCAATTTTTTTTTTAGCATAAACCAAACTTAAATCTGCATGTTCTTGTATTACAGTTCAGAGCTAGTTAGTCCTTGTATTACAGTATATGCATACATACATACATACATACATACATACATGTACAGTAGCCATACAGTACTGTATATAATAGGGGATTTGAATGCCAGTTTATTCTAATATACAGTAAGCCTGGTTGGCTGCTTAGCACTTTGACAAGCTGTACAGATGACAGATTTATGCTTAATCGTTCGTTTTGGTATTTTTCACTTTAACATTACATGGGAAAAAGCCTTTTAGAATGAGGACTAACCAATGTGTTGTGGCAAACATAATGTTATCTTAGATAACAAGCTTGGCACGAGTTGCTGAGTGCAGAGTATGAACTCTCAGGACAGAACCGCTTACTTTAGTTGGTTATGAAGAGGGATAAACAAAAGGAAACACCATCCTAAGCCAATTGATTGGTGATTGGACAGTCACTCTTGAGGGGTAGAGGCTTAGTAAACTGATGGTTAAAAATCAAAAATCCTTTAATTAATATGGGCTAAATCAATGTATACCCGGAATTGGCACACCTTACCCATGAAAGAAGGTTTTTTTTCCTTTTTAAAATGACATGATAACAGGCATTCATACGTTGTTGTTAGACCAGGCTACAAGGGAAACACTGTAATCATGTAATGGTGGGGGGACATTATCTCGTTTCACAGTGTGTCATGCAGTGCAATGTCACCAACAGTTTTGCCGTATGTTGCACCATTCTTCATATGTGAAGGGATGTATCATCCCATTTTAATGCTGACACATGATGTGGTGCGAGAAGTGTTCAAACAGCCAGTCAGCATGCCATATTTCATTTTGAATGTTCAATGAAGTTTTACTCTCATTGTCTTTTTTTAACAACAAAGTAGCCCAGAGTTATATTTGCATGTCTACATTAGAAAACTAGTAAAATAAATGGGAGACAGTTTGGGACAACATTTTCCATTGTTCCAAGAACCCAAATCACCAGCAGATCCATTTCAACATATGTCATAGGACATATTGGACTCCTCAGAAGAGATACATCTCTGAAGTCATTCCCACTCCCTATTGCATGTTCTGTTAACCTGAACAAACTGGAACTTTCCTGCACATGGTCTGGGAGTGTGAACAGGTGCATGAGTTATGGAATAAAACTACATCAATACTATCTGATGTGACAGGATGTCGAATTCCTACTGACCCAATTGTCTTGTTACTTAATGACGACTCTAAATCACACCTGCTTGGGAGACAGAAGAAAGTTTGGCTAGCCGGCGCAACCACAACCAAGAAAATGATAGCTCAGCGCTAGCTCCCCCCCCCCACTCGCTTTGTATAAAACAGTGGTTGGCGTATTTTCTATACATAGTTATGCTTGAGCTCTCTACAGCAAGGATTAACAAGTTGACTAGGCAAGGTGTGGTTTCTGTTTTTGTTTTTGCTTATTTGTTTGTTTTTGTTTTCCTCGAGACCGCAGAGGGTGGGGGGTGGGAGAGGGTTTTTGATCTTGTTCAGTTGTGTTTGTCTGTTCTGTATGTTCAAAAATATAAAAATAATAAAAAATTGATCTAAAAAAAAAAAAGAAAACTAGTAAAATTAAAAGTAAACAGATTTGATTGTGGGAATTATTTAGATTCAATAGAAGTTGTGCAAGCGACGCCAGCTGTTTTCTTTGCCACAGGCCGAGTCTGTGTCAGATATTATTTGTCAAAAAGCCTGATTATGGAAATTATCAAAACATCTCTCAAAGAATTACCATTTTTATGGAATGATAACAAGATTTTAAACTCTGAATAACCCTTTTCTTGCCTCCTACTACAATCCTCCCACTTCTTCTAAATACACTTGACTCAATAATTTTAGTATTGAAATGCTATTTCTGTCGAGAGGCATTATTGGCCCTGCTGGAGAGACCTCATGTGACAAAAGACAACAACAGAACCCAACTGTCTGTGATACCTACAGTTATGGCACTGACTTTATCTCCATAAGTCATTTAAGGTATCTCTTGAAACACAGTTATTATTTACACAGCATATTTGACAGTAACAAAGGGCGTACTGTGAAATATGAACAGCAGCAGCGACTAAACAGGGTATGATCAAAACAATGAAAGCGCAAGAAGAAAAGACTTGTCGCAGTGACACTGGCTCTGTGTCGATGCATAATCCTTTATCTGGCACAGTTTTTGTCCAGATTTAGAAATAGATCACATCAATTTGCAGTCCTGCATGTGTTGTCAATAAGGCAAGATTAGCGTACAAAAATAGAACGAGCAATCCATTGTGAATGTTGTATCTTTCATGTTTTTGAATAAAAGGTCTGCAGACTGTACCACTGACTCTAAAAAGATACAATCATCTGCATCTCTGCCCCTGAGATTTTTGACAGGGTTTTGGTCAAGTTATCTACTAGAACACATGTTGAGTATCAGTCGAAATAGAAATTTGAAGTTACCATCCAAGTATATTATTTTTACTGGGCTTTTTGTCTCAGCTTAAAAAATGTATACATGCATATGTGCTCAGAGACATTTACAAATAAATAATAATCCTTAAAGTGCCCATATTATGCTAATTTTCAGGTTCATACTTGTAGTTAGAGGTTGTACCAGAATAGGTTTATGTGGTTAAATATATATTATATAAAAAAAAATATATATATATATATATATATATATATATATATATATATATATATATATATATATATATTTTGTACTGCACTTTGCTGCAGCACCTCTTTTCACCTTGTGTGTTGAGCTCTCCGTTTTAGCTATGGAGTGAGACATCACACTTCTGTTCCATCTTTGTTGGGAGTCGCACATGCATAGTACCTAGGTAAGCACTGCTAGCTAGTCAGTTGCAGAGTATGAGGGCGTACCATGCACAGACAGTGAAAGAAATGGACACAGCGACGCATAGACTTCGACAGAGACCAGTGAAGTAAATTAGAAGCACTTTTCCGGTGATGGCTGAGTGTTACTGCGCAGCCTCAAACTGAGCTTGACGACGTAGATGTGACGTGAGCAACCTGTCTGAAAGTTGTAAGTCTTCTGGTAGCTGTGCCAAGAGAAATCTGAATCATTCTGAATCTTGCAGAGATACCAAAGTATTTCCAATCCATCAAAACGTTGCTGAAATATTTTGTTCCGATGCTTTCATGGACTCTTTATGGGCTTCTCCCTTGACTGTATGCCTCCACGTTCCCCCGATTGCCTGCGAGCTTCTCCTGACTATACGGTAATTTCTCTATTGTGTGACAGAAAGTCGTGTGGTTATGATACAATCGTTAGCCTATTTTTACAAAAACGGCTGCTACAGGCCATAACGTGAGATACAAGGTAATGGAGCCTTTTATACATTGTCGTGTTTCTTTAGAAATAAACAATGGACAAATATAGTCTTTAAACGCTTCAGATGTAAAGTTATTTGCTGTCAAAGTGATGCCAAAATCAATGGGACTCAATAGAATGCTAGCAGAAGGTGATGGCTTGTTAGCCTCAGAATCTCCCCATAGGAGGGACGCTTTCCAGATGCTTGCTTACCCCCTTGGTGCCACGCTAGCAGCTAGGCGAGCATTATAACATGTGTCACGGAAGTAAAGGCTGGACTACAATAGAGCTGTTTGGAGCAGTTTGTGAACAGTGTTTTCTCTGGAAGATGGTCAGTCCTTCTGGGGGGTGGCCTTTGGGCTTTTTCACTTTGTAAACCTCTAATGTGCACAAAAAGATATATAACATAATAAAGGAAAGGGAAAAAGCCAAAAAGCATAATATGAGCACTTTAAAAATAACAGTTGTTACTGAAATTATAGTATGAATTGTCCGGTATATAGAGGTATTGTTGCTTTCCAAGAAAGAATTGTATACATTTTGACATTAAGAGATCGATACAGTAAATATAAATCTACAGCCAGCAGCCGGTTAGCTTAGCTTAGCATTAACACTGGAAACAACTGTCCAAAGGTAACAATCTCTAAAGCTCACTGATTAACATTTATATCTACAAAATAAAAAAACAAAGAATAAACTATTATCCATTTCACAGGGGCTTATGTATTGTTGTTACAGTTGTTTTGTCACATTTTTGTGCAGATTAAAACAAAACGATTAAACAACAAACAAACATATTAATTAGTGAGCTTTAGAGGTGCTGGTAGATGTTTTTCACCTTTGGACAGTCTTTATTAACCTGAGACACCAGATGGTTTGTTACACAGAACCATCTGAGAAGCCGTCATTGGAGGGCAGGCACTTTCAAAAAATACTTGGCAGGTGATTGGATGAACCGTCTGTCTATCACGTCCGCCATTGTTGTTTTGAACTAACAGTCATGGCCATCACACACACCTAAACCACACCTGTATCTGCCAGTAGCGCCTCACAGGTTGCTGATTGGTTTGGTTCGCTGCTGTTTGGGCAAAAACGCATTACTTGAAGCCTGACGGATTTACGTGTGATATGTGACCCCACGATTCTCACGTGATCTTGCGATAATCCACCTGCCATGCAAGTCTTTATGCTAGGTTGAGCTAACCAGCTTCTAGCTGTGGCTACATATTTTTTGATCTAACTCTGGGCAAGAAAGCAAATAAGTATATTTCCCAAATGTCAAACTATTCCTTTAAGCTGAACAGTCAAAATTGTTGAACAGTGATTTGAATATGCTTAGCTTTGGGCAAAGATCAGACGTATTAAACGGTGGTACAGTAGATGCACCCACACAGGCCCATGCCAGCTCTTTTCAGTGAGGTAAGCGTGTTGTTGATCTTCCATCATTTTGACCACCCCCTGTAATAAGTAATATTAATAAAAACATTTTATTGATTTGAATGGATAAAGCATGCATTACATCTATTCAAAGTAGCAAGATGCTAAACACTTATGTTAGATCTTTATTCCTGAAGAGATTGGGTATCATACAATGTCTTTGATGCATTTAGAGAAAACCAGATTTCATGGCATGGATTCAGTAAACAGAATGAATATGGGGCTGTGGTAGACCCTGGCTATGTAAAGATTATAGTCATTATAATATTATTGCTTTCATCACGGAGGAGGGAGTTTATGGGCCCTTAAGACAAAGGTTATGATTTCCCTATGGGCCCACCTCTAACTCTAACCAGTAACACCTAAGTTGAAATTCTATGAGTGTCTCATATGAGCACACAGGCCTAGTGTAGATTAAGTTGATTTTGTTATATAATGAAACAAAGTGATTGCACAGTACCGGACTACTGTCTTAAGCAGTTAATTTATGACAAAATGCCCATAAATGCTTTCTAATATCACGGGGTGTTAAATAAGGATTGCTTTGTGCTTATCAAGCAAAAGTATTGACTCTTTCAACTTAAGTGTTACTTTAATAAGCAAGTGAAAATTGTGTAGCATTGTGCCCAGTTTAGACAGGTCAAATGATGCCAATAATGCATTTTCAAATTTAAAATGCATCATCTAGCAACATATTCTGTATTCGATCAACTAATAAAGTCATAAAATCGCACATGGTAAAATAGTCTATATATGAAATACCAAAATCCAGCTGTGAACAAACATGAAAATGGAAACAAGGTAATATAGTTAAGGCTAAACATCTTTGTCTATTACCTTTGTATAGCTAAGTCAATAAGAGGAGCATGCAATCAACATAAACATTGCCACAATTTTACATTAAACAACAAAAGCAATCAACTCAAAACAAATGTATGTGCCTTTCGTCACCACAAATTAGAACCATGTAATGTAGGTTTTCCACGTCGTAAATTATATGGCTTTGTGCAATTTTTCACTGTCAGTAAATCCACTAATGAAATTGTTTTTGTAAAATAATATATCAATAAATGTCATGCCAGAAATTATTGAGATTCTGTTCTACATGCGCTGTTTCTTACATGCCAGATTGTGCTAATTGTACATCATCCTAAAAAAAATATCAGAGGTCTTTCGTCACAGCATGTACACTTACATCCAGGTACAAATGTGCTCAATTCCATCACCCTACTTTATATAAGGTATTTGTGCACATATTCTACATTTCTTTTAATATAAGAATATTGTCCATTAATAAATTAGGGATAGTACAAGGACTTTAGGTAGGGAAATAAAGGTGGATGGCATAAGTTAAAATATGTTGCCGGCTCTATGTAAAGCGATCTGAATTCATCTTTCTGAGTTTGGGCGGCAGGTGTCCGTCCATCCTGCCCCCTCCCCCCCCAGCCAGTCGCTGCAGCTTGGGAGGTAAGTCCGCCACTGACTTACTCATGGGCTCTGTGCTCATCTTGGAGGCCTTACCGGTCAGCTTATCATCAGAGACACCGGGAACAGAGCTGATTCGCTGCAGCTTCATGGGCAGGTCTCCAAAGCTGTAAGTCATCTCTGAGGTGGTGGAGCTCATCCTTAGTAGCTTCTTGGGCAGGCCTTCCCGCCCTGTGATCTTCTGGAGCTTGGTGGGCAGCTTGGTGGTGCTGTCATTGTCCTCCAGGATCTCCAGGCAGTCCAGAGAGCTGTTTTTCTCCCCGCTGTTGCACAGGGATGGAGCCATGAGGGGCGAGGAGAGGAGCAGAGCCTCTTCCGCTTCCTTCACGCTGTATGGAGGGGTGGGCACCTCGAATGTTGCGTGGAACTGAGAGTAGTCCACCTTAAAGAAGCCTTCTTCTAAGGAGATGACCGGGAAGAAGCGGTGTCCCCACAGAACCTCGTCCTCGGTGTAAGACGTCCTCGCTTGGCAGGTCATCCCTGTCAAAAACATAAAGAAAAGGCCATTGAGTGGAGGAATTGTCAGATTTATTTATTAATTCATTTTGAGGCCCTTTAAAAATGATGGCATATTATGTCTCATTCTTTCCACAGCCCAACACAGTAGAGACTAACATTTTAAGATGAAATATTTCATCTATTCAACAACTGAGCCCTGATTTAATTATATGCTTGGCACCGTTCCGTAAGAATCAACAACATGGTATTCTCCAGGATTCTTGCCATTTTCACATCACAAAGCAAACAGTATTGCAAACAAAAGTGCCACACTGAATAAGTACGTAATGTATTACAGAGCCAGCTGCCTAAATAAAAAAGCTTAATTGATTCTTTCAGTTTCCAAATATGATGTTTATGAGCAATTTCCAGCGTAACTTGAAAGACAATTAAAAGTGCAGCTGAGTTATTTGCTGTGTGCGCATTATAAGAATGGCTAGTTATTTAATCATAAAGGACTCAATTCATTCTGAAATTACTGTTCATAAGGAACTGCAAATGGATCAATATAATTGTTAGTATGTATTTTTTTCTGTTTTGTTTACCTGAGGTTCCACATTAATGCATACAAAACAAACCCAAGACAGACAACAACAGCAACAACAAAAACAGCTTCTAGTAAAAACCCAGGTCTTCTCCACCATCACCTCTTATGCTACTTAACAGTTCAGTCCACATCTTAAGCTTGGCTAGAAGCTCCGAAAGATAGGGGATTAAGATAATCAAATTGCTGGAACCCCATAGGAGTAACGGCTTCAGGCAAAGGCTTCAGGAGCTCTAGCTCACACTAAAATGTCTTTGGAGCTTTCTGACACAAGAATGGAAAGGCAATTTAATCCAAAACACAAAATGTTAGGTGCAGTATCTGTTACATAAAATTGTTCAGCTGGCAAAAAGCCCAAATGAGTCTGACAATTTAGCTTTAAATTCTGTCATTTCAAGACTGCAAATTAAAATGAAATATCCTATTTCACATGTTTGTGTTATTACCCGTAAACTATGCTCTGTAAATTCGGCACAAGATAGCAGAATATGATACACTTAGAGTAAATGTTCCCTCACATGGGACTTTGAATTAAATCCCTTAAAAACTCCCCTCACGTCCTCAGAAACAAATTAATGCAATTAGCAAAATCATGAGCTTTGAATTAATGATCAACAACGGGTTTTGTTTTCATGCAAAGTTTTTGGATGCTTATTAGTTATCACCATTATTCAGCTGCTATCATAGCTGCATGTACATTATATCATACTACACTGCTCACAGCAAAGCCCCATCCATCTTGGCATAGTTAATATTCTGCTGGAAAAAACAACTTTCATTTCTTACTGAAAGCAAGCATAGAACATCTATAATTAGGTGTACATCTGAAACAAAACACTAAATTGGTTATATCAGGCCAAAAAGCCCTTATTTTTGCATAGAGGAATGGCTGGGGGGCACTCGTGTTAAGACTTGTTGAAATCCATTAAGAAATCAGCGACTGCAGTAGATTATTATCACGTTTTAATTACCATCTTAATATTGTTCTAGCAGCGACAGTTGGGTCCAAACTAAGACGAAGCGCTTGTTCACAGTGAGACACCGCTGATTGCGAGGATGTCATCATCGAAACTGGAGGCATCTGTGATTCCGCCTGATTCCCAAGGTCATAAAATAATTCACTGATAACAGCTCTGTACACAATCGCAGATGTGCATGAGACTGAACATCAAGTGTGTTTGGGGTATTCGATTCAAGTATTACTTCTGCACTAGTGCTTCAGAGTCCGGGGGCCTTTAAGCACATGGAAGTGTGCTGTAGTGAATAAAGCAACCAAAGCTGAAGAGAACTTTAGGGCCAAAGCGATTTAAAAGAGTTCAGTGTGAATTGAAATCTTTCTGCATTGAGAGCCTTTTAAACTGCCTCCAGCAAAAACAGTCACCATTTGATCATCAACGACAAAACTGTGGTGCAAAACGCTCTCTGTTTTGGTTTTATAACAGCTACTTAATCACCCCAAGAAGTCAGCCGTACTTGCTTTATTGAATAGTGCAGTCGATGCTGCGATGTTAACTGGACATCCATACAGTAAATACAGGACAAGAACATCAATAAGCAACTTTGCTGGTGTATGTTAGGGAAAAAGGTTGGAACAAGTGTAATGCAATTGTGCCTGAGGCAAAAGGTTGCTACATACACAAGACCCAAATAGCTTCATCTTACATCTATTAATAATGCTCTATTGTTCCTGCAGATGGTGTAGGAGTTACTGTAAGACCTCAGTCTCTGGAAACACATGAACCCTGCTGGCCTGAGGCTGAATCCCTCTTCAACCTGTTTCCCCTCCTCTAGAGCCACTCAACCCCTCACACACAGAAAAGAAGAAATCTCACTGATGTGGATGGTCTAATTAACTATACCCTTCTTCAAAAACTAACAAAGGCACTAGACTTAATCATGGCCCTTAATATGCATTTAATTGTCATACATTATTCAAGGACTGATGCCTGAGCCGTTGCATAATTATAGACACGGTTGCATCACATATGTACGATTGTGTTGATAAAGATCAGCTGTTCTGCAACACCCACATACATATGGCACACAGTTTAACAGACACAGCAACAGTGATGAACTGTGTGCCTCGACTTTCACTCAGGCCAAAACACAGTTTTAATCTTGATGGAAATTGACACATTATGTGGAGAAACATGTTAGACAGAGACCTCAAGATCAAACAGCTAAAAATAGCATGAGTATAAGACAATGAAACCTGATTTGTTCATTGTCTCCAGTTACTGAATATAATTCCTTAAAATAGGAATCCAGTCAAATGAGAATACCCATATCAGTGTGGATTTCGTATTACTGATAAAGGCTTATGTAACTTGAAAATACACGCCTGCCCGGGACTCAGTGTTTCTATGGAAACAAAAATGTAGGAATGTGTGCATGCGACCGCCGTAAACCTCTTCACTGCTGAGTTTGGTCAAAAGTAACAGTGACAATACAAAACAAAAGTCTCTCTCTTAGATCATGACATCCAAACTGCTCAAAATGGATTTTCCATACAGGGTCAAATCATCCATATGGCTCCAGAGTCAGACCAAAATGGTTTTACTGTCTCTGAAACATGACCTTTTATAACACAAGAGGTAAATCATATACTTTGGTGACTCCTCATCAGTGAATGCCATCCACAATTTTCTCTTTCTCGATCATCCATCACTCTCACAGTATATTGCAGTTTTATATCTATGCCATCTTCATGGCACCACATTCGGTATCATATGAGCATTGTGTCATAAACACACACACACACACACACACACACACACACACACACAGCAGCGGAAAAACAACAATACAATTCTATCTTTGCTGCTGTTTGCTACTGGGAACATACAACTGTACAGTAGGACCCACCAGTGAGAAAGAAACACCTCAGATGTGTGATGTGCAGTGTTGTCACAGCCAGTTAGATGTGTTAGTAACATATGTCAAAAAAGTGAAATCAAACAAGCACACACACATTATTTTGCAGGTTATTTTCTGTCTACATTTTTTTATACTCTGTACACCTGGCTATATTTTTTTAAGATCTGTGGTGACATGTTTCCCCAAATGGTACCAGGAGCGCTGCAGTAACAATGTCTGCATCTTTAACCAATCAACTACCAGAACACTCCAAACCTGGCTATGTCCAGTTGGTAATAGCAAATTAATACAGCAGTATAATGTCAACTTTTAATGAACCATGAAAAAAAAGATGATCTCCTTAAAAAATTTAAAAATCAGAAATTAGAAAATTATTTTCAACCCATTTGGGAACATTTCATCCTTCAGTTTATCTAAAAACTTTAAAATCACAAAGATAAATATAACATGCAATACTTTTTAAAATTGACTAATCAATGATTTTTTTCAGGTTTCAGCTTTCAGATTTTCTGCGTCTCTTTTTTATTATATGATACTAAGTTAAATATTTTTGGGCTCTTGATGTTTTGTGATGGGATTTTAAAAATAACCTTTGACATTTTATAAACCAAAAAAATCAAATTGGTTTAGAGGTAATTGATGAATCATCTTTTGTTTCTGCGTAACAGAATCAACACAAAAATCAATCAAAAGCAAATCAACACAAGCACATTCATTCTTCAACAACAATAAAACATAGAGTTAAACTACACTAGCTCTATTCGAGGAAAGAGAAGGGCAGAAGAAACCAGGAGGGAAAAATGCCATTGAAATCATTGAAGAGACAATTCCTCATTCAACCCATTAGGAGAGAAATTTGTAAGTCTGTAGATCCATTACACTTCTAATTTCAGTAAATGGTTATCTGTTCCCCTCTGTGACTCAGTATAAGCCAATACCAATACATTTTAAATCCTCCATAGAGTGGCCCTTCTCAATAAAGAGATGCACAATAAGAGATTATGTACCACGTTGTTACAGAATCTCTGTCGCAGTAAACAGTAGTGTTCTAGTCATTATACCAATATTACATGTTTCATGGTTAAATAAACACACTGTTGCGTGTTATACATCGAATTTCAGTATCTTACAGTTCCCAGCGGTTGTACAACGAAAAAACCTTGTGCAGATAATGATTCTGCAAATAACTAAATTGCTACACTGTCTCTTATGCTAGCAGTCTTATTGACATGTGAGGGTACTTGAAGGCTCAGATTAAATTATTATCTGCTATCAGTCCCTCTGTTTAATCAATCAACCAAAGTGGAAGAAGTGTCTAAAAAACAATAATGATAATACTTACTTGCAGGTGAAAATCCTGCAATCAAACATTCCTTAAAGCTGCACTAATCAATAATTTTACATGAAAAATGTATTATGTTTAATGTAAAAGAGGACATTTGTTGTGACCAGCACTTTCCTCTTCCAAAACCATGGATATAGTGCAACTCGGCCAGCCATGCCAAAACACTTATTTATGAACTTCAATATCCATTGGAAAATAATCTCAAAATAAAATAGCTCAACGTGGTGTTAACATAAAACACAGCACTTTCAAGCCGGAGAACGGATTTCACTTCGCAGCGAAAACTAAATACTTTCACCCAGGAAACGCTTGTTCGTTCCTCGGGAGTGTTTTAATCCAAACCACGATCTTTTTCCTAAACTTAACTTGTTGTTTCGGTGCCTAAACTTAACTGTCATCACCGCATGACACTCACTTTTTCTGGCTAAACTCAACTTCCATGGCCCCTGAAAGGACCGTCGTCTGCCGCTGCCTGTAGTCGGCTCACAGTCACCTATTGGCGGCTAAACAACTGCCGCTGGTAGCCGGCGTCCCGGAGCTCTGTAGCGGCTAAATACAACCAGCAACTGCCACTTGGATTTTATCGTTCTATGGCATTATGTGTTCACGTTGCAGCGCTTTGATTAGTTTAAAATAGCTCTATTTATAATGGTCTAATTGGTGAAGTAGCATTGATCACTTTGAGGGGGGGGGATAAATTTTTGTCCCTACCGGGGATGAAAATAAATCAGCAGAGGCAGGGATATATAGACCAGAAAGAGGGAAATCCCACGCATCCCCCCTGGAAAATTGCACCCTGGTTGTGACAGATCCACAGAAAATGTCTGTCTATGTAGTTCCCTTACACTCTTACACACTTTAGTATTTTCAGCTCATTGTTTTGGTTTAACGGCCTGCTACTTCACTGTTTTGATTCACCCTCATCTCTATCATCAGCGTCTATTCCAGCAGCAGCAGGAGCGCAAAAGCTTTGATAAACCAACTGCACACTCCTTGCCCAGACTAAAACAGCAGGCAGACACAGTTAGCAACTAGCTAAAGACCATAGTGGAGCATTTAGCAGCTAAAGACAAAGATATTTCTCTTCAACAGTTGCTGGAGACCTTTAGACAAGGGCTAAAAGGAGAGTGAATAGTGGACTTACATTCCCTAGGTAGCAAAAAACACAACTTTGAATGAATGTTAATGTTTCTCTGTGTCTGCTGGAGATACAATTAGCCAAGTAAAATGTACTTAAATATCAAACTTAATACTATTTATTGATAAATTAATAAAACATTTTTTTTCAGTTGCTTAAATGTGTAAGAAATGTGAATGGTGTAATGGTCCAGCTGTCACAGCAGTTCTAAGTTCTGTTTCATTTTACTGTTGAGATTAAACTTTCCGTTTTAACATATTGTTGCTGTCAGGTAGAAACCTTGTCTCATCAATATTGGGGATTGTCATGCTTTCAGATGGATTAGGGTTTCTCATTTGACCCAAACATCGATTTTTTTCCCCATTCATTTGTAACTACGTAATGAAATCTAAAAGGGGAAGTAAGAATTACAATCAAATCATGAACAACAGCGGCCGTGGCGTACCAAAACGAGAGCCGGGTGAGCAGGCGGCGGGACCAGGTTCAGCAGCCACTTCTGACATCATGGCAGAGGCTAGAAGCCGAAGAGTACATCGAGCTGCCGTTGGACAACTCGGACTGGTTTTTAGTCGTTGGCGAGAGCTTCGCGAAATAAAAGTCTGCAAGACAGATGGAGAGCTGGCCATCTTGCTGTTGGACTGGTAAGTAATATTAGCTAACTTGCTAGGTCTTGTCTTGTTGCACTTGCTTAATGTTTGGCTTTGTTAGCCAAGATGTTGACTTGCTAGTTTTTGATCATTAAGTAATGTAATCATAACAAATGCACTTGTACAGCTGTCCGTATTTGCGACGGTGGTGTATAAATGATTTACCCTCTGAAACTATGGCACCAAATCACAATAATATCAAATGTTCTGCAGTGTTGCTTTAAAGTACAAAGGATAAGTAACGTGACATCTCCACCATCTCCTTTTTTCATTAAACTATGCCTTCAGTATAAAGGTTGTGAAATGTATGATCTTTTCTGACTGGCCAATGCAAATCTTAATCCTACACAAGTGTGAAATCCCTTCAGAAGTCCCTCATCGCTAAAGTTCACCAGGCAGTTTACTGCTTTCATACTGTATGCAATATCTATGTGACAGCATGAGCAGCATTAGAATAATCCTCTGCTGAATCCACAAATTCAAGACAGATGTAAAAAAAAAAGAAAAAAAAAGCACATCTCATTAAATGTACATTTCAGAGGGGGAATGAAATAGAAAATCAGAGAAGAAACATTTTCTGCATCGATGTGTGCAGGTGTGTCACATGCTGAAAATACTCCGCTATCTCAGCAACAATTACATTGTTAAATAAAATCTCCAGGGATAACCCACATATGGAAATCAAATGTATTTTTTTAATAAATTAAATACTTTGGGAATGACTTTACAGCACTGAGATGCAATGACGGTCTGGAGATTACAGGTGCTCTATCTGCAATGTACAGTATTATACAATATTTCACAGACTCCCAGCTGATTCTATCATGGACTGAGAAAAAAATGTCAAGAATAAACTTTGAGATTTAGATGCTTAAAAGCCATCTCAGCTTGAGATGATAACACAGAGCTGGCTGCTTCTCTGGTCTAACAAAGTGAAGCTGCCGCACAGCCAGCGGAGTGACAGCGAAAATAAAATGGGTTCTTTGGGGGCTGAAATAGAAAAGCACTGTAAACTCGGAGGTAGCCTGCCAGTGTTTCTTGATAGTAGCTGAAAGAAAAACAGCCTAAGTGGCATTCACAGACTCGTCTAAAAGAAGCTCATCTAGGTTGTAGAAGGATCATATCCATTTGGTGGCTGGCTCAGTCAAATTCTGAGCTGCAGATCTGCCCTCGACACAGAGGACAGAGTAAAGTCAAGGGCCAGACATGAGAGCAGAGATCTATTTATTGCAGCTCTGTCAAACATCTATTCAGAACCTCAATCTAGATTTTTGGCAAGCAAGTGACACTCAAAATGTATGGTGAAAATGAAGGTTTATTTAAATGACTTCTCTAGATGAACTCTCACTGAAAAAAGGAACCTCTTATTTACTGACAAAATCACAAATAACCTCCCCCCTTCTCTCTTTCTGTCTGGCTCTCTCTTTCATAAGTCACTCTCACACACACACACACACACACACACACACACACACACACACACACACACACACACACACACACACACACACACACACACACAAACTCACTCACCAGTGCAGTGCTGTCAGCAAAGTCCCCTGACAGTCTATCACGTCTGTGGAAACAGCTCAAGTGTTATGTATGAGAAAAATGCTAGCAAAAACAAGCATGAGAATCTGGACGCTGCACACACAGTGCACCGCTACACAACACTGTCCAAGATTCATCGTGCTCTTATTTTCGGGCACTCGCTGCGGCCAAGGCTGTCCACAAAATGCCTTTGCTGCATCACTAGATTGTGAGGAGCAGCAATTAATACAGGACAATTATCCTGTTCTTCATTTTGCAAAACAGGAAGCAGAATTCCCCGTCTATTTTTAGGATCTACGTTATAACAATAATAATAATAATAATAATAATAATAATGATAAAGCTGCTGCGCTGAATGCAGTACTGGAATACTGAAGAAGAGGAGAATATAAGGGTGCTGGGTGGTGTGTTTCAGCTTATTAAAGAGAGGAAACTTCAATTCACAGGTCTGAATAATATGATTCTTAGTAGTTTAGCTTTTCACAACTGACTTCTGATCTTTATGACGAAACATTACAAAGTACAGAACAAATTGTACCTATAATAGAGTTTTTTTTAATCTAATTTTGATGCAGATACTGCTATTGTGGCCACAAGTCCTGTCTGATCATCTGTTTCTATGGTGACCACCATCAAGTGGTAAAGTGTAGAGAAATCCACAATCATTCAGTGACCTGTTTTTCACAGTTTGACTTGGAAATAAATTCCCTTTCCTCCATTAAATACTGTTTTTGTGTGTGATCCATTTGTAAAGGTGGCTTCCAGTTGTTTGCAGCTCTGATGTTTATTCCACGCATACAGCGTCGGCTGAGCAATGAGAACAAGGAGGAAGCTGATGAAGAGAAAAGGCAGGGGAAGTGCACTGCTGTGGGGGAGGGGAGAGCCTGGATGCTGAGGCAATTGCTTGAGTGTGGAGGCTGTTGGAAAGGGAAGGAAGGGAAGGGAATAGGAGCAGGGGCTGCCAACCATCTTCACACAAGGTGGGGTGTCAGGCAGGCTAGAGGAACATATGGCTGTAGGCCATTAACACAGCCAGGAGAGCACATATTACCAAGTGAAGGCAATCTCAATACTGCCATAAAGAGAACCAGTTGAGCAAAACAGCAATTGATGATTTTTTTCGGGCCAAACGACCACTATTGGTCATACAGGAAAAATGCCACTGGGGAGGTTATCCAAATCAAATGGAACTTTGAATGATTTTCTCCTTTTTATGTATTGAGTGCAGAAATTATCTGAAAACAGAGTGAATGAGTGAGAGCTGTAATCTCATATTACTACTTAAGTCATGAAAAGGAGTTAAAGCTAAAAAGAAGTGACACAAAAGAGGGATTTTAAAGCCTTAAGAGATATCAGACTTAGGAGGTGCTAAAGAGGAGTAACTCACTGGTAAGAAAGCATATCTATTGTTGCCTTAAGTTTGTCACTTGAGCTCAAGAGCAGAATATTCCAGTAAACTCGAACATGTCTGAGTGACAAAAGCAGAAAGAGAGGAGTCCCAGAGGAAGGTCTTGCTAGAAGACAAGCCTTCAGAACAACATGTTCATGTGGCTCTGTGTTTAGGCCGCCGATTGATTCACCTGCACTTCAGGGACAGTCGCAGCCCAACCAATCAATGCCAGTGACCAACACTGCAAGTGCATTGCAACCTTCCTCATAACCTCTTAGAAAAGTGGAGACAAGTGGAGCCACAAAATTATCTCAATTATGGACATGTAACACTTTGCCCCGAGTGTCCATCCTCCATCTAAACAAGGGTAAATACAGAGGTCTACAGTTTGTGTTGTTACTTTCCAAAAAAGTGTCCTTCTCACAACAGCACGTCTTCTAAGATAAAGGCAACAGAGACTTAGTCAATTATTTCTAACTCTTCGCTGTGTGACAAGAAGACTGATTGTTGGTAAATGCATTTCTGGTAATTTCGTCACAACAGTTCATCCCAGGTCTGCCATCACACCTCCTCTGCCAGTGATTTATTGCCATCCAACAGGGACTTGACAAATCCCTAAAGACACAATTACCGTGCTCCCCCTTGGGAAGCCAGCACAGTTCATCTAAAAAGGATAATGAATCCAGGGTGTCATAGCCGGTTCGCTGCAATGCGCATTATGTGGAGTTCATCCCCAGTGCATAAGAGGTAAATCTCACAGATGCGTTCCCAGAAAACCCATGTTTTTTCTAATCTAAAATTAGCAGAGCTAATTTCAGTGTTGTTTAATACAGTATGCAGGCTAAACCGAGCTGCCCTTGTGCAGAGCATAATGAGTGGTTCAACAGATGCCATCATACAGGGGGTGGACAAAATATCACGAACACCTTTATTATGTAATGTTTGTTGTAAGTTTAGTTGACTTTACTATAAATTTGCGTGGAAACCCGTTGCCTTAAACCGTCTAAAGTTAACAGGTCAATTTGTATTAACACAGAGCGGTAAGTTGATGCAGTAGACAAATCAAGTTTACATTAGTATACATTACTAAAAATCATCGGTAAAGAAATTATTTTTTTCTGGAGACATGTTGTCTAAAATAAGCATGTTAAAGCTTTAGTGCGTAACCTTTTTATATTAATGGACGTCCGTTACATTCTAGCCATTGCCAAATGAGTTGATACAAAGCTAATTAAGACTGTCAGCTATACACAGCTCTCTCTGTATTTCTCAGTATGGCTATGTTCAGAAACTGGTGTCGTCCAGCGACTTTCGCACGCAGAAAATCGAGTGAAGATAATTACCTCTTCTGAAGAGTCCATCATGGTTTTTTAATCCTCTGTGTCCTCCTTGGCTACTAACAACTGCGTGGAGGAGGGGTGGGGGTGGTGTGTGATCACAGAAGGCTTGTATCATGTGGCTGCGCCGACAGTTTTGTTGTCATTACTTATAATTCCTCATGAGGGAGGCAGAACCTACGCACTATAGCTTTAAACATGCAAATTAAACATAACAACCATAAAATATTAGGCTACTTATTACTACTAAAGATATGCATTGTTTAAAAGAATATTTTTTGTTCCTATATAACAGTATAACTTAAGGAATAATGTAAATGATACATTAGTTGCAAAAATCTAATTCAGAACATTTTTTCTTTCCCATGAGCCTTTGCATCGCTTCAGCGCAGAACAGTTCAAATGACCCCGCCCCTCCCATTCAGAAACTTAACATTCTTAGTTATCTCTGCTTAATATGATCTGTGCATTGCATACTTAAGCTGATTGTTACAAACAACTAATGTGATTTAGTAATGAAAATGTTTTTTTAACAAAACATGAAAGAATAAGTAGGCTAGTGACCACTAAAAAGTTTAATTACAACTAAATCTGGGTTTAGAGGGTAGACTGTGTGAGGCGTGTATAGTGATTTTGAGGGTGTATGAATGATAATGAACTGAATTATATTTTAAATATAACCCCAATGTATATGCAGTACAGTCAACTACAATCCAGTACAGCAACAACATAATGAAGACTCAGAAGTTGGTTGAACCAACACCTCTGCTCTCCGTGGGTTGCCATTCTAAAAATTGTGATCGGTTTAAAGAAATGTAAACAACTCAGAGTGTTTCTCTCTCCTATCCCAGAATGTATGTGTGTTGTAGTTAGACCTTCCTTCACAGCACTGTGGAGATAGGTCTAGCAATGCGAGACTACTTCCTTGCTAATGTATGTACTGTTCATCAGATGAAGGTCTGCTACCGAAACGTTGTATTTTTCTAAATAAATTATTGCTTGTGTAATGGTCAGTGTGCGGGACTCTTCTCTAAGCTTTTGATCTGCTTCTTCTGATCATATCCTACGCACCTGCCAGACAAAAGAAGTGTGCAAAAAAGCTTTCTTACGTAATGTATGTACTGTAAAACGTATTACATCAGCAAGCCTCTGATATAATTTCAAATGTCCTCATGCTGCTTTACTTTTACTGAAAGAAATACAATCTTGGCATGTGTAAAAACCCAGTGGTGGATGCTTTACTTAAGTAGAAGTACCACAATGTGAAAAATCCTCTATTACAGGTAAAGGTCCTGCACTTTGACATCCTGTACTTTACCAGAAGTGTATTATACAGAAGTATATTTTTGTATTCAGGTCCAGACTTGATGTGTCACTAGTGTACACCTCTCGTGACTGCGAACATTACCCATATTTTTCATGCTGAAAAATTCAAGGCAGGTAGTTTATTTTAACAAGAGAGCTGTAATGTATCCAGCACTTGGCTTATCGCTGCACAGGTGGAGCTCAGCGGGGACAGCCACTTCTCTCCGGAGTTATCACCCGGAGCACATTAGATTTAATTGGAAACTCCCGCTCTCACCTGATTTTCAGCGCCAACTTCCCCACTGAACCCACTTTAACCCTTTGACCCGCAGGGAGCGCGACACCAGGAAGAGAGGACGCGCTCTTGGTGTAATGACTCAGAATTAATTATTGTCAGTTTCTCTAGAAGACAACACAGTCTTGGCTCATATCCGGGGTTCACTTTGGCCGGTGTTTACCTAAGCTCTAGGGCTCATGATGTCAGGCGACCCCAGACATCCGGGACTACGGCCTCCCACTCATATGACTGAAACTATTAGGCCTCCGGCGCAACAGAAAGCTCTCCGTTTTCATTTCAATTACTGTTGCTGATGATAAAACACAGATCGGGCCATGACATTGGCTGCTCTGTTAATCAGTGGCAATATATGTTTCCAATTAATTATGCTGGCTGGCTTTACTACAGAGTCTGCATCAAAGCAATTATTACTCTTAATTTCATTTCTAAATATACACTTTATGTGTATTTGTTGCACAACAATAACTTAATTGAAGCTATGATGATTATTATATAACTAAATGTTAGGTCAGGTAATTAGTTTTTTATTTACCTTCACTGAGTGGCAAGAGTCTCTTTAATGCCTTTTTTTATTAAGAATTAATATATTTGATTATAAATCCATCTAGATCCATCAAGTAAAATTCAAATTGTCTGCTTCTTTTCCTAGAACTTTAAAACCCTATGGACATGGACTTCATTTAAAAGATATAGTTGCACAATTTTTAATATTAAGTATACAGGTAGGCAATTCATTATTCACAGCTGTTTGCTCCAGTCTCATACTGCATTTATACACACGTGAATAGTAATTACCAGTTGATCCAGTCTATATGCATCTAACCCCCTGCCACCAACACTCATTTTAAAATGAGCAGATAGCTGGGATATTCTGTTTTTTTTTATTCTATACCAGTGAATCATAGGAAAGCCTTGTAGCAGTATGAAATAGAGGGGGCTGACAGAAATCTTTCAAAACAATCAAAATCAACGCAAGACTTTATTAAAGAAAAAAGCGTGTTTGTGATTTTATTGCCATCATTTGTCTCATAGCCAAATCAGGAGATGAAATGTGACACTGTGTTCCCTGCACATCAGACATTCAGTGCAGAATCCTTTACAAACATGGGGGGGTTATTAGTTTGTTCGGTAGCAGACTGTTTGCCTGCAGTACAAATGTGCCGTGTCATCAAAAGAGTGAAATAAAACCTAACTGAAAATTGTCTGAGCAAGGAAACACAAACATTTAAATGAACACCAAGACAACAGAGTGTATCATGAAGTAAACTTCCTGAAAAAAAACCTTGTCAACTCTGCTTAAAAAACATGTCTAAATATGACTTATTTGCAGCATTTTATGCATTTCACGGCAAGTGTAATGATCCCACTACACACATTTGCATGAAAGTCACATCACTCTGAAAATAAGGGGTTTAATGAGGTTTATGCTGATGATACAGTTTATGCTCATGAATTATTGCGTTTCGTAGCTGATGAGTGAATTTAAAAACACTTTGCAGAGCTTGTGAAGATCTGCCCCCATGTTAGACCCCAAACCCTATACAACATTTCAGGGATAGACTAATGTGCTGACAGACTTCTTTCTGTTCGGTGATGAAAATGAGTTCCATGAAATAAATCATCAGCTTGTTTATTTTTGTTAGTTATTATTTCTCTAATCTGAAAACTGCCTGTTCTTAAATTATATACATACACATTAGACCTTCCACATAAAGGAGCTGCAGCATTCAGGAGAGTTGTGTAACTGCATCATGTACTAAATCAACACTGGAAATCATGAAATGAATTTAGTTGCAATACACTGATTTAGTTCCATGGTTGGAGGAACCTAAACGTCTGTTACTGGCAGCTACAGTTTATTTTGGGTTCTCAAGAATCAGCTCCACTAATGAACAGATTGCTTCTGGCTTGGTATTTAAGCCTTTGCAGTGTTAAACAGCATTAGTGGTATTAATGGGACACTTATCTTAACTTGTGATGTATTTTAAGACTGCATGTAGTAGTTCTGACTCAGCTGATGAGTCAAAGTCAGTTCATCATCAAGCTCTGTAGTGGTACAGTGAAAATGACCCTGTGATGCTATTATTATGTAATTATATCACTATTTGTTTGTGATTTATTTTTCACACGTTCATGATAAACTTTATTTATTTAGAAGAGGCCTTTTTTTTTACAGTAGAAGTTTTGGATTCAGCTACAGTTAGCCTTCAGTAATGCTATTACTGTGCAAGCCACAGACATCATTTATCCCGTTTCCATGTAGTTACATAGTCACTGATATGGTCATAACCACTACAGTGCTCAATGACCTATTTTTGAGGGGGAAATAAACTACAATTTTTTCGCCGCGAAGGCATGACCTATCCTCTGGAGGACATACACCAGACCAGCGGGCGCTCGTTGTATTGTTGTCGGCCGCGGCAGGCGAGGAAGGCGGGGAGGAAGGAGAAGCAAGGACGCCTGTCGGGCCTGCTAGCCCAGCTAAGGAAACTACCACACAAATCGCCACTGCCAAGACTCCTACTCACCAACGCCAGATCAATGTCACACACAATAGATGAGCTACAAATACACACGGAACTGCTGCGTGATGATTATCATCGAAGCCTGGCTGAATACACTCATCCCAGACGGCAGCTAGCAGCTGGCAGCTAGCAGGACGAGCTAGCGGCAGGATGTCTGAGTTGAAAACGCATCTTGTTGTCACGTAAGAGCCCTGTTCATGTTGCACAGACATTATAATTGCATTTTGTGTCTGTTAAGAGGCACAAAGGCACTCTTTAGAATATGCCCCCAAAACTGCCGTTTTAGCGGCATTAGCTGTAGCAACTCCAGTTTGCTAGGAACGATTCTGTTAGTTTGTTTTGCTATCGACAGTACTCATATATTTATAGCGATCAAGATTAACGTAAAAATTGCCCGGAGTTCTCCTTTAAATACATTTCTATCCACCTGTTTTTATACACATTTTAAATTTGTGCATAGCCTCTTGGCTGAGGGGGGAAAGTTGGAATATTAATAAGACAAAATGCGACAAAGTGTGATGGAAAAAGATTTTGCATAAATAAATCATGATGTACATGACACACGTGACTTGGAGCATTGGACTGAGGAGACAAATTAATACATGGAACATCATAAATGCCATATTTCCATCACGTTTTTTCACATTGTTAACCGTCATTTGAGGTTGACTGGAGCTCGTTTAATTACGTTGTCTTGTTGCAAGCTCTTCTTCTGGAGAATTAGCACCGCCAGCTGTTTCTCTTTCTCTCAACGCACAAACTGCTAACATTCGCACAGCAGTGATGGATGGAAACACGTTCATTTGTATTTTCTTTCGCAGATATAATAGAATCGAACTAAGCAATCGTTAATGTCATTAGTAACACCTGTGGTTTCCTACAGTGTCAAGTCAAAATGTCTGCTGTGAAAAAAGCCGACTACTTTCCGATAGGTGAGTTACACAGTTAATTAAAGGTCCTGTGAAATCACACAGGTGTTTTCAATCACTCTGATTAGCCCAGAAGACAGGGACACGTTCAATCTCAAAATGGTGTGCACGTTTTGCTACGGTTATCAACGAAATGTTTCCTTGAAACTGTAAAACGGTGTGCAACGGGCTTTGAGGTACGTTTTCTCTCGTTTGGTGGGTGTGTCTAAGGTGTTATCCAATCAGCAGCCACGTGTATAAACCATAACCATTAAAAAGGCAATGCGCTTTCATACACAACACGGTGTTTCCGTTTAAATAAACTTTTTGCTACGTTTTATGGGGGCTGAACGTGCCCTCTAAGCTAGGCCACGTTCAGTCCGAGGGTGCATTGAGCACCCTGTTGTGTGCGCAAGTGCTCTGCCTTTTTATTACCATGAGTTTACATACACTCCTCTGCTGATTGGCTATCACCTGTGACACAGCCAATAAACGAGAGACATACATACCAAACGAGAGAAAACATAACACACCGTTCCAAGGAAACATGTCGTTCAACACGGAAACCATAGCAAAACGGTTCCCATCATGTCACCAAACTTTATGGACCAATAAGAATGTTGTCCCATCCTACAGGTGCTACAAAACAAACAGGGAGCTGTCAATCAAGCCCTGTTCATACATGCTTGTCCACAAAGTCCTGAGAAGAAGTCTAATTAGGCAACATAAGTGAAAACACCTGTGTGCGTGTCTAATGTAATAGCCTTTAAAGGGTGACATTATTACTGTAGCTGATATATTGGCTTATCACAGATCAACCCTAAATGTTACATGTACAGTGTATACTACTATAATTTGTTTTGTTAATTATGATTGGCAAAACAAATTATATATTTTTGGAGTTGGCAAATTGTTTCTCTCGGGTAGTAAGCACAAGTAAGCACTTGACACCAGAGAACGGGGTATGTATTCTCAGTCCCTTATGTGGTTATGTTTAGGCTCCCAAAGCACTTTGGTTAATGTTTGGAAAAGACTGTGGTTTTTTAGACACGTTATTAAAGTAACGATCGCGTGTCTCGTATTTCAAGTCACTTTGACTTTTCAATAATAACTCAAGACCAAGTGCTTTGAGTTCTTTAACATAACCATAAAAAAAAAATTAATACTGCTTTAGTTGTTAAAACGTCGTATTGCAGCAGGGTTATTGTGGAGTGTCAATGACCATTTTGCAGATACATTCAGAAGGAAGATTTTCCATCCGTCCAAATCTTCATTATGCTGATAAAAAACGTAGTTTAGGCAGCATTATATTTCTTGCTGTTGCAAATAAATAGTATATAAATGTAATTTCTTGTGCACAGATATATGCATATCACATAATAATTATAAATAAACAATATTGAGGTAACACAACAGAAAGTTTGTCTGATTAGTTTGTCCTGCAGACTCCACCACATCCCAACTGAGCATAACTACACTGTGGAATTAATAAACAAACTGTTCATCTGTAAAACCTAGTAGGTAATTATTTTCACAAAATCAGGTCACAAAATTTGAATTTCTTGTACACAATATATTTACTATTAATTTGTATTAGCACTAAACACAAACACAAAGCAATATCAGCTGAGCTGCAGTCATTACTTGTTATTTATTCTTGCAGTGTTAAAATCCTATCATGCCTGCAATGCACAAATAATGTAGGAGTAACTCAGCTTTATCTTATTGTACTGAGATTCACGTCAACAAAGTAACAGAGCGGTTGACGCGCTCACACACAGAGCCTGACATGCATGTTTGCTCTGTAGCCAATGACACTGTAGTAAGTCAATAAAGACACTTGTTGGGGAACGGTGCGGTTTGTGTTGCTTGTTTTGATTGTTGTTGTGTCAGACACTTGTTAGTGCTGTTAGCTCAACCAAAACGTGTTATTATTAGAGATGGGAAGTAACGAAGTAAAAATACTTTGTTACTGTACTCAAGTAGTTTTTTCAGATAGTTTCACTTTACTATTTATTTTTGTACTGACTTTTTACTTGTACTCCTTACATTTTTAACATGAATATCGGTACTTTCTACTTTTCTACTCGTTTCTTTAGTTTCAAATAATTTCAGTGGAGTTACCGTTATTTTTTTTTGCGTCATCAATACCGAATTCAATCTAATTGGATGGGAATATACGTTGTTATAATGTGCTGCAAATTGTGCCAACCGAAACAACTGCTGGCTTCTAAGAATTCACCATCGAATTTGAAAAACACATAGAGGTAAATGCATCTTTTTGTTGTTATCAAAAGCTATTTGTTGTTTGTTTCAGTAACTTTATTAAGTTTAAGTTAATGGTCAGTTACATTTGTTCTCCTGCTAGCAATGGCAATGCCTTGGTTCGCTAGCATTTAGTTAAGTAACCCAAGTAACGTTAAGGTTAGCGAGCATTCAGTTTATTTGAAAATAATCTAATACTAGCTGATACAATATCTGCATGTATAGCTTTATATTAAAAACTAATTCAGTAACTTGATTTAGTGTAACAGTGCTGTAGTAATGTTAATGTTACTCAAGGCCGTTCTTGTTTTCGAGACCACTTAAGTTAACGCTAACGTTACTTGGTCTTATTTTGGGCTAATGTTAACGTGAATGTCTCCAACATCTCAGACATAAGTTAGAGGACTCATGTTTGAATTCTCACAGAATCACAATTGAATTCATATCTTGCTACTCAGTCAGAATCTTATTAACCTGGAGTACCAGTCTCTGTCACAATAATCATATATGTGATGTTTTAGACCTATTGGCAGACATCCATTTAAAATGTAGGCAATGGCATATAAAGAGCCTTTTTTCCATGTCCACTGAAGTTTCTCAGCTTGCACTCTAGTAACATTTATGTGGTCCAGGTAGCTTTGCATAAAAAATGAGTAAAGAAGTTAAATCAGTACTTTTACCAGAGTATTTTTAACACAAGTATCTGTACTTCTACTTGAGTATGGGAAGTGAGTACTTTTACCATCTCTGGTTATTACAGGCTTCATGTTTGTGTTTTTCTTTCTTACAGCTATCCAGTTTTGCAGGGCAAGCACTCAGACGGCATGTACAGTACATTAATTGCAACACGATGTAAAGCCAATTCATCCTCAGCAGCACAACATCTTCCCGCAGCCGCGTTAGAAAGCCAAACTCGATACCACAAAGCCACAACTGGCATTACTCCAGAAGAAAATCTGCTGCTACCAGACATCCTACATGTCTCATTTAGAAGGTGCATCATACTGAGGTGGTGATCAAAAACACCTTGGGCTCCTATTCAAAAGGAATAGCTCATGCCTTTTTATACAATGTAGAGGTTGTCAAAGGTTACAGCGAAATGGAACAATTCTTAGCTCCTACATGCTCTGTACACGCTTCTTGTTCTTCTTTTCTTGTGCGTAAAGAGAACTTCAGTCAGTCCAAAATATGTTTGTGTGATCTTCAGTAACAAAAAGTTACTATGTCAGAAAGGGTACATTGTTGTGTCTCTTACTATCTAGTAAGGACAACGAGTCAGTGATTGTGCAGCTTTAATCTGCAGTGGAGAGTATTTTCACTTCCAGACAATGTTTTTTTTCCACACATAACAAAAAACAACAACAACATTGATTCGGGGAGTTGGGCAGCTTCTTCACTAGTAAACACCAAGCCTCATAAATATTTAATTTTATTCTTTCCCTGCTGTAACACCTGTTCTGGCAAGCACTTTGTGGCACTGTAACGCCTCCGTGTGCTTTTCATATTTCAGAAGAGATCCTCCTTAATATCAGGCGATGCTGTCAACAAAGCAATTTCATTAATGTTCAGCATTGCATGTTTGCCTGTCTTATTACTGAAATATGATTATGATTCCTATACCATAGGAATAAAAAAAGAACTAAGTTTAGGTGCAGTGCTGCAATCCTGAATACTCAAGGAGAGGTTGCCATGGAAACAGAGTTACATTGGCCAAAAATGAAAGCATCTGAGGATTTAGACTTTCACTGTATATACATTTTTAACCATAGATTGTTTCTACGTCAGCCTTTTCCACAAATTTTACATAACCACAACTTCTCCTCCATGCAGACTTTTCTATGACGTGAGAAAAAAACATGAGAATAACAATCCCAAAACATGAAGCCAAACCAGATTAATTAAAACTAAAATTGTGACTACTATAAATGATACGATGACACATGAGTCTTTAACAGTCACTGTAAATGCCTGCTAATATATCAATGATAATTCAGTCACATCGCCACACTGAATATTTTCATACCTTAAAGCAACTTGTACACAGCAGCAACGTTACAATTACTTTCATAAAAAAAAAAAACATTGACACTACGTGTTTACTGGTTATTTATTGAATTAATAAATAGTTAACTGGGAGAAAGACAAAAAAAACAAAGGAACATCAAGTGTTCCAACAGTAGGCATGCGGGACATATCAAACACATTACCCACTGTACTGATACTCTATATTGTAATACATTAACATCTATGTGCACCATGCTTGAGACTATGTCAAGTCTCATCAAAATGACATAAATGCTGCATGTCATAAACTAAAGAAACTGTATGTTAGATACATCTCAGCTGCAGAGGAACTTTAATAAAACTGCACTAAATGATCAAAATGAGGAACTGAATATCTTTGCTAATTGCTGTCTGCATTGTCAGCCTCCCTGTCACATCTCCATATGCTGTTTTCTCTGAACCAACCTATTACAACTGCTCCTCTGTTCACTCCATAACACTATTTCAGCTGTGTCAAATAAACGGTTGAATTCAAAATGACCAAAGTGTAACATTTTACCAGGGGCATTACTCAAGTTGTGGACATGGAATTCCTTAATTCCAAAGGGACCTTAAAAAGCATATTATTATCCCCTGTGAGAATAGCAGCCATGAGGTAAATGCTGTGCAGGCACAAAGGCGGAGAAATTAAATCTGTTTCAGATGAGACATGGACCCTGCTGGAAAGGCTCATGTAGCTTCAAACTTGGCTCTACTTCCCCAAAACCCATAAGGTGTTATGATGCATAGATTAAAACTGGTTCACTTAATTTAAGCTTGCAATACAAAATTGATCACCTATGATGTGACCACTGCTATTACTAGCTTCTCTGTTTGCCACAGAAACAAAAATCATTAAAATGCAATAAAGGGGTCAATAGTGAGTGCACTTGGATGTCAGCTATTAACACCTCTGATTGAGCTCAATATTATTCAGATCTGTTGCAGAAATAGATATTGCAGCACCTCAAAAACATTGTAAAGACAATACAACATTGAATATACATTTAGCCTGCAGCCACAACATGCAGCAAAATGAGCTCTTATTCTTAACAGCAGGCCTATATAAAATGCATGCTTGTGGTCACTCACCTGTAGTCTCTACTATTCCTTCTAGTATCACCACAATTTCAAACTGCTCTGTTTGCATGGACCTCTGGGAGAGGTCGTAGAAAGGGCTTTTGGTGTCAATCACATGGCAGATCGTGAGTGGTGAGACGAGGAAGAGCTGGTCTGCCCCGGTACTGAAACCCACGTCCAGCTCCAACTGATCCAGCGGAAGAAACTCGCCCTCGGGCGTCTGGCGAGACTAAGGAAGCGTACAGGAAGAGACAGAGATGTTTGGTGGGGGAAGGAAGGGGTAAGACAGACTTATCTATAGCACATCAAGATCCTTTGGGGACTTTTCACATTTTATATGCAATCAGAGCAACCAATCAGCCTATCAGAAAAATTGCTATAATTTTCTTAAATGTAAATGTCTAAAGAGGCATCTATGCTGCAAGATGCAATATCCATCTCAGCATGTGATTTAAAGTACTACTGGGACTTAAAATCTGTCTCTTTGTTTTAAACAATTGAATCAAATCAACTGGTTTAAATTACTTGATACTGCTGGATTCATCTGCTTTCACTATTTACCTGCTGTGTCAGCACATGGAAACTAGAAATAATGCTTATCTCTCTTTATGAAAAAAAAAATTGTTATAATAATTAATAATTTGCTAAAATGGATATGGCTGCAGTGTGTCTTTGGTAAAACATACTGAGGTTATACTTACCTTACACTTTATACATTGAATCTCCTACTGCAGATGAAAATTAGCCTGCATGGCTATATCTGGCACATTTACATGTTGGACTCTGTGCTCATGTTGATTAATGTGCGTTGTTCCTTTTAAATAAAGAAATCTAAAAATCTATAATATCACCGTATTCCTATTATATTCAATGCATTCTCGTGAACGGTTGATAAATTAGTGGATATTTGCATATTAGAGCCTTTAAAAGTGTTTATAGGTTTACTATAGACTTTTGGGAAGCCAGGACGTGGACAGCAGGAAAATCCATATATGATGTTCTCCTGATAAGGAACAGCATCACATTAACACCAAGCTGTAACACACTACCACTTTAAAACAGTTTCAAAATTAGCATATGAACATATTCTTCTGAATGAACATGAAGGCCTCTTGTCAAACTATGATGGATCACTTTCCCCATCAGTTGTGCAAAATATGTAATTTGATAAATAGATAAAATGCCTTCCTTGCTATGGCTTGGTCAATGATAGCTCTTATGGTGACTTATGGTCTTTTTGTATCTATTTGCATCATTGTAGTCTTTGAAGCTTTGTGTATTAAATGCATCATTGCGTCATGTTAGGAGTAGGCTTAAATGCCAGTGTGTAGGCCTTTCAGCATCAGTTTCCTAAAAAAGAAAAGAAAACATGGACTGGGCCATGATAAACAATGGGAATAGAACTAAAACATTGGACGCCTCCTGACTAAAAGTAGCATCACTTACTTTCAGCAATTTGCAGCGGATCTGTGCAGAGACCATATGGCTGTTACGCAGGTTGCCGACCCTGAACATTAGAGTTAGTTTTCCATCTCGCATAGAAATGACCGCATGTTCACTGAACATCAAAGTCTCGGCCCGTTTTTTGGGCTGAGACATCTTGATAAACATGCAGCCGATCAAAAAGGCATCGACGATCGATCCGAGGATCGACTGGAAAAGAAAGAGAATGATCCCCTCGGGGCATTTGTCTGTGATGTATCTGTAACCATATCCTATAGTGGCCTCGGTCTCTATAAAGAAGAGAAAGGCTGAGGGAAAGTTATAGACATTGGCCACACATGGAGTGTACTTGTCATTGTGGGCTCTGTTGAGGTCTCCTCTGATGTATGCGATGCACCACCACATAGAGGCCATGAAGAGCCAAGCGACTGTGTAGGTGAGGATGAAAATAAATAGATTCCAGCGCCATTTCAAATCTACTAGTGTTGTAAATAAGTCTGAGAGGTATCTGCTGGTTTCACCACCCAGGTTCCCATGCTGGACGTTACATCGCCCGTTCTTGTCCACGAACCGCTGCCTCTTCCTCTTTTTCTCTGGGGGAGGCTGATTGAATCCAGACCCGCTAGATGAGGTGGTCACTACCTGATAATCGTCCCCAAATTTCTTTCGAAGTGCAGACATACTATGATGACAGCAGTGAAAGAAATAACAAAGGATTCAATGATTATATAAAAAAAAGTCTAGGTTGTAGTTGCTGCAGTCGTTAATGCCCGTGCGCAATGTCTCGTCTTTGGAAATAAGGCAATAAAAGTCCGCTGTCTTCGCCCCAGTTAGTCTTGCATCGTCCTCTTTCGCCGCACGCTAGTTTGTACACTCTATAGCCATGAAATATCAATGATGTCCGAGTAGTTTACAAAACCCGAAGATAGAAGCCATATGAAAAAGAATAAGCGACGCACAGGATAAGGTATCCAAACGCGCCAGTCGCAGTCCAGGTTTTACAGCTTTATCAGTTGCGTCGTGGATTACTCATCGCCCGTGAAGGTTGGGGCTATATCGACCTATTCAACACTGTACTCACAGAGTAAGTTTTCATGCGAAAGTTCAAAATCCTTCAACTGCCCATGAAACACCAATATCTCTTCGTAATTAGTCGCTGGAAACTGTTTCCAGGATGAAACGTCTCTATGCACACTTGCGTCTGCGTCTGTGTTGGAGATTATTCGGTTTCCAGTCCTTCCTTTGTAATATGTATACATAGGCGATGAATTGCATCCAAGCATATGACTGTGAAAAATGACGAGAGAAAATCACTGTCCCACTGTCGTCATTTTTGGCTGCGCGCATCGACGCTGATTTCCAGGCTCTTTTCAGGTACCTTTTCCCCTGTCTTAGAGAAATGTCGACTGGATTTTCATGGTTCAGCAGTAGAAATCCACTAGATGCTCTTTTGGCTGCTTAGATCCTTCTTTCCCGTCGATTTCCCTGCGCGGCTCCTGCGCACTTCCACGTTTCCAGTGATGCACTCACTGTTGTCTAGTGGTACTACAAAGACTGACAATTTAGAGCAGGAGGAGGGAACGGGTTCGCCTGAAGTGATCAAATATGTAAAACTGCAGCCAAGATGTCATATTGACTTTCAAATAATCACCCTAAACGCCACATCTTAGCCTAAACAAGGAAATAAATAGGGCTCTGTCTCTTTGCAACGTAACCAAATCGGTTAATATGAACATAAACATGGGAAGAATAAAAACAGTATTTTACATCTTTATCTCTATGTTGCAAAGACACTCCCATGAAGCACCCTGCTTTCGTAATGCTTAACAAATATCCTATTGTATACCTAATTTACTCTCCAATGCAGTTTTAAGAAAAGTCCTTCCATGTGTAGTGGACATTTACCAATGAACCATGTTTACCTGTTGTTATTCTGGGTCACCTGTGCTAACAGCCACGGATGACCCCGCTTCCATCCTATGGGTGACTGCACCCACTTTATCCAGCGATGCCATACACCAGAGATCTTAACAGAGTAACAAGTTGACACTCACAGCAAACTGTAGGAGATCTCAGGGGGGACAAAGAGCTGCAACCAGGATGCACTGCTCAGAATTCACTCATCTATTACCGAGATCATGGCCACAGAGGAATACACCCACACCATAGTTACCCTGGCTTTACACACTGTCTCTCGAACACACATGAGGCACGATGAAGAACAACATACTAGCACCTCTCTCACACACAGTCTTTCCTTCTCAACTCGATAAATTGTGATGTTGGGTGTTGTACTAAATCAGCAATATTACTCCATGTTAAAAAGCACAATAACCACTTTAGCAAGAAGTCACTGATGACTGCAGCTTTGAAATTCACATGGTAATCAGTTTTTGCTGGAAGTGTATCAGCAACAAAGCAGTTTGGGGCTCAATGTTGAATATTTTCACCCCAAAAAGAGGAAATATCAGTGGATAAATAAAAGAGTAAGCCCTCCAATTGTTAGTCACCCACTACAGCATTACACAACTCATGTGAATATGAAACATAGATCCTTTTTTTACACTCTGCGGTCATGTCATGTCATGCAGCATCTGTTCATCATCTTTTATTTGCCAAAATATCCTAGAGTAAATGTCTACAGCAGCTTGTTGATTTTATTTTTTTTAACCATTTTGGATCCATTGTCAGAGGGATCAATATGCTGTCAATTCAGTCTGGTTCCAGGCAAAAACTACCTCTGCTATTATCCTGCAGCTCCCTGTGGTTTACCACATGATATTCCATGTCCAGGCTGAACCCAGTGTGCCCTACTGTCTAAATGGTAACTTCTAACAGCACGAAAGGCCTGACATAACCGTTTCCAAATGAGCAATTGCATGGCAGCACAGAGCAACGTTGATGTGCCTCCAAGTGTTGTCTGCGAGGCTCTGTGGTTCGGTCCACTTGAGGGGGACAGACAGGAAAAGATTTCCCCATCAGTCACAAGGCTGTCATAATTGCCAGGTGAACATTAGCTAAAGCTTCTGCAGGACTTTTATAATGAGTGCAGGGGGACACAGGTCATCCACTATGCATTCTGGCCCTCATTAGGAAGAAAAGGCTATTCACATATTTGCAGAACAAAAATAAGGCTATTAGTTAGGACTGTATAACAGCCAGCCAGCCAGCACCAGCTAGACATTTTAATTGCTGTATTTCACAGATATACTCATTACAGTACAGAAAAAGCAATTAACTTCAGGATACAGTGTGTTGTGTGATGACACAATCTGTCTGTGCTACTATCTAGTGTCCTTTAGTTTTAAAGCCCCTGAAAACTTCAAATCAAAGTATTTCTCTATAACCTGAAATATTCATGACTAGGGTTGTGTACCAAGACCCAGTGCTAATACGGTACCGGTGCCTTAATGACCGTTATCTACCGGACCGAATAGCAACGCGGATTTCGGTGCCTCATTTCGGTGCCACTTAAATGCCTGCGCTTCTCTCTGATGCTCCGAAACGGACATTAGAGGCAACTGAAACATCGCTGCATGTCACGCTAGTTAACACTACACTTGACAGCAGTTAACGTTAGCCTACCGTTAGCTAGCAGCTGGATTAAACACGGTTAAAATGTTGACAGCTAAACGGTGTAAAAGTTTGTCTGTATTTCACTGTAGAGGATTCCAACACCGGGACTTACAACAGTCTGTAGCTGCCTGTTGTCTGAAAAACAACACAGACGGTGCGTTCACTTGAAACTCGCCTCGCCAGCCTCATGCTGCATTCGAAGTTATTGTAAAATACCATTTTCCTAGCCTGACAAGCCAGACCCACATCAAGATGTTGGGTCTGGGAACTCTCCATTGACAGGGCTCAATCCGAGGGGCGGGATAAACGGTTGTCTTTCAAATTCCCTCTGCACGCAATAGAATAGCGCTACAACCAGACAGAGCAATGAAGAAGGTAGCGAAGGCAGTTGAAGATTAAACTTTTGCCGTATCCGGTCAGCAAAACTCCGAACACATCTTCCTTTCTTAAGAATGATTTCTGTGCCGTTCTTTGTTCTTTTCTCAAAGAAAAGCTTAACTCCAAGTCTTCCAGAAGACCGCTGTTCCCAGCAGCAGCAGCAGCAGCAGCAGCAGCAGCAGCAGCCATAAGCCCGCCCACCGACTCTGTAAACGATGTGATTGGCCTGACCAGAGTTTGGTTTTTCCAGCTCGCAAGCCAATGGAGAGTGCCTAGACCCCCCTGGCTGCAAATTAAATTTGCTGCCGCTAGGGTGCATCTAGATTTCTAGGCTACCCTTTTCCCATCCAGTGGTTGTTTTTGTCGTTTAACAGGAATTTACTGGTGAAATAAGTTGTTATAAGTTATTATTATTACATTTTTAATAAATCTTTTAATTTTGACCCTGTGGCCTTAGCAATAAACAAGCTGTTCTTTAATGTAGCCGACTGTGGTTTTGTGCTCCTTTAAAAAAAAAAAAAAAATTATATATATATATATATATATATATATTATCTCCCACCCTCCACCCTCTGCGGTCTCGAGGAAAACAAAACAAATAAACAAACAGAAATCACACCTTGCGTAGTCACTCTCCTCTAGTTCTTGTGGCGCTGAGGTCATTAGGTCTGATATTTGTGCTGCTGTGTTTTTCCATAGGTCTATAGTCGATGATTTGGCTTTGTTAATCCTTGCTGTAGAGAGCTCAAGCATAACTATGTCTAGAAAATACGCCAACCACTGTTTTCCAGAAACACTTTTCTAATTCTGCTCAACACAGGCCTTGTCACTGACAGCTAAATACAAGAATGAGGTTAAGGTCCGGGCTTGTTCTTGTCACACCCCAGGAGGCAGCTGAAGTATAACACTGTGCACTAAATTAAAATATATGCAGATAAGTTCTTATCTAATAGCGGCTGAATGTTAAGGAGCTGCACATTTTGTTTCTACAAAGCAAAAAAGGTTTTTTTAGCATCATCCCCAGAAAACGACTGCCTTTTCCCCGCAACGGAACATCATCTTCCATCACTACCATTGAGCAGTGCACTGTATGTGTTTGGCTCTTCTTGCACTAGTGCAAGTCAAACTTCCATTAGTCAATGATCAGAAACACGTTGATGATCCTCTGTAACCCATTTCATAAAAATAGCCCGGGCAAAACCTGAGGGGCGGGTGGAGATGGGATTGATTTATTAATCTAATCAGAACAATGTAGGACACAAGATGCATTTGTCCTCCTCTCCAAATCAGCTCGGCTAGCACTTGAGGTCATCCTCCGAGAAGATCAGCCAATCACTTCAGACAATCTTCTGTAATTTTCCATCTTCCTTTATACAACAATCAGAGGCAGAGCAGAGAAAACCGCCTCAACTTTGATGTTGTCTTTGATGGATTTGTCCTTCTATTTCCCCCGCCACAAATTTACGACTTCCTCCCTAAATCTTCTCTGTAATCTGATTTTGCCGCTACAATATAGATTTTTTGAATTTTAAACCAACAATCTTCTTCTCATGAAATACATGCACTATGATTTTCTCCCCACAAATATTAGGTTTTGACATGATGCTCACTTGATGCTGAAGCACTAACAGGCTCTCCTCCATGCGTGGCGTGTAATGTGAAGCCATGTGGTGGATGAGCAGAGCAGCATCTCTAAACCAGTGATTCCATGGGGGTACAGCAATTGGGTAAAAATATGAAGCCTCCAAGGGGCACATGAGATTGTCAGCATCTTGTGGTAATCAAAGGACATTACAGCTCTTCATGAGCGACTGTGAAAGAAGCAGCAGCATTTAACCACAAACTGAACCCTCGCTGGAGGCAAAATAGCATCTGATAATGACATTGATACAGCCACACACAGTCATGTCAGATGAAGAATTATATAGGTACAAAAAAGCGAATGAAAAAAATGCCAAATGAATATTGTGCTGGTGTAGTCTGCTGGTTTTTCTTTCCACAGCTGAAGCGAAGACCTTGTTAGTTGTCACTGTGGTCAAAAATAGCATCCGAACAGGAGTGTTTTGTGGAACAGCTCCTGGAGATTGATGATTGATTACTACACAATTACTGCTTTAAGCAGCAGGGCCCCTCCTCCTAATCACTGCTTTCATCGCTAAAAGAAGATTATCACATAGGAGAAGCTTGATAGAGCCACTTCCTCCCTGCGAATCAATAAAAATTACTCAAGAGATTGCAAGCATACGACAGACATTTTCTCAGTTTAATCCCTAGGCTGGCTCGGCACTTTTAAAAACATGCAGGTACTGTACATTACTCTGTGTGTGTGTGTGTGTGTGTGTGTGTGTGTGTTGGGGGAAGAGGGGTTTAAATCATGTCTAATTAAAGCTGCTTTTCAATGCAGGCGCTCTGAAACTTCAGGTCCCCTTAACAATTAAGTGCAGGATTTCTCTGGTCTCGAGTGGGAAGAAAAGGCACATCCAGAGGGTTGATTATCCCCCTATCTCTCCCCCTAGTCTGCCTCTACCTATTATTGGATTCACTTAGTTGATGGAACCCCATATGTTGAGCAAGGGAGAGACAGGCAGATCGGAGACACTTGGAGAAATGGGACAGAAATAGCATTGTATTTGAAGTTGAGAGTCATGTTGTCATGATGGTCTAATGGAAACAGGTTAGAGAGACAATCACATACAGAAGGGAGGTTTAATTCCTGCTACAGTGTCCATGAAAGTTGCCCTGGATAAGAGCATCATGAACAGGGTGTTTTCGAATTGCCTGAATTTACCCTTAAGTGCATGGGTGTTTTGCTTTTGTCTTGTTGTTTTCCAATCATTTATAGATACATTCTGTGTATGTACATATTTATGCTGTTACCCATAGGCTACTGTTACTACTAAATGACTTGTACTTACCAAACACAAATTATCGTCTTGTTGTCACTACAACATGGCTGTTCTGTATGCCTGCAGTGGTCCAATTTGCTAACGGCATCTGAGGCATAGCATTGTCATACACATACCCCAATTCAAATGATCTGACTGATCTCTTGGCACAGAAAATATAAGTCTCATCATCAGCTACTTTCTGATTATCTTCATTTTCAGTATTTCTGTCTGATAGCACAGAGAGTTGCTTTGCTGCAGTTCCACCAAAGGGCGATTTCCCCTTGAAACTTTTTTTTTTTTAATCATTGTATTGGTACTTTTACTGAAGTGAAGATTTAGAGTACTTCTTCCACCATAGGTTGCTGTGACATGAAGCAATTCTATAGCCTTTTGTATGCATTTATTTGTAGAACCAGTGATACAGAATGAGGCTAATCAGGAAAAAAAACATTACTTGCAATTCCAAAACCTGCACAAGGTGAAAAAAAAAGTATTATTCTCATACATACCTCGGGTCTCTAAAGACCTTATGAATGTTTATGAGAAAAACAACAGAAACACTAGGAAATTATTAAAACAAATAGTTTGAGGAATAACTCTAGGGCTTAACTGAATAAAATGAGTTGAATTATACAGCATGTTCTTAGTCTCTGAAGACCCGGGGTATGTGTTTAAAGGTTTAAGACATAGCCACAGTTATAATTTTACTGAGCTTAAATGAGCCCATGCTTTATATAGTCCTGTAGAACTGTACAGCCTCCATAGTGAGAAGCTCTGATCACGTACTAGCTTAGAGCCACAGTGAGCCCCAGATAAGGCCTCCATTAGGGCTGTTATTTTAAAGCATCTCACCCGTTAATGGACTCCCCTGGCCCAGCCACAGACCCACTATCTTATCCTCACAGGCCCAGTTAACCAGTCTGAGTCTGGCTTCCTACAGAAGTGAGACTGTCTGAAACCACAGTCGGTGCTCACAGAGCCCCTGCCTAGGGTGTGGTGAGGCCCTGATGTGTTGTCAGCTCCACAACAACTATTATTACCTCTGCCATGCCTACTTTGGAGAGGTTTACAAATATGGATTTATTATTTATTTTTTTAAGTGAAAGAAATAAATAGAAACAATATATGCAGTATGAGTTATCAAAAAAGGGATACTTTTCCAGCTGTTCTATAGACTGCAAACTGCTTTTCTGCATTTATTAATATTTAGGTCTACCATAAACCAAATGACCTATATATCATATAATAATAATAATAATAATAATAATAAAATTGTATATTAGAGTGTTAAAATTATGATAAAGTTTCTTGTAGCTTCACATTTAGCATGAAGACAGTGGTATATTTTCACCTGATTCTCAAGGTGTGTTTCTCAAAATGTCAAAGTATTCCTTTATTAATCAATTAGACCAGCGAGATAATTATTTCACAAGTTGGATCAATTACTTATTTTCCAAATAAAAATGCCACAGACATTAGCTGGTTCCATGTTCTTAGAATTGTTGATTTGTTGCTGTTTTTTCTGTCTCATATCATCACTGTGAACTGAATGTATTTGGGTTTTGGACTTTTGCTAGGACTAAACAACCAATTTAAAAATGTCATCCAATTTTTTGGGGGGAAATGGTGGTGGGCGTTTTCCCAATTTTATAGAATGAACCATTAATCAATCTGTAATGAAAGTAAACATTAGTTCCAGCTTTAATATTTACAAGTAGGATATTCTCTTTTCTCCGTCTCCCTCTCCAGTAGCTCTTTTTTGCAGCTCTCAGATTTTGACAAAGCCAGAGCCACCTGAAAGGTCAAGCCTTCGTTGCTTACATGTACAGAATAATGAGCCGTGTCAGAAATACCTTCATCAGCTGACGATGGCAGGCACCTTTCCAGATACTGGACAAAAGAGGAAGGTAGCATCCATTACAATGTAGTTCTTCTAACATCCTGTTGTACGGTTGTTGTCCTCAATGGTCACTATGGAAAAGACGCTGCTATTAGCACCTTAAAAGCCCACACACAAGTCTTAAAAGCTTCAACAACAAGTTTTATTAAACAACTGATGTATTGGTATGATGAGCTTGCTTGACATTGAAATTAATGCTAAATCTATGTTCAGTCAAAGTTTTTTTTTTCTACAAAAAAAAGGCAAAATGTACAAACAGGTAACGTCACTTTGCAACCAGTACATTGAAGTATTACATTCCTATTTTAACACCATGCACTTTAAGATAATGAAAAACAATAAATGTGTATGGGTAATATTAAAGAGGTGATTGAATTTTAGTCTGAATGCCAAGCAGGCACTTGGCAAGGATTCAGTATTCAAGCAGCTTTGATAGTATTTCAGCAGTAGTTTCTCCCTCATGTAGAGCTCGCTTGAGGTCCTTAAGGTGGTCTGAGAATTGGTTACATGGGGCCGATGATGATTTGCAAAACACACCGCAATTTCAAAATCCAAGGTAAGCACTGGTTTTTATTACCACGATTCCAAATAAATCACTACAATACTGAACCTCATGATCTTTTCGCCATTCATTGTTTTTCTGTGTTCATGTTTTACAGCATCATAGAAAAATATTTCTGTATGTGTTCTGTATGTACAATGATGGTGATAGAAACATGTTAACAGCATTATGTACAATAACATTTGTTGCCTGATCAACAATTAAAAGTACCTGTCACATTTGCATTGGTGAGTGTTGACATACTGAATGTTGATTTCACTGTAACAAAATGTTTGATCAAGCATCAATATGACGGTGACATATTCATGAGATATGACTATGACTGAGTTACTTATTATCAATACACAGTTTGTTTTTTACTTAAAATGAGAAGAAAAAAAAAGAACATTCTTCTTTTTAAACACCAAAAACATTCTAAAAACCAATGAACCAAATAAACAACTTTCTAAAAACCAATAAACAACTTTCTAAAGGCACACGTAACTATCCGGCTCCAAGACATCATTACTTTTTAAAGACATTGGTAGTAGGAATCTGAAAACTTGCAGAAACTTTAGTAATGACGCTCTCAGATAGCCGTGATGACACAGTGCAGTTAAAGTATTTCTGAACACAGTCAATCATTTAGGGAAAACTCCTACATTCATTTAAAATCAATAACAGAGTTTCAATTACTTGGTTCTTCCTTTCCCGTAAACACTTCTTTCATTTCTTCAAAAAGCCTGTTATAAATAAACTTCCGTACAGATCCAAAGAGCTGCCTCACACTGTCATACTGTAATTCCTGTTTCACTAATATGGAACATTATGTGATTAATCCAGGAGGATGTTATAGCTGCACTCTATTAATGTTTTTTATATAATGGTTTGAAGTATTCAGGTTAATATTTGTTTCCAAACATCTCAAGAAATCCACCTTAACAACTAGAGCCCGACCAATAAATTGGCGGATCAACTTACAGATATATTATTATCTGCCTATATGTCAGCTGATCATTCACAAGAAACTGTTACAGAAATGCCAAAGATACATTTGAGTTATTTTAGAAATCGAGTGTCCATTACATAGTTTGTCCATCAGAGAGAACTGATAAGTGTGTGTGTGTGTGTGTGTGTGTGTGTGTGTGTGTGTGTGTGTGTGTGTGTGTGTGTGTGTGTGTATGTGTATATGTATATATCCTTTGTGTTTGTTTTGATTTTGTATTTATTTGGTTTCTTACTACCAAAAAAATGGGTCTTACAGACCACTTAAATCATTAAGGCGTGTAAAAAAGATAACAAATCAATAATGACGTTCCTCAGTCAGCAGCGCACCACAGAACAGACGTTGACGCCGCAACACCGGCTCTCAAATGTCAGTCACCAGCTGGGGTTAGAAACGCCCACCAAGAGGTAGGGCTGGGTGATATGAAGAAAATCAAATATCACAATTTTTTTGACCAAATACCGCAACGATATTGTGTTGACTATTGGTGCTTTCACAAAATATTTACACAATGAGATTTTTGGTAAATAATCATCAGTAATGTCGATATAATGACTAAGTGGGTAAAGGCAAAAAAATAGATCAGAAAATGACATCACTTTACTGTAATGCAGCCTTTAAAACCAGGAAAAGACAACACTTATGCCATATTACGACATTACGATTTCCAAAATCTAAGACAATATCTAGTCTCATATCACAATATCGATATAATATCGATATATTGCCCAGCTCTACCAAGAGGCTCCAAGCTTAGACACGATTTCTACAAATATGTCTGCAGTGTTTAATCCTCTTTTTAAATATTGGAAAAATATACACAACAGCTGAAATATCATTATAGTTTACATTTCCTTGCACCAAAAGTGATGAGAATTTAAATTTCAGTTTGCCTTTAAAACCAAATATCAAATGTTTTAACTCTGAAATATAAATATCGGTATCGGCTTCACAGATCCAGTATTGGTCGGGCTCTATTAACGGCATCACTTCCTGTTATTTGAATGTAACTGAGACACTGATATGGAGAGAGGGTGAGCAGCAGTCACGACAACAGTCTTGTTTTTAGATTGCAGACCATCGCAGAGACATGCCTTGCAATATTCTTGTTATAAATGCTCTTCTGTTTATTTGTTTGGTTTGTCCAGCAGCTAAGCGGCAGTCTGAGCAGCACAGTGGATGCACGGCTAGCAGCTGGCTGACACAGTGCGAGTGCTTTGATTTCAATGTTGTCCTTGCACAGACTTCACACATCGTTCTCCCTGCTCGGACACAACGAGGTCCCCAAAGCCACAGCTTGTTGTGTCGCCCGAATGGCAGGTGCAGCTTCTCTCAAACCTGTGGTGAGCTGTAAAAAGAGACGCCCTTCATAATGGAAGATAAGCCGCTGCTGCCTGGATCTCTGTATTCGCTGGCCAGGCTGTTACAGGAAGAGGCGTATGGTGTGCTGTGGTAAGAGCCACCTGGCGAGGGTGTGGATGCCAGGACCGGTTAGGAGGAGGATAGAGCGGTGGGGGAGAGAGATGAGGCGAGGGATCAGACGCTTAGGGTCATGTTACGGAGCAGCCACTGCTGAGCGCGGCTGCCGTTGCAGTCTCTCAAGGTGGGGACCATCTTGTCCTCCTCAGACGGCATGTCCAAACACTGGTTGCTGTTCACATGCAGCAGGGTGAGTCGCTGGAGAGAGGAGGACGAAAACACAGGCAATTACATGTAAACATATACACATGTATATGATGTACAAACACACACAAATACTTATAAACATATTTTGTCTTATATTTTAAACTCTTCTCGGGAGAAAGTTGAATCCACCTGGATGACTAAGATGAACCTTCACAGACACACTTCCAAATATTGATTTCCCACATTTCACAAAAATACATTCCGACCAAAGTATATGGCCTGAGCTTGTTACACTCAGTAACTGTAGCTGGAGCAGGGGAAAACAATTGGCACATCAAGAGAACAGGATGTTCTAGTCAAGAAAAAGTGAGTCGTGCCCCTTATACAACACAATGTGCACTGAGACTGCTCAGAGGATTGAGGCTCTCCTTGGTGTGGAGACTGTTGTCCTCACGGCCACTTTACAGGAAGGATTTCTTTGTGAACTACTGTTGAGCACCAGAAGCATTAAAAAAAAAAATCAATAAAGAGACTACAAATAACTAATTTCTCTACTCCAGAAGGACTGAAACTTACATCTAATGCTTATGTTTAAGCTGCATTAAGTCATATTTTGGACATTTGGGATGTATTAAATGAGTTGTTGTAATGTAAAGTGGTTAGACTGGTTAAACCCAGCCCGATCTGCCGGCGATTTGATTTCGCCCTGCAGCTCAGGCAGGAAACCTGTACGCTTATCTAGCCTGCTTCCGTTACAATTTTGCGGGGACCAATCACAAACTGGCTTATCCACCTGGCGTGCCATTGGCGGGTTTAACACGATGACGATAGAGAAGCGACCAAGCAGCTTTTTGTTTACATTCAACATAGCGGCCACCGAAGCGCAGCAACCCGTTGATGCCGCTGTCGCTGCTACGTCACCCGGATCATTGGTCTGATTGGTTGAAGGACTATCCAATTGCGTACAGAGTCATTTGAACTATGCCCGTTGATCACGCCTCTTGTGCAGTAGAAAATACAGAGCAGACTCCCCAGACTAATGTTCAATCTTAAAAGATTGAGCTTGGTCTGGTGATGGCCAGACTATAAAATGGTTGCTAGTAGTGCCAATACCAATGACAATCAACACCTCAGTCTGCAGCTCGTCATTTCTGTTGCTTTTGGCTCAATGTTGGAGTTTGGAATTGGCAGGCGAACATTGGACACAGAGGTGCAGTCAGGTTGTGGGACTGAACACTACAGTAGGAGGCGGCCAAATATCCACGCAGCTTAAAATATTAAACTCTTGAAATGACAGACATGTTCTAATCTTAACCCTGCAACAACTGATGTTTTGGCCACTTGGGCGCAGCAGAAACAAGCTGTGAAGACAACACTGACATATTATCCTTTTTAAGTCAATAGGGTGATCATGTTAGCAAATAGTTGCTTATTTACACATCCAGGTTAATAGTAAGTTCAATATTCACTCTCCTTTAAGCTCTGTTTTTGGTCTCCACCATCTCCTGAGGAAAATGTCTGGCTCTTCAGCCACTAAATGCTCCACTATGCTCACCAGCTAGTCACTAACTTTGTTGCGGGCGAGAAAAACAAAACAATGAGATAAAAGGCACTATACATCTCAATAGAGCTGGGGGGGAACTGCAGTGTCAGGTGCTTTTATGCATTGTGATTAACCCATATTTCCCAAAAAAAAAAAAACTCTTGTTTTTCCTGTAGTTTGTTCAAACGACTTCCATGTACATCTAATGGTTCTCTGTGAATCCTAAAAGTTGGTAAAAGTGACCAAAAAACACCATTAGTGGCAAAAGTAATGCTTCTTATTAATTACTACATCAATATTATTGTTCCTATACTAATTTAAACCTCATTCAATACTATGCAATCTATAGACTTTATATTTAATATAGTGACACCTCCCAGAGGCCTTTAGCCAGCCTGTGTACAGTTGTGAATTTACACCTTAATGCTAATATCCGTGATTATTAGCAAAACAGAAAATATGGGCAGTCATTTTTCCTTTGCATAAGGAATGATACAATGCTCATGAGTCATTTTATCAAAATGAAAGGTTAAAAGAAGATAAACAGGCAAACAGGCTTACTGGGACACTTTAATAGAACTCAGCCATTGTTAATGTTATTAGTAACATCTTCAGCTGATTGACATCAATTCATCCTCAAACTGTTTCAGCAATATCATTGAAAGTTAATAAATAGGCTTAACTGTCTCAGATGATTATTTAAGGGTGGGTTTAGATTTCAGTGCTTCTGACCTCAAACTGTCCTGTTATTTTTGGAGTTTACTCTGCAGTATGCCACGTCCTCCCAAATGTATCTCCTGCTCCACTCCACACATTGTCCCCTCTCCTCTGTAAGTTCTGTCTGTTTGCTTGTCTATCACATAAACTAGAAAAGACAGAACAAGCACTTTTAAAATGTCCAGACTGGAAAACACGCCTGTTGTGATGAGCTGAACTCAAGCACCACATGAGCAAGTACCACAGAAATCGGAGGCTATCTGCCACCAAGGCTCTAGAGATAACACCCCCCCACTCTCAATGGCCTTGATTAACCATTTATGTTCATTCCTTCAGAAGTAACACGCTTCCGCAATTTTGCTGCTCACTTGAGTTGCTCTTCTCGTCCTAATGATCACATGCACAGAAGTAGAAGAGAAGTAGGGAAGCTGAAGTTAGTTTGTGAGGAGAAGCAGATAGGAAAACAATGGCATGAGAGAAACTTAGAAAATGATGTTAAAAATAAAATGCTAGGTGCCGCTAAGACACCATTAGGTGTTGTAATGTTTGTAAATTACACATAATTTGTTTTGTAAAAAAAAAAAATTTAAAAAAAAAATTAAAAAACTTGCAAGATATAGGATCACAAAATTAACGATAACCTCAGTTTTACCAGTCTGCACCCAGTTATCTTGGGAATCATTTTCAAACTAAACAGCACAGAAAAATACATGCGAATATCTACAAACCACAGTCTGCATGCAACATTCAAATATGAGCATTGGCATGATTTATCTTGCAGTTGAGGGATAATTCTATATTAAAACAAGATTGTGCTCAGACTGTTGACAGAGGATATTCAGACTAATGAGCACACAGAGGTCAGGCTCAGGTCATGTTTGATCTTAAGCTATAAAACACAAGTGCCTGACATTCGCTGCCTGGATACAGAGAAGTGTACACATACTGTACATACATCTCTCCTGAAGTACACATTGCACACCACACTACAGGGCACATTTGTTCAAACAGTTCAAGAACAAAGAGAGCAGGTGGCGATAAACCTTACACACCTGCCAAAAAACTGAAAACAAGAACAAAAAGGGATAGCGCTACACTTTAGACATTTTAATCTTCTTGCTTTGTTAAATAGATAATTAAAAAATTAGCTAGTTTTAAGAATAGGTAAATTAAATCAGATATGTTTACTCAGTGCTTTGCAGAATTTGCAATTACTTCATTTAAAAGGTACTCGTACATGGAGCTTCTCTGAATTGGAGGTATATCTAATCTATAAATCATATAAATCTGGTTTAGCCAATAATGAGAATAATAGCTTTATTTTTATTCTAAGATCCAAACCTACTCTAGTGGCAGAGATGACAGAAGAGGAGTAGAATGGCGGAGGGTAGAAAAACTGTTCCACATTTAATGAAAATACTAGAAATGTGGAGGTCTTGTCCTTTGCTCATAATTATTTCATGCCCCCTTTGGGGCAGAGAAAACTCCCATCTCAGCCTTCCAGCAAACCAACCAGCATCTCCAGAGAAAGTCGTAGAGTGTGTGCACAGCTGAGACCAGCTAATTAAATGAGGACCATTTCTAACCGTAAGCCCCGGTTGTGGAACATTATCCTCTTTGTCACCAAGCAGCACAGTGGACCTTCTGAAAGGCACAAGAGTACCTGTTTGACATGATATTGTGCTGACTCTGGTTATCCAGAGGGCTGGGCTGCTTTTGTGTGAAATACAAAAACAGCAGATTCCTTTTATCTCAAGGCAGAGTCAGGCAACGGTCTCATTTGCCCTAATGGTGCCCTGCTCTTGTGTACGCGCTCTCCTCTGGTCCTGGCTATACCACGAGAACCTCTGAGTGTGAACAGCAAATCAGGCCATCTAACAGCAGGTCACTTTACTGCCCCAGCTCTGACACACACCAGCAGCCCTGGGAGCTTCTTACCCAATTTACCCTGCTTGCACACAAAAACTGTGGCATGCGACAATGAAATTGCTCTTTAGCTTTTTGAGAAATACAACAGTGCAGGACTCTGAGGTACAAACACCATATAACGCAGCAGAACAGAATAGGCTACAGACAAAATGACAGACTGGAAAAAGACGGAAAAAAACAACCTTGAAACGGACAGAAATGCTGAGCCAAAAAAATGTTCCTTACAAAAGTATGTAAATAAGAAGGCAGAGTGGCGAAAAGCACTGTTAATTGGGATTCATTGGTTTTACAATATGTACATGACACACAGTGTACACAGCTGCTTCAGGCCAATATGAGAGTGGCCTGAGAGGCCAGGGACATGAAAGGCAGATATGTAATAAAGGATCACTTCAAAAGAACTTGTAAACAATGGTAAGCACATTTCAATCAGCCATACACATAGATAATCAGCTAAAAATAAACACGCCCTCCATCTCAGGCATCATTCCCCAAACGCAGGCAGTCCAGGGGACAGCCAGCAGATTTTCACTTCAAAATAAAATATTTATGTTGGAAAATAAATGTCAAATGAGATCTAATTTAGCATGAAGACTGGCTAAAGGTCTTGCATATAGCATCTTATACACAGAACCGTCTTGATGGGACATCTGTCATTGCTTGATGTGCCTCTGCCCCCGTCGTCATACGTTCCCCCTGAAAGGTCACCGGTAAAAGCTACTTAATGCTTCCTAAAACAATTTGCATGCACATTCTGACTAATACCTGAAAGATCAACATTATAACAACAAGCTCTGCATTCATCTGCCCTCCCAGACAAAAAGAAGAAAATAAAAAGTCCTCTTAAAAAACAGACAAACACAACAATCAGCTACATACAGTAGGTGCCTAATAAAGCCCAAACAGGTCAAACAAATCTACTTCTAAAAATGCTAATGACAAACTACACCATTAAACAGCAGCTAAAATGACCACCAGCTTCTACTCTCAGCCTAAGTTGTACTAACCTGCTCACCTCAGACCCTACAGCTTAGAGAGAATAATCAGTGGGACTGAAGAAAACGCGTCTTGCGACGTCCAGACGTGTGTAGTTGTGGAGGACCCAGGCCTGTAAGGGACTGTTGTCACAGTACTCCACTGTGGGGCCGTAGGTGCCGTCATCCAGACGGTTGATGGTCAGACACGATTGGGTGATGATGTGGAGGAAGGTGTGCTTCTGCGGCGAGCCGGGATTGAAAGGAACAGATGGTGGTGAAGGTAAGTCCGAGAGTCAATCGGTTATTGTTAAATGAATCCATCTGTTCTTCACAGCCAACTTTTCCAGTTTAATATGGGGTGATTATTGTCAATGACAGTGAATTTAAATGGAAAACGGTTATTTAAGGTGTTCAAAACCTGGACTTAATTCCGGCATACTGTCAACACTGAGTTTATGAGAGACATAACGTTTTGATCATGGACTTGGGTCAGGCGTCTAATTCAAAGTATAAAAAAAAAAAAAAATCTTTAAACCCACAGGATGTCACAACCAATCAGAAACGGGAAGCACATATCAAAACATCTGAGCCAAATTCCACCTGAATTACCACGTACAAATTTGATCACCATAACCTTAAAATAAGACATCAACATTGCACACAGTATTTCAAAATTTGTAGAATACAGATACAAATAGTAAAATCTAATTTTTTGTTTATACTATAAAAGATTAGATAGGCAATGCACAGCAATTTTTGTTATTATGGTTAGTGGTTATTGTCTGATCAGCCTCCTTTACCCCCCTTTAACCTTTTTTTTGTTGATATCACCCATTAAATCTTTTGCCGAATAAAAATTACATTTATTTTTGTATTGTATGGATTTTGACATATATGGTTTGTCTTATTTTAAGGATGTTTTTATCATTTATTGATGATGGTAATTGAGGTGAAATTTGGCTCAGATGTTTTGATATTTGCTTCCCTTTTTTGATTGGTTGATACAACCTGTGGCTTTATGCCGCGTTCATGTGATATCTGAGTTATTTCAATTAAGAGTTTCCGAGTGTAAATAGCATTCATGACAACTACCAAGTTTTAATTACGACTGGAGAAACTCGGAAATCTCCGATATATAGCCGACTTGGCACTCACGAATAAGGAAGTGCCTAATAACAAAACAAATATGGGCGCCTCACACATCGGCCAAAGACTGTCGTTCAACATAATTAAACCCAAATTTAATGGATATGGTGTCATTCTGTCACAGAACGCTCAGTCATTAACATGGGAATCTTTCCTATCTCTGCCATCCATCCCATATGACGTGAAGGCGATATTAGTATAAAGTTGTTGCTTCATACTGTTAATTTGATGTCCATGATGAAACTGTATGTATCTTAATGGTGCTCACAGTGTGCAGGAATTCAACCTTTTTTTCATGTGATTGCATTTTCCAACACACCTTTCAGGCTGTGAATTAGATAACACTGAAGAACATAGCTGACCTATCTTTGTCGCTGGAAAAATACAGTAAGTAAACCATTAGTCTCTACTACACTAACGCAAAACTTCACATATATACCAAAGTAAAAACCAGAGCTGGATAAATTCGGCAGATTTTCCCATTTAAACTTAAACTCTCTGTGTGAGTAAGATTAGGGGAATACGTTTGACCGCCTCAATGTATGTAACTGGTATATTCATGAGTGATTGTTGGACAAAGCAGAGTGAACACAGCTTATTTCTGGCTGAAACAGCAGAGCAGGTGAAAAAGAAGAAAGGCTGTCTGTCACAGCTGTGAATGAATACAGCAGGAATACGGAAGAGTCAGGTATTCCTGTGAAAGTGAAACTGTTGGGCAGATGAAATGTTAATGGTACTGTAATCACCCAGGATTCGGTCCCTGTCCATCAAACTTGGGCTTAAAATAACCTCGGCCACTGACAGCGATGAAACCCCAATGCTGTTTACAACAGAGACCAGTCCTCTTCGTTTATGAATTATTCAATTCTTCCATATTAAGAATGCACCCAGAGAACAAAGTGTAATGAAAGGACTTCTCCTAGGGTTTGTTTCATGCTTGATGAAAAGGCCTCCAGGCTTCCTCACCTTGTCATATCTACATGTCAGCGATATGACATCTCAATCACTGATAGATAACGCTGTATTCAGTGCAGTCTTTTCTAACCGTCTCCCAGTGGTTTAAAAGAAAATGCATAAATTGTTAATGTAAAAGATGCTTTTTGTGTTTAGGTTTTGAGTCAACAGGGCTCAAGGAGAATATCTTCATTCTCCTATGAGATTCAGAATGTCTCTGTTTAAAGAGCTGGCAACATCTGTTTCTGCGTTTGATAGAATATTGATATTGTAAAACAGCTTGCATAACCAGGAATATTAAGTAAAATTAACCTCTGCAGTTTTTTGACTTTGTCAGCTAATCTTTGTTTTTCAAACTAGGAGGAGTTTCTATAATTTTGGCCAGCCCATTTATCTCCATAATGATCATGCAGTTGAATCAACACCTCTCTAACATTACATACTTTTTTTTTTGCAGGACTGTTGCATTAGACTGCATTCGTTTTAGATACATGTACCTGACTGACTGTATTTGCTTTGCTCAATTTTGTGTGATGAGTAAATAAATATAATTAATTTTAAAGAATCCAAATACAGATTTGACTTCACTCCTCTGCCAAAATATAATAAACCATAAATAATCTACTCTAATAACCACTGACGCTTACACAGTTATGGGATACATCACAACACTCAAAAACTCAAACTATGGGGCAATATTCAGGAACAACGACTTGAACAGCTTACCTCAAAATCATATTCCCACTTGCCAACATACTAAGTGAAAGGAGAGAACATGAGAGGAGAGACTCAGCTGCTTGTGGTGTAAAAAGCAACTCAACTTCTGTGCTGCTAAAAAAACTGACACACAGCACCATCTGGTGGCACCAAACGGGTACTCCTTTTCCTACTTTGCACAACCCAAATCCTCCCTAATGACACACAGGCAAACACAATCAATCAGCCGTTCTTCAAAGTCATTTTTCCAAACATCAGGCATCAGGAAGCAGAGAATGGCCGCCTGCAATTGCAGCCAGGTTATGGATTATTTGGTGGCTTCGGTGGAATATGAATCCTACCTCGGCATCGTACTCGAACATCTGATTGCCCTTCATGAGGTGACACTTGAGCATGACGACGGGTCCGTTGATGCGGGAGACGTCCAGACAGAGGTCATCTGTCCTAATTTCTTTATCCGCCGTGTAAGAGAACACCTGGGAAACAAGACGTCTCTATCAGAAGATGAAGCATCAACATCATTAGCTTAGCTTTCTAGAAATGTATGCAATCATAGTGCTGAAAAGTGGCTTTAATGAGAGCATATGTGAACAATTTACACATATTTATCCGTGATTTTATTTTTGATTTACAGTCTTCGTGGTTTGAGTTAGGGATAGACCGATTATGGGCCCTGGCTCATTTTGGCAGTTTGAAGATTATCTATATCAATGTTTTATTTGCCTGATATCCGATAAAGGTAATGAATTAAAAAGTGCGCTACTTTGGCTGAGCTGCAGCTCTGTGTCTGTCCCTCTGCTTCGGTTTCACTCACCACTGAGTCTGACTTAATGTCCCGCCCACAACACTATCTGATCTTTTATGTTGAAAGTTTCTCATTTATTAAATAATTGCTTAAAGCATTTTAAAAAAAAAATTTTGTGTTGGAGTTTGTAATCAAAATCTTAATTTTGACTTAAAGGAACACCAAAGCACTTTTCCTCTTCAGTCCCCCTACAGGTTGGAAGCGGAATTGTCCATTACCGCTGTCGTATGTCTCATTATGTCTCATTCGAACTACAGATCCGCTACCCGATCTGGCAAACTTCCATAGTGCAGTTATAGCCGATAGAGGGCCGCAAAGCGAATGTAGAAGTGCCGTTCACCCTGTTACGAGTTGATGAACCACTGAAACCATTTTGGAAACATTATTTTAAAGCAGCCATATTATGCTCATTTTCAGGTTCATAATTGTATTTTAAGGTTGTACCAGAATAGGTTTACATGGTTTAATTTTCAAAAAACACCATATTTGTGTTGTACTGCAGTGCTCTCTCTCACTGCTGCAGATCCTCTTTTCAGCTGATCTCTGTTTTAGCTACAGAGTGAGACCTCTTTTCTTCTTCTTCTTCTATACTATCTTTGATTGCACTGCACATGCCCAGTAGCTCAGATGTAGATCATGTCAGCTAGCTAGCTCCATAGACAGTAAAAGAAAGGCTGTTTCTACAACTTCGGTCAGTTACAAGGCAGGATTAGCTGGGAGACTTCTAAATGAGGGCGCACATGTAAGTAGTTCTTTTGTAGATTATGGTGAACTTGTGTGTGTTGTAGCAGTGCTTTGCTATTGAGAACGAGGTAGCATGCTAGCGTTAGCATGCTAGCGTTAGCATGCTAACGCTACGAGCTAATGGTTGCGGTTAGCCTGCTCGTTTCGGCTTGTGACGTCACAACCTGTGCCGATTTTGAACAGCTCACCCAGAGACTGAAGGCAGGACACATTCAGAAACTGTATCTCACTCTAAACAGCATGGGTGGATGTGTGGAAGCACCAGAGACACAACATAACACCCCAAATCCCAGAAAAAGTGATTTTTTCATAATATGGGCACTTTAATGTACAAAAGAATCTTTGGTGTTGCTTTAAAGATTTTCATTTTCACTGTAAATGCATATCGGTTCCAAATATCGGTTATCGGTTTCATTAACTACTTATAATCGGTACCGGCCTTGAAAAAACAGTATCGGTCGATCCCTAGTTTTTGTGGTGCCAACCCTGATTTACATGTATATAATTTACTGTACAACATTAGCACAGTTTTAGTGCTTTCTACCCCCTTTTCCATGTTCTTCTGTTAGTTCAGGGTTACATTGATATTCAGTGTCATGCAGTGCAGCTACACACAATATGCAAGGACAGCAGGAACAATGATTAGACCAAAGTACAATCAAATTCTTGGCACACACCATCTTAAAATGCCAAAGACTTTGCAATGACCCACAGCATGGAGCCAAATCAACAAATGACTTTACAAACGAGAAAGAAAAACTTGGCAAAAAAACAAACTTGAATTGTATTGAAAATCTGTGGATTGACTTAAAAGTTGGCAATTCACACACACTTTGCATCCAACCTGATTGAGCTCAAGCTTTCCAGGGAAAAAGAAATCCCAAAGCTCATGTATCGAGGATAAAGAAGAATCAAAGGCTCGGCTTGTTCAAAGTTAATCTAAAAGAGATTTATTCTACATTCCACTTACAACACAAAATACCTTGAAAAGTTTCCAGTTAGTGTTCATAGCACATTGTGTGTAGATACTTTTAAAAACAGAATCCAGATTACAAGCAGTAAATATTATATTCAAGTGTTACTTTTTCCCTCACCTGGTTTCCACCCATGCCGTGACAGTTGAAAAAGCCAACTTTCTCGTTCTCTTTTCTTCCCATGTTATCCACGCACTGGTTGGTCTCAACATTTCTGATCTACAGAGAGGAAGAAAAAGGAAAAATTGACGTAAATTAATTTAACTCTAATTTGAAATTAACTTTATGTCTCTAGATACAGTAGGCTAATTTCATACTTATTAGCAACTTAACCAAACAGAAGCCAGTCAGGTCCTGCTCAATGTGTCTCATTAAAAAATAATCATCTTCTCTACACCCCCCCACCCCTCCCCCCTTTTTTCTCTTAGTGTTCATTACTTTCCTCTTTTTATTGCTACAGTTAAAGTTTTAGTATCCAGGGAACTTTTAGTGTTACACTCAGATTTTAGATTATTTATATTATATATCATTTTTTGGTCCCAGCCTTTCTTTTCTTTGTCATACATGAAATGAAACAAAATATCTTTGGGGTTTGGATAGTTGGTTGGTTAAAACAAGAAATTATGCTATACAATAAATAACTGATCACACACAAGTCACAGCTTCGGGGCTGTGGAAACTTTACGTGGCAGACAAAACTGACATTTACAGTAGTCATCACAGACTATTTTAGACAAAGTTTAGTGACTAGTGATTCATTTCCAAACTTCAATCATGAAAAATGTTTATCACCATGTCGATCGACAGAATATTAATCAGCAACTATTTCAATAAGCCAATAATCGCTTTAGTCATTTTATAAACAAATATGCCAAATATTTGCCGATTCTAATTTCTTAAATTTGAGGATTGAGGACTGACTTCACAGTCAACTCAGCTTTCTAATTAACTAATGCTTCCACAGAGCTAAAGCTCAGCTGGCTCTATATGTTGCCTAATATGTCTATCATGCAGGAACCGAATGGCGTTCATAATTAAGTGATATAAAACCTAATGGTTCCAGCTGTTAAAGAAGGGCTGACTGTGTGTTATGGAGGATGAGAATCAGTCGGGAGAGGTCTGGTGTAGAGGAAGATTGGAGCTGAGGCGCTGCAGTGGTAAAAGAGAGAGAGAATCCGCTCGTACTGCAGTACAGCAGAGCAGCACAAATGAAACAATCCTCTCCTCCTCAGCTCTATGAATGCTGCAGGATTACAACCTCTTTCACCAGTTCTTCAACTGACATTACTTTTAAATGGCTCCCGTCTATCTTACATACTGAGCACTGCATGTCACGGATGACTCTACCCCATGCTGCACTGATGTCGACACGGAGCCACGGGCATCAAGAGGCAAATTCAGGTCTCTGAAAAACTTCTGTGTGAGGGGAAACTAACTAATAAGAAAGGAACTCAAACTTCTGTTATCTTAAAAACAATTAACAATGAATTCTCACGGCTTAGCTGCAAATTATCACACAGATCCCACAATCCCCTTTCTCATTTCTTAAGAAACTACTTTGTATGCTCCATCTCTGCTTGTTAAAGTAATCTTTTGATGAAAAATATCCTCTGTTTTTTTCAGATTTGTAGAAGAGGGAATACATCTTTTAATAACAAACTGCACAACTTACTGGTTAACAATTTACAGAGATTTAGAGAAAGATTCTGACTCAAATTTGCACTTATTGCTGCCTTTGTATAGAATAGAATAGAATAGAATGTATACATGCGCCTTATCTCAGCTACCCAGCATTCATAGCAGAACTGTGTAAACATGTGGGATCAATACTGACTGCGTGAACATCCCATTGTTTGTTTATCCTTCACGTTCAATACGAACAGCTTCAGATGTTTTATCTCAGTTCGTTCAGCCTTTGCTGGATCCTGAGATTTTCTGATTTATTTTGGAGTGACATTGTGTCTTTCTGAAAACACAACCTAGAAGCTACAAGGACATACAGTATCTGACTGAATTCAGAGGGAGGCAGTCTGCATCTGCTGCATTATGGGGGATTAGAGTACGAGAAAGCTCATACTTCACCAAGTGAGTAGTATCTTCTCGGGATCTGGGAGTCTGGGTAGATGTTCTCCAGATACCAGGAGAACGGTTTGCACTTCAAGGCCTCGCGGAGGTCTTTACGGGAAGAAACGTCTCCGTAGTCCACGCGCATCACACCTGCAGACAAAATGCCAAGACAAGGTTCAGACATATGTAGCACTCAACATTATCAGTCAGTATTTACATTTTTTAAGCACAGTTCTGTTTTCCTGCACCACCAACATTAAACACCAGAGGGACCCTTTATAAAAAAAAAATTTAAAAATAAACTTGCAACCCTACCTGAAAATAATAATGGTAATGGAAGGATTTTCTATTAAGTAACACATAAATCACTTCATTTCTGCAAAGCGGGAATGTGAGGAAACATAGTCAAATCCCATTTATACACACAGTGTATTTATAAATAAGGCATCTCCTTCAGAAACGCACAAATGCAACAATTGTGGAATACCGTGGGTCATGCTGTATGTTATTTTAGCCAAAATGGTGACAGCATGATGCATTAGCCTTGATCTAACTGAAGACTGAGGAAGAAATTAGACAGCGACTGGGCACAGACACTTACAAACACATTAGGCAGATGGTTTCTTCCCAGAGTGCCACTTAATAGCTTGCATGTAGATAGATTCAGGGTAGTAAATTATAATGAAAGTGCGTGATTGCAATAAGGTTAAATAGTATACATGATTCAAAACCAGCCAACATGTAAGACCTAGTACGTCGTTGTGTATTTATCTATCAAACACCAGCCAGACAATGCAAACAGCACCTACTGCAACACCAATCACGTCTTACACTTTAATCTGGGAAATAAAAAATCTCAAATTGGTAGATAAAAGCTAAGAGCTGAAGGCCACTCTTCCTCCCCTGGCTCTCTATGTCCCCTTCTTTCTCACTCTCTCTCTCTGTAGGGCCTGAGCATCACATGTTGCAGATGATGAATAGTCTCTTTGATCTTGAAATCACCAGTGCAGAAAAGGGACGAGGAGGGAGATGCACTTTTAATAGGATCACTAGATGCCACTACCAAACTCAGCCTGAGCAACATACTGTCTTCCTCTGTGCCAATAAGTGAGGTCTGGCAGCAGCGTGGCCCAGATCATTCTCCCTAATGTTCTGGAGGAACAGACGGTCATTGTGGGGCCACAATACGCCGAAAGACTCATCCATCACAACCGCGGCTCCGTCTGCACACCTGCAGGACCTGAGAATCCTGCCCGACTGTGTGGAGGAGAAGGACGTCATTTGAGCCATAAAATCAGCAGACTACGATGATCCCTATAGGTTGGCAGGCATCTAAAACACTTAACCAGAGATTTACGGGACACTGATGTCTGCTAAAGAGTAATCACATTACTAAGTCGACAGATGGAGGGGCACTCATCTCTCAATCTGCACTCTCCTGAGCTCTTTGAGCTCTGTCAGAGAGAAGACTGTGTTGGAGAGGAGACCATATTTGACAAATTTCTGAACTCAATGTTAGAGGAGCACTTAAGAAATGTGTCTGAAATTAGGAATTTAATTAATCCCAGTTTGGAGATGACAAAAGCAGCATTCAATTCCAATGTGAGCCAAAGGGGAGTGAGTAAAAGGAGAAATATAAATTCTTAATGAGCAAGATAATACGTACCATGGCAAGAAAATGAAAGAATAAAAGAGAGCAGACAAGTCTTTCCTTTTCACACCAATTTGCTAAATTTAATCTCAGCGAGCACTGGTAATGAGGATTGTTCATATCTGCTTTTGAACGGTGGTGCGCAATGAATAAAACATCTATCAAATCCCTGACTGAACTACACATTCCCTGAAACTTTTAAAACATGCAGAATCCATGCCATTTTAGCAAAGTCGTCCACATGTGACGCTTCTATTCCAGTGGCAGAGAGATGCAGTGACCCTGCAGCTCTGTACCTGGTGATATGATATAGAAGAAATCTTTGAAATCATCCATCCAAACTTCAGCCAGGCGCCTGTTGTTCTTGTTGATGACTTGGCCCGTTCCTCCGGGGAAACTGTACGGGGTGGCCTTCCGGAAAACATGGCCCACGTGCGAACATGTTACAATTTCCAACGAGCCACCGCACTGCCAGATCTGCAGACACATGCACACAATGTAGCTTTATATATAGCGTGGCATGAAAGCAGACAAATACAGTCAATACAAAACTGATAACAACAGTTGGTAAATGCCAGTTCCCTTATTTGATCGTTCCTCACCTTGAAGTAACACAGAAATTGAATCAAATCTGTCATCAATAGGAACAATAAAATGCTTTTAATTCTGAAAGCAAGAAGGCTTCCAGGAGGATTCAGCAAGAGCCCATATTATTCCCCAATATCTAGATTTTGTGTTTTCTTATACAACATCTAGCTATGACAGTGGACGTGTGTCAACTGTAGACCTGAGACCTAAGAAAGAAAGCATAAAACAACTTGTATGCTCTTCTTGTGTTTCATCATTCATTAAGAGGTTTCTTCATAAAATCTCTGATTTCCCTTTTAACCTGCATCTTATAGTCCAAGAGAGCAGGAGGTGGTCTTAAGCCTGGACTTTATGTTCCTCTTGTCACTGCTGCCTGTAGCAATAAACACATTTTATAGTCTACCAATGTCATTTCCATTTAGTCACGCGTAAAGCTGCAAATCAATTAATTTGCAATTTCATGTGAGCCAATAATAACCTCTTTTCCTTTTCTCCCTCTAAACATTAAGAGACAATCTAATCAGAATGTGGATTTTGGAGAGGTAAGGACATATCATTTCACTAAACTTGTATTTCCATGATTCATTTTTCTTTGCATCTCTCCCTTGAATCTTAAGTAGAAGTGGTTATGATTCAAGGAAAAGATGCAAGTGAGGGAAACGTTGATACAATAAAGGGAGATGGCATATACCCGTTGATATCAACCAACTCTGGTGACATGATAGCATCAAGATAGTATCCTCGCTGGTCTGTCACTCACTCGAAAAGACATTTCCAGGTTCTCTCCGCCCCAGATATCCATCCCTGGATCGTAGCTTCCTATTTCTTCAAAGTATGTTTTGTCTATGGAGAATAATCCTCCTGCCATGGTGGGAGTCCTGCGAGGAAAGCCAAAAAAATCCTTTTGCAATATTGCATCTCTTCCTGTTGTATTTATTAGTATTATAGTGTAGCTCTGAGGAACGGATATAATAATAATAATATAATAATATAAGAATATAATAAAGACCCATTTGTTTGATAATTTGAAACAAAGCCTTAGAGGGGTAATTACTTTTATCTTTTAAATGAACCTATGTTAAAGTTGGCACTTAATTAAGGATTTGGTGTGTTGCTGGGATTGATTTGCATACAGATGACAAAGTGTGCCTAGCTTTGTGTAGCCAAAAAAAGGCAACTGTCAGCAGAGTTTCTGTTTTTCTATTTTTTAAATAAAAGAGCTCATGCATACTTGGACTATAACAGAGCACAATCACTCTATCGGGGTGCTATTTAGGCAGTTGCCTGCATCAGTGGGATACACAGAGAAAAGAAAGATCTATTTCTATCTGCAGGATAAAAATGGCACTTTTCACAATGTGTGAAGAAATCTAACTATCCATGTCTTTCCTGTAGCCTGCTGCCACCACAGATAAACCCACTCTCAGCTCAGATGAGAAACTAACATCTGCTAGAACTTAGATAAAGTGTCTCTTCACCTTTTTTGTATAATTTGACCTACTTTCTCTTAATGCTTAATCAAAAAGCATCAGACAAGTGGAAAGGCAGTAACACATTCCCCTAAAAAATGATCTCAATTTAGCTTCAAAGAGACATTTTCATTGTGTACCTGACAGGAAGTGTTCTGTCCCCCTTGCGTCGATCCATCTCCCGCTGAGGAACAGGGTACCAGCGAAAATTCAGCTTCCAGTTGAATCCACCATAGGTCATATCTGAGCCTGCCATGTATTCAAACGTCTCGTCGCTGATGACATCGATAATAGGGCACACCACTGATGTCCTGAAAGACACAAAAAAATACAGTGCAAGATTTAATGTTGAGATAGATTATATAATAAATGCAGCACTGCTAAAGATTTTAAAAATAATGTATAATTAGATTTTTTCTCTGATGAAATGCACAACAGTGAAACACAATCAATTGCATTTTAAACACAAGTGCCATATTGTGATAGTGTATCTCAGAATTGGACAAAATGTTACTATCACAAACCTGATATGAACCAGTCCTTTTGACCCTTTATGGATCTACCTAAACGACCTGTATGATTAATCATGTCAACTTGCAACAGACTGTATACTATCTGCACCATCTCATCAGTCTGCGGCCATACTTATAGACATCAATACATCTGCAGCAGCATTCAGTAAAAGTGTAATGCCCCCATAATACAATATTCTGAGTTATATGACACTGATTTCTTCCTGAGGGAAAATGATGTGTGTGAAATGTGTCCAACCTCAGATATATGATGGCTCGCAGAAGAGTCGTTATTAATCCATCCATTCAATCATGTTACACACACGCACGCACGCACGCAGATACACCCTCTGTTTTTTTAAAAGCAAGAAACAATCCCTTAATATTATGATAAATAACAGCAACCAAATACACATCTTGTCACTTTAAATTAACGCATCATATTGTCCCTTAGCATGTCTTTGTCCACTTTAATCCGGATCTAAACAGCGCCTAGTAGCTCCAGTTAAGTTACACAAAAATAAAGCTTTAGTAATTGAAGGCAACTTTTCCCTCTATGGCAGCAGCAGAAGCAGACAATGCAAAATGATTATCTTCTCCTATCAGCAGCGTCAGGCTCAAACAGTGTATTCATACTGATACTTTGCTTTCCCTACAATAGTCAGATAGAGCTTTGGCTCAAACACGCGATGATGCAACTGAAGTGAAATGTGATGATGTCAGTAATATTAAAGCATGCTTCAGGACAGAACAGGCAGAAGCTTAACAATGAGAAGCTCATAATCACCGTAGCAACATGATCCTCAAAAGTAGAATCCAGTCGTTATTTAATATCAGCGTCTTAAATGTCATCATTCTATTTGAAATATTCCGTGTGGTCTATTTTGGCTCCTACCTGTCCTCTTTGATGCGTGCCAGCAGGGGCTCCAGCCAGCCAACAGTACACTCGCAGTGAGCGTCCAGGAAGGTGATGACCTGACCTTTGGTGGCGGCCGCCCCCCTCAACCTGGCTCTGATTAGACCTGAACGCTGCTCCATCCTGAGGATCCTCACTGGCACCTCCAGAGTCCGCACATAGTTCTCCAGTTTCTTCTTCAGGAAGTCTGAAACAAAACAACAGACATTCCAGCAAGAGTGCTCTTGCAGGGTAATGCAATTCAACAGAGCTTAAAGAATTTGTCAAGTATCCATTAGTCAATAATGAAATATGACTTAAAATATAAATTGATTTTCAGAATTGTTGTCAACTAATTTTGTAACAAATGCCAAAAAAATAATGGCTTCTCAAATATGAATATTTGCTGTTATTTAAAGTCTAAATTGCAAATCTTCGGGTTTGAACTGTTGGTCGGGCAGGACAAGAAATCTAAATATGTCAACTTGGGCTCTGTGAAACTATTATTACTATCAACAGGTTCTGATATAGAATAGAATAGATCTTTATTGTCATTGTGCTTAGAACCATAAGCAAAGCAAATTCAAGTAAATAAGTAATAGCTAACAAAAGCAAATACATTTTTTTGCTAAATATACAAAGACAAGCGATAACAACAAGATAAAGTGACCTTAACCGTACAATGTTGGTTAAAATACATGTTGGATATATGTTAGCATATATCCAACACAATCTATTAATCCAGAATATAATCGGCTGATTAATCGAAAACGCAAACAACTGTGACTTGCAGCACTATATCTCAATGTAGTTGGTGTTTTTATTGAAGGTCCCTGTTATCGTAGTAAAAAGCTACGCCGTGTTTCTTATATTCCATGTTTGGTGATCCACTAAGCCTAGTTCAGAGTTTTGTGTCCCATATCGGTCACACTGATCATCAGCCTACTTGAGTTCAAAATGTACGTCCTGTATATTTGACTACAAAAGCTGTTAGTGTAGACTACCAACCTCGCTCGCTGGCATCGTCGACTAGCAGGACCTCCACTAGCAGGTGTCTGGGAGAGCGGTTGATGACACTGTGAACTGTCCGCAGCAGGGTGCTCCACGCCTCGTTGTGAAACACGATGACAATGCTGGTGTTTGGCAGGTCATCTGGATACAGCTTGGTCTTACAGCTGAGTAAAAACAAAATGAAATCACTGAAGTAAAATTGAACAGAGTAAAGTTCAACAACGTTCCGAGTATCACTGAGCCACAGGTATGAGGAAAGTTAATATGCAGCTCGACTTATGACCTCTCATGACAGGTTGCATATCTACTGTACAAGGTTGTGGGAATATGTGACCAGTTGAGTCAAAGAGTGATTTCACTTCCTCAGATTATTTTCTAGACGCCTGTAGAGCTAACACTTTTTTTATTTCACAAGTTAAAAAAGGAAAGATTGGAGAAAAAAAAAAGAGAAAAAAAAAAAATCAAAAAAATAAACATAATATTGTGAAGGTTTCTTTTTTTTTATCTTTTACTCATCTGTTTTCATCTGACGAGCCCTTAAGAATCATGTCAGGTCCCCTTATGGGGGCCTGTTTCAGAGTGCACCTCTAACAAGTTGTTGCAATCACAATTTACTATACTATACTACATTTTTATATACTATTAACTATAACCCTAACTCATAGTGAGTCACTGTTAAGTAAAGGAAACAAACAAAATCAAAAACACAATTTAATCACATTAGGATCCCACACATTTGCTGCTTAGAGCTTCTCAAATGTTTCATATGTTAACTTAACATGGATGTTTTGAATACACATTTTATAGACTAAAATGATTCATTAATTCTACACACATAAAAAAAATCATTAGTAGTGGCTAAACTAAACTTAACCATGACTAATGTAATACCTGAACATAATCATTTGTATCCTTATACCTAAACCATACCCGGGCTAAATGTGTTGGTCTAAGACGACAGTATTGTTTTTAAACTGCAGTCACAGTGGTTCTCTACACCTGCAGCTCATTATATTGTATGAAAGTATCTGAGGTGAGAATCTGAGTGTGTCCTACTGCTATCCAACGCAGCCGTCAGTGCAAAAACATTGTCATCCGGGATTCACTGATAAATATCTCCAAAGAAAGTAGAAAAAGTAAAAGCAGCATTGACAGCTATATCAGCACGTCCTCGGCTTGGCGGGCTGTCTGTCAAAGCCCAGAGTGAGTATCTGGCACAACTTGGGACGGCGCCGTCATGGATGATTTTGAATAAAGAATGAGCTGCATTTCAGAGGCGGAGGAGGAAGTGGACAGCCGGGGCAGAAGGAGGGGTTGTGGGAGGTGACGGAGGGTGAAAGAAGCCATCGGAGCAGACAGCATTGCTAGTTCAGTCCTATATATTCAAAGTGACAGCACTGACTGACACAATTAGGCCAGGAGGTTGCCTTGAAGGCAAAATGTTATTGCCGTTCAGAGGCAACGACCGGCAATTCTGCATGGCTCTGAATATTTTTCACTACACAGCTGGAGAGATTGTGCAAGCTAAGCTGTGTTCTGTAATAAAGCTGCTTTAATATTTATATTGAGTAAAGGATAGAGCCATAATGGTCAGAAAGAAACTGTTGCAATCAGCTGAATGTTCACTTTTTCTCAGTAAAATATGTCTTCTTTTCCACTATGCAGACAAAATATTTTTAAATGTGCATCTCCACATTGCAAAAAGTCTTAGAGTTGGCGTTTTCTTGGTATAGGCAAGAATAGCATAAAAACTGTGGAACGTGGGTGTGAAAAAAGACATTCTTGTGGCCTATTTCTCATGGTGTATCTGACTGGCAGAGCCTTTGGCATCCACTTAATGAAAGTGCTGTGGAGAACTAGTGCTCGGTTGGAATATTTAAACATGAATCACTTGGATAATGTCTCCACGAGAGGCGAATGCTGGTGCATATCAGCAGCCTGAGATGAATGTGCTCATGTTTCACACAA